>NC_087062.1:97895591-98191924 GCF_963678635.1 Symsagittifera roscoffensis
CGGTTTCTGTGCAAGCAGCACAGAATGTTTCACTCAGGCTGGTTCAAGAAAAAAAAAGTTAAAAAATAAAGAAGAATAATATTAATCAATTTTTTTGCTATTTTGGTTTCTCTTTTCTACAAAGGGCAGTTGAAATTGGTGAAAAGAAGCAAGAAAAGATCGGGGTTAGTTTTAGTAAAAATACGTTGAACAAAATTAACTTGGGAGGCCAGCCTCTCATCAAATTTTGTCTAATTTAGCCTGAAAAACGAAAAAAAAATCAGACCAGTTTTTCAGAATTCCAATAACGACCAACGAGGCTTTAATATGACACCACATAAAAGGGGAAAAAGCGGACCCTACGCCAGTAACGTGGTCAGAACAATAAACGTTTATTTTGGTTATCAGATGTTATAGATACTAATACCTGGTGAGTTAAGACTGGGGTGTATAACTCATAGAGTAATTTCGGATAGGGTACACCGTCTGCTCGTCACGCTATCTTATTTTCGGCCGGATAGATTCGTGCAACTTCTTAGTCTAATACCGATCCTAATCTTACTCTTATACTATCTAGTCTCAGGTTGTTTAACTAGTCTCTGCTAGGCTCAATAGATCTAGGGTATACTGGTTTATTGCGGCTGCTGAAGTGCTCGGGAGAGTCCAACTAATTTCTAAGTTAAATTCAAATCTCTCTGGTGCTGAAATTACAAGTAACTTCAGCACTTACAAATAAGTGGGTTGTTAGTTAGATGGATCATGATTGGTTAATATTAAATACTTTACATTGGTAAAACATTTAATTTATCCAATCATAAAATATAGTTTAGATCAGGTTCCACCCATCCGGGTTTTACAGAGTTTTTTAGAACAGTTCTTCTGTAATTCAAGGATGGATGATGGACGTTGGTATTTGGCGAACATCATATTTCTTTGTTTCCTTTTTGTTTAGGAAGTTCCAGGAAACTGGAGTTAGAGACATAAGACGTTGTGTTCTTCTTGTGACAACGACTGAGTCTCTGCAACAAAACCAATTCTGATTTCAGAATGGTTGGCTATGTCAGGTTTTTCTGTTCTTCGGGGAGAACTTCTTTTGTGTCTGATCTAGCTTGGGAATGGCGTGGAGATTGTGCGTGGAGGGGATGCCTGGTTACTCGGATCTGTACGTACACTTGGGTCATCGAGGTGGTCATTGGTCTAGTTCAATGAAGTCCTTTTCTGCGAGGTCAAGTCGTACTCTAAATCCTTTGAGTTGTGATTGTGAGCGGCATATCGATTGTAGTTGGTCATTCTCTCTCGAGTGTAGTGAGGTCGTCTTATCTTTTGATGTTCGTCCTTGGTGTTGTATTCTGATCTATATATTGCATCATGTGATTTTACATTTTATAAAACTTTTATTAGTTTAATATTTTTTAATAATGATTTTAGTTAGTTGTTTTCACAAAAGCTTTTTGTTTTAGTTCGGTTATTTTGAAGAGTTACTCACCCTTGAGTAGCTCTTATTAAAAATAAAGGTGTGGTCACAAAGCGTGGATGTAGCGCGGTGGGTTAGGCCGGCTATAGAGCATGCTCAGGACGTCCTTTCCTGGTGGGTTAGGCCAGGTGTGGGAGTATAATTTCATGCGGTGTTTGTGAGGGGTCCTGTTATGTGACAACGTTTTATGTTGGGTTTGTTGTGGTTTTACTTATGTCTTGTTGGTTATGTACTTTTTCTAAAAAGCAAATTGTTTGTGGTATGGGTTTGTCTTTCGACTTTTTTGTGTTTTATTATTTCTTTTTTAGACTTTATAATAGTCTTCAAAAGAATAATTTATCCAGTTTTAAACTGGGTTAATCCGGTTTGGGTACCGTTGGTTTCCTTTTCTTAGTCATGCTGTTATTCTATGATTTGTGGTATTTAGTAAGCTGCGTTGGTTAGTTTTGTTTAGTATATGATTCCTTTCCAACCGGGTTAAAGGAAAGTTTGAAACATGTTATTATATGTTAGAGTTGTTGAGTGTGAAAACTTGAAACTGAAATTCATTATTTTAAACAATTCTTCGTGGGCGAGCTGTGCGAGTGTGGATAGAATTTCTGTGCGAATGAATGAAAATATCAAAAGGTTAGTACTGCAATTGCATTTTATTAATTTACTGCATAGAATTTGGAAATTTACTGCTAGTTAAGGGGGAATTTTAAGATACAAATTTTCATCATAATTAGATTTACTGCTTTGGGGGGAAATTTTATAGATGAATTTATTGCATTGATATTAAATTTAGAAATTTATAAGTGTAGGAGATTAATAGAATTTTAAAATTGTTTGATGAAGATTGTGATTTTTATTGTTTCTTTTGTGGTTTTTGTAGGTGATTGTCGGATGAAAGCTAAAAATCTAAAGAAAACATGAATAAAGAATGGTGAGTTTTTTCAATATTTTAATTAGTTAGTAATATTTACTTAATTCATACTTACCTGTTAGTCGTCGGGGAAAAAACCGTGGGGGAAGATGTCGTGAATTAGTTCTGAAGTTGTTAGTAGTTTAGCTAAGATGCGGATGATATTTTTAGTTTGAAGCAGTGGCCAAAGCAATTGAAGTGCCTTAATAGTGGTTAGTTCTTCAGTGCCTACTGCAAACTCATAAGGTGTGTTTTGGATTAAGTTATATAATTTGTGGTTAAATTTAGTGTTGTGGATGAATTCTAAAATTGGGATCTCTATAGGCTGTACAAACTCGTGCGGGATAAGGAAGGGTCGGGATTCTTCGGCGTTGAAGGTCTTGGTGATGGGGCAGAAAATATACATTTGGGTTATGGGGTCATAATTACGAAGAATACCATGGAGGTTAGTGTCTTTAATACAATATGTGAAATTTAGGAAATACGGTGAAGTGTATTTTGAATTGATGAATTGGAAACGATGGTGTGGTTGTCTAGAGGGTGTGTGGAGGTCAAAGTGATTTTGGATGAAACGATAGTAACTGTATGTATGTGTTTGTTTAGTGCGCAACATAATATCGTGTGAGCAGTGTAAATCTCTTTCGTGTGGTGCAAGGAAATGAAAGGTTAGTGAAAAGATTTGGAAGCGTTCTTTAAAACTTTCGTATGCTTGTGTGTTTGTTAGTGCTTCTGAAATAATGTGATCAAACTTTCGGTCGAAGATGTTTAGTGTAAATACATATGGTGTCTTGATGAAAAATTTCTCGGTGATTTGTGGATTAGCGAAGCGATCGTCGTCTAAGAATTGATCTTGGTTAGCTCTAATGATGTTGTGATCGTAGTATTCTAGTGTATATTCATTAGCTCTAGGTGCAGTGTGTATTTTTAGTGATTTTTTATATCCAACGTAAGTAAATTGTCTAGCGGTTAGTGGTGTAGTTAGTCGATATAGCATATCTTTGTTTCTGTCTGTATCGATGGAAGTGTTGGTTAAAGGTAAGCAAAGAGGGTTAGTGAAATGATAGTATGAGGTCCAAGAGAGAGTGGGCATTAAAACGTATTCGTCTACAAAGTTGCGTGTTTCGTTAGCGTCATGAGGGGTGTTTAAGGTGTATTGTGGAAATGAGGGTAAAGTGATAGCTAAAAATTCTTTGGTGTTAGTATGCTGGGGGTGGTTGATGTATTCACGGGCTGTTCCTGGTTTTGCTGGGAAAGGATGGTTGGGGAACTTTCTTTTAAAAGTGCGGTAAGCTCTATTAGTGTTTAGTGAAGATATAGTGGATGTGGATGATGGTGTTAATGATTCAGTATAATTTGAAGAGGGTGTAGGGGGATTGGATGAATTTGTAGTGGAGGAGATTTGGTTTATGGTCGGGGTGTTAAGGTGGTAGGGTTGTTGTTGGAGGGTAATAAAATTGTCTAGCTCTGGGGAGATTCGGGGGGTGTCTGGAGATGATTGGTCAGAATGGTATGAGGAGTAGGTTGGGGTAACTTGGGAAGCATAAGAGGGTGTGGGAGTGATTGGGTCAGGGTTATTTGACAATATGGGTTGAAAAGGAGGTTGAGAAAAATTAGAAGGGTTATGAAAATTATTGGATGGGGATGGTTCTGAGTCGGCGAATTCATCGGGGGTTTCAATATTCGGGTTATTTAGCTGTGAAATGGAGTATAAAACTGAAATGTGTGAATTAGTATCGGAATTCATGCCTGATGTTACATTGCTAGATGGAAAATCGGGTGGCGGAAAAGCAAAAAGTGGTATGATTGGGATTGAAGAGGTAAGATTGGTTGGATGGGAATTTGATCGGTGTAGTGATCCAAGTTGGCGGCTCATCGTGGGCTAAAAAAATTATTATTTTGAGATTGAAAAGCGGTGGTATGGGGCTGTTCAATAATTTGTTCATAAGTATTATCATCTTGTGATTGATGTGTCATTATATGTTGGACGGGACTTTGCGATGTATTGAGTCGAAAATTTGGATTATGTGTGATTGCTAAATTTCGAAAATTTCGTGGGACTAGGGATAGTGGATGGTTATTTGGTAGGGGTGGTAATTGTGGTGCCGTTGGCGTTATGTCTACATTGTTATGTTCTTCGTCGTATGTATTTTGTCGTGTTGTTATTTTTGTGTTATATTCTTTTATTTGTGCGTCTAAAAGAATTTTGTTTATGGATGTGGAAAAAATTCCAAAAAATCCTGCAAAGAGTATGCGTGCTACGCTTGCTTGTCTGTTTACTTGTGTGTGTATAGCACATGTATTGTAGATTCCTTTTAAGAGTGAGAAAAGAAATCCAATAAAGTTAAACATTGCGTATAAAATAGTCAATTTTTCTAAGATGTAGTAGGGCCATCCTAGAAAATCAAGGATTTCATTCTTGAGTGTAACAAAGCTAAAAATGTTGATTGGTGATATATCTTGGGGACGGTATTTTTCGCCGTTTAGATATATATAATCTTTAATGTCTTTAAAATATCCGCTATAGTCTTGCGTGTAGATATCGGCAAATCCTGCGGTTTCTGCAAGTTTGCGTAAATTTTGGTCTATTGATTGTCTTTGTATAGTGTCCATTTGTGTTAATAATTCTTGGAATTGTTGTGTTCTAATGTGATGTTGAATATCTGATTTTGAATAGATTCCTATTGATTGTAAGTCTATATTTGGGTTTCGAGCAATAGCGCGAATGCTTTCTGGTGAAAATTTTTTGAGTGATTGCATTAATGTGGGGTATGGAGTGAGAAGGTAATATTTATTTTCATCAGGGTTTAGTTGTACTACATTGTGGCTATTTTCTGATCCACATGGGACTGCGGTATCCCAGAAATAGGTTCTTCGTGAAAGTGTATCCACGAAATGTACTTTATTTTTATAAAAGATAGGGATTCTTTTATAACATCGTTTATCTTCAAAAACGTATAGTGGTGATACTTTTTTAGTACAAGTATAAAACCATAAGATGTTTCCTTCGTAGTCTAAAAAATTTGATCTATTTCCAGATAATAAGTATCCTGCGTAGGGTATTTTTAATACTGCTAGTGCAAGTGATTGTAATATTTGTGTTCGTTCTAATTCACATAGTTGGTGTAGTGTTTCTAATTCGGAGAGTGACATTTCTTGAAAAATGCGGCTAATTGTATAGTCTAGTTTCATATCCAAATGAATATCATAGTGGATATTACCGAAATATGTAGTATTCATTAGTGATAGTTCTTGTAAGCGTGTGCTTCTGGTGTCATAAGGTTTTAGATGTCCACCAGGTTGTCCGTTGCTTTTTTCAAAATTAACTGGTATATAGGATGTTCCTTCGTTTAGAGGATGACCTGTGGCATATGGGTCGATTTTTACTTTTCCAGTGGTCATGTCGAATCCTTTTTCATATTCAACTAATATTTCAGAGTATTGTGTTCTGTGAAGTGGATTCCTGTATTTACATGCAAGTTCTGTTTCTTGATATATTTGAAAACGTGTCAATTTATTTTCTATATTGTCTATGTTTCTAAAATCGGAACTTAGTTTGCGTGATGGATGGACTTGTTCATATGGAATTGATTGTATAAAATATTTTTCGTGAAATTTTATCATACGAGCGTGTATTTTTGCTACTTGAAATGTTGTACATGTATCTTCGGGGAACCAAACAATTGTTGCTTGTGTTCTTGTTGTAGGGTCGCAATATCCTTGATCATTTTTACAAGGTAGTCGGATTCCTTGATAGATCATTGTATTATCAGATAAATCTCGTGTGAGTTGTATTTTTTCGAGTTGTATTTTCCAATCGAAAAACATTATTTCTTGGTATCCTTTATTTTTCGTGTCTGCTTTGCAGTTTGATGGGTTATTTATACCAATGTGTGGTATCCAATGTTTATCATGTAGGTCATAGGTTAATCGTCCGTGTGCGCCGTTATACGGGTATTTTTCGTCTAGTTTTATATGTCCTTGGTGTCTTTCAAGTTGTGATTGATGTACAGAGTCTGAAAAAACTTGAAAATTTACTAACTTTCTTTGGGAGTTTTTATTTCGTGTGATGTTTAGTCTAAGTAATTCATTTTTACAATCGTCGGGATTGAGATGTAAAAGACGTTCTATATTACTTTGATAGAATGATTCATGGTCAAGTCGGTTTTTGTTTCCGTTCGAGACTTGTGAACAATGTACTTTCTTTTCGGAAAATGTTGCTGTGAATTTATAACCTGTAACTGTTGTTGCTCGGGCTTTTGAATAGAGTGTTGCTATTATATCTGTGGTTTCTATAGCTTGTGGTTCTGTTTCACATTGTGATACTTGATTTATTGCATATTTGTGTAGTGTTTTTTGTTCATTTTCTTCGCAATCGTAATGTGTTACTAATAAATCTTGTGGTCCTGTACGAGGGGAAGGGTTTATGTTTTGATTTGAGGTTACTAGAAAAAGGAGTTGGAGAAAATTTAATAATTTTAGAATATACATGTGTATGATAATCCTGAGTATGGATTATAAAATGTAATGTAACCGATTGTGTTTTTGGTATATCTGTCGTATTTATATATTACTTCAGTAGTTATAAAAGGTGGTGGTAGTGATTGTGCTGTTATGTTAGGTGGATTTAATGGGTAGGGATGTTGTGTAATATTGTTTAATTTAACTGTGATTTCAAACTTTAATTGTAAACTGTTTTGTTGGAGTATTTGAATATTGTGATCACGGATATCGTTGTGAATATCTTGGCGATATTGTAATCTATTAAGTGCCCAGTTATGAAGGCGGTTACTTTCTTGATGTTGTCCAAATAATGGTGGAGGTGCTGTGAATGTATTCCAATCTAGTCTTAAAGGAATATTTATTGATGATTGTTCTCGATATCTGGCGTCGAGATTATTTGGAAAATTTAAGTTAAAGGATAGTGGTGAAAATTGGCTTATTGATGGTGTTGACGGTAGTGATAATGTTTCTGGTAGTGATGAGGATGTTGTTGTATCCGTAGAAATATCTATGGGGTCATTGACTAAATTTGGTTCACCTTGTGTAAATGAATGTGTAGTCCAATATGGCAGTCGTGATGTTAGGTTTGGGGGGTTAAAAGGATTTTCTCGTGCTTGTTCAGATGTTGGTGTTGAACCTAAGTAGTCTGAAGGTAGACTTGAAGTGCTTCGTTGTGAAAAAAGTGTAGGAGTTTCTGGTGTGGTACCAGTGGTGTTTTCTGGAGTGGTTTGTGATGGGGATTGAGGTATGTCAAAATGAACTCGGGGAGTTTGAAAATTTCTATTTCGTCGAGGATGTATAATTTGTCTATTTATTTCTGTTGTGTTTTGGTTTTGACTAAGGTTTCGTATTCTACTTAGTTCTTGTGGTAGTGTTGGGTAAAGATTATATGTTGGTTCACTTAGAGATGCTTGTCGTTGAACTGGTTCTAGTGGTTCAGATAAACGAGCGTGCCGTTCTTCAAAAGTGTATGGATTGTCTTGAAAAGAAATTCGTGTAGGTGTTTGAGGATTTTGAGTAGTTGAAGGTGGTGTTGGATTATCTTGGGATGTTGTCGGTGAAGACTGATTCTGTGACTGTTGGGTAGCAATTTTTGATGGATTTTTGAATTGTTACTTTAGTGGGAAGGTTTATGTTTATTATAATATTCTTCCAAAAAAATAATTAGAAAAATTGTTGCTAGGGCAAATGTGATGATTGCTTTCTTTATACATTTACATATGGTCAAAATGAGGGATGATAAAAATGTTATGAAAATTACAAACAATAAAAAAATATCAGTTCTACTGAAAATTGTTCGTATCATTTAGACAAGTTGTGAAAATCGTACCTGTGGATATATTCAAGGGTTTTGGAAAGTTGGAGGAATAGTTCGAGTATTGTGTAGAAAATTAAAAAAATGTTACAAAAAATGATTAGGATTATTAGAAAATATTCAAGTATATCAAAAAGAAATATTATAAAAGCTTCAAGTATTGAAAAAAAATGTTTAAAATTTATAAGTATTTGAGCAACTGTTTGAGAGAAAAGCATTTAAGAAATGATCTCTTGGTCGAATATTTTTTGCTGTTTGAGGCGATTTTCTAGTGTGGTCGAATTATTTATTAGTTTTTTGACAAGTGGGTTGAGTTTTGTAAAAAATTGTTGGGGGCAATTTTCATGGTGACTGGGAGGTCTTCTTTTTCTTTATTTTTGTTTGTCAAATGATCCGGGGTATGGTGAGATTTTTATACTTTAGGCTAATTAAAATCTTCATTTTGTTACTTTAGGCTAAGTTATCAAATTTGTTTTGGGGGTATTCGTGGTCTGAGTTGGGGAAATATTGTTGATCTTTGGGTTATTAGATAAGGGAGGGGTACGGTATTATGGTGATATTTATTTTAACTGTCAAGTTGGAGTGGTTTGCTTATTTTTGACCTGGAGGTTGTAAAGTTATAGTTAGAGATGTGCCTGGAGTTCTAGATTATTCGTCTAATTGGTCTTAGTTTGAGTTAGAGAAGGTGGCGGATTGGATGAATCCTATTGGTCTATTTTGAACTAGAATTATTGCGTACTTGTGAGCATGTTATTTTGAAAAATTGAAATGAAAAATGTTACGGAGGTTTCAAGATTATGAAGTATAAAATCTTAAAATTACTTTTTAAATTCTACTTTCTTTAGTATTTTAGATTGGGGGATGAACATTTTGTAGTTTTTACGTGGTTGATTTCGGAGTCTTGTTGTTTTTCTATGTTCTGATTTGTCTATTTCTTCTTGGGGTATTATTTGTTCTGTCATTTTTCTATTTTTTCTTAGTTTTGGAGATTCTTTATGGTTTTGTGTATTGTTTTTGGTGGCGGTTGGTTTTGTGTTTTGATTTTCGGTGGGGTTATCATTTTGTTCTGTGTTTTTCAGATGTGGTTCGTTTTGAATGATTTTTAATCCTGTGAAAGAATATAATTGAGTTAATTCGCGGAGTGCGTATTCTTTTGGGTAATAAGGTAATAGGTTGTTTCGATGTTGAACGATTTCTTTTTTGTTTGAGTCGGTAATTTTATATGTGACATCAGTGGGTTTTGCAATTATTTGGTAGGGTCCTTTTCGGAGGGGTTGTAATTTTTTAGAAATTCCTTTTTGAGTATTAAAATTAGGTATTAAAACAAATGTTCCAATTTTTAAATCGGAAGCTGGTGTAAAACGTGAATTGATTTGTTCATTTATATTTTGTCTTTGTAATAACTTTTTCGTTATTTTTTGGTAAACTTCATTGTGTTTCTTATCTCTATTTAAAATCCATTCGGTGTGTGTACCGGAGGCTAATTTAAGAATTTGTGGGTGATGAAAATGATCTTCATCGTGTGTATGTAAAGGTAGGTTATAACAAATTGAGTCTTTAGTTGGTTGACAATAACCTTGTGCGTTTTTATGGGAATTTGCTGTAAACATTATTGGTTTGCGTGGCTTTTGGTTAAAAACCATTTCGTATGGTGACATTCCTAAAGTTGTCGTAATTTGTGAATTATATGCTAAGGGAAATAATTTTACATCTGCTGACCATTCGGTATATTTTGTATCATTTCCGTTGATGATACATCTAAGATATTCTTGTAGTGAACGGTTCATACCTTCGACTAAGCCGTTTGTCCAAGGTGCATGAGATGTACGTGGTTTGTGTTTAATGTTGTATAAATGACATAGTGTTATTATTTCATTATTTATGAATTCTGTACCATTGTCTGTAACTAAAATTTCTGGTAGTCCGAATTTTGCTATCCAGTGTTCATAGAGTGTTGTGTAAGCGTAATAAGCGTTACAATGTGGTACTGGGTTAAGTGCTACATAATGTGTAAATGCGTCAACAATTACCATAATGTAGGAGTTTCCTTCTGATGAGGGTGAAATTGGGCCTTTAGTATCAAATGAGATACGGTGATTAAAGTACAAACTTTGTCCTTTAAAATCTTGTTTTTGTGCTATTTGTTTTTGATTTGGGTAAGGTTTATTCAGTTGACATACTATACAATCATTGCATAGTACTTTTATCCAAATTGGTGCATTTGGGAAGTAAAAATTTTGTATAAAATTTGAATATGTTTTTTCTGATCCAGAGTGTCCTTTAATATTTTGTGTATGTGAAATATTAAAAGCTATAAGAATCATACTTATAGGGAGACATGGAACTGTAGATTCATTTAGGTTATACTCTAAAAGGTCTGTATTTTCGTTAATTGTTGTGTAATTAAATTTGCGAAAGTATCGGAGGAGTGTTTTGTTTCCTAGAATGGTTGAATCTGCTTTGATAGGTTTAGTTTTATATTTGTGCCATGATTTCAGTTGTCTAATTATCGGGTCAAGATTTTGATATTGTTTCAGTGTTGAAATTGTAATCGTATCTGTTGGGGGGAGAAAAATGTTTTCAATTTCGAATTTAGATAAGGGTATTGTATCAAGTGGGTCGTGAAGGTCAAAAACTTGATTTATTGTGTATTTTGAATCATTTGTTTGTGGTCCTGATAAATTTATTTTATCAGTTAAATCTTCTTTTTCAATTAGTGGAAAATGGTCTTTTTTAGGTGGGTGTTGTTTTGTTCGTTTTTGTTGGGTGTTATTTTTTATCCATTGAGAATATGGGATTGGTTTGAAAGTTGATGTTCCAAGTAAATCAACTTCATAATGATTATTTTGACAATCTAGATAAAGTGGGAAATGTTGTAAATTATTTATTTGTGATTGTTCAATATCAGTTTTTACTGCATATTTGCATTCCAATCGGGGTGATGTTTCGTTTTCTGCAAGGTAGAATTTTATGTTTTTGGGTATTTCAACTGTTGTTTTTCGTGTAAGTAATTCAGGTGGTGTATTTCGACTTAAGGTGTCTGGTAATGCAAGATTTTTTCCTGCAGTCCAAACTATATGTAAGTTTGGAAATTTCATTAGAATTAGTTGAAATCTGTAAACTCGGTGGTTTGGGTTAGATTTCTGTGTGAAAAGAAAAATGATTGGTTTGTGGTCTGTGAATAAAACTGTTGGATGTTTTGATCCAAGTATCAGAAATTCATATTCTGTCAGTGTATATATTATGGCTGTACATTCTCTCATTAGAGTTGAGAGTCGTAGCTCTGCTTGAGTGAATAATCGAGAATTTGCTGATATGAGGTTCATTTTATTTGTACCATTATGTGATTGTAATAGTGCTGCACCGATGCCAAAGTTGGAAGCATCGCACATTGCATAAAATGGTTGATTTGAATCTGGAATTGTGTTTGAAATTTGTTCAGTTAAAAGTTTCTTTATTTCTTCAAATCGTGTTTGATGTTCTGTATTCCATTCAAAATTATTTTGTTGTCTAAGGATGTTGTAAAATGGTCGTAGATATAATTGCATTTTATAAACATATTTACTTAAAAAGTTTAACATTCCAAGAAATTCTTGGATTTTCTTTTTATTTGTTGGTGGTTGAAGTTTTTGAATAGCGTCAATGCGTGATTTCAATGGAGTGATTGTTTTTCTTTCTATATTATGTCCTAAGAATTTAACTCTTGTCAAAAAGAAGTGTGATTTATCGGGGGCGGCCTTCAGATTTTCGTTCTGAAGTATTTGGTGATATTTTTCTAAAACGTCGAACATTTCGTCTTTTGTTTGTGATTGCATAAAAACATCGTCTAAATAGGTGATTGCGTTTTTCTTGAGTATTAGTGGTCTAAAAATTTTGCTCATAAAAGCTGAAAATGCTGCTGGTCCTATGGATATTCCATAGAATAAGCGGTTGAATTCATATTGTTGGTTTCCGATAACAAATTGTGTTAAACGTCGTGATTGTTCATCTAGTGGCATTTGATTGTATGCACTATTCATATCGGCGGTTGTAAAGTATTTGCCGTTTATTTTTGTTAAAATAACTTGTATTGGTTCAATGGGCCAATTACATTTTGATTCATCTATGAGTGAATTGAGGTATCTAGCGTCGAGAACGATTTTTAATGATTCTCCTTTAGCTAGAATGATAACGGGGTTGATAAATGTGTTGCCTTTTGGTTGTTCTTCTTTATTAACTGGTGATATAATGTTGTATTGTTCTAAAATATCGAGTAATCTGTTCACTTTATCATGTAAGTGAATTGGTACTTTACTTGCTCTCTGTTTTTTGAAAACTGCGTCTGGTTTTAACGGGAGATGTAGTGATGAACTGATTTTTCCAACATCGAATTTTGATGTTGCATAGACTGATGAATATTTAATTAGCTGTTTGGCTAACTTTTTGAATTCGTCTTGTGTTATTTGTGAATGTTGGAAATTAAACATTGTTAAAAATTTTTGTTGGTCCACTGTGTAGTTACTGATGTTGAATGTAGGTTTGAAATATGGAGTTTTTGTGAAATAATCCGTATTTCTGTTTTCGTTACTTATTATATTATTTATAGATAATTCTTCATTAAGAATTGTAGATTGGCAAATATCTAGTAATTGGAGTATATTATTTACGCGATAGGCTTTTTCGTGTATTGGTGATATTGTAGCGTTGGTTTCACAATATCCTAAAAGTCCTAAAGGTAATGTTACTTGGTAAGGTGTGTTGTTATAGACATGTAAGGAAATGATATCGGAATTCGAATTTTTCAAATATTTTATGGATGAGATTGTGATTTTGAAAAATTTGTGAATAGGTTTGAATTCAAAATCTGACATATAAAATTTTTGTTTGTTTTGTTCTTTATCATATTGGTGAACTTGTTTGATTGAAAAATTATAGATATTTCCTGATAGTGGTTTTAGGTGTTTTCTTTGTTGGTTAAATATCGGGTAGAATTTTGAAAAGAATGGTGGTTGTTTATTTAATCTTTGAAAAAATGTTAAGGATGTTTCTTTTGTTTTTGTATATTTATCTTTGATTAATATTTTACTATTTAGTATGTTAATTGTTGGTATATACTTCGAAATAAATGGTATTCCAATGATATTATATTTAATGTCAGTGATATGGAATATTTGTTTAAATGGCTTATTTAAAATTTTGCTTTGTTCCATTGTTCTGGTGGGGAGGAGAAATAATTGGATTTTTCCGTAGTTTATCAATGTTGATCCTTGTGCTGTTGCTAGTTTGCTGGAGGTTTCAAGAGGTGTTAGCTTTGGGTGTAAGGTTTTTATTTCATTCCATGTGGGGATGTTTATTATGTTTGATTCTGCTCCTGAATCAATTAAAAAATCTATTTCAAGGTCTGGTGGTTGAAATTCTTTATTTCTTGGGCTTTCTAAGAGAAATGGTATTGTCCAAATTTTTTCTTTGGGTTGTTCTTTTTGTATATTTTGATAAATATGGTTTGTATTCAAGCATTTTGTTTTGGTATTTTTATTGGTTTGATCTGTAGTGTTAATCTCATTTGTTTCTTGCGTCGTTGGTGTGGAATTTATGGGTGTAGTGTAATAATTTTGAAGAAATTCTGATTGATTTTCATATATGTGTGATGAAAAGGGTTGTTCATATATGACAGATTCATAGTCATTTTCGACTTTTATCATATTGATAGAAAGAGTGTTTTCAGTATCACTTTCTGAATCTGATGATGTACAGTTTATTTGATTGAGTTGTAACGTATCAGTTACTGTGTCATCAATACCTGGAGGGTCTGATGTTGTTTCTGGGTTAGATTGTACTTGATTGATTTGTCTTTGATGTTTAGGTGTACTACTTCTGTGGCGATTATTAGAATTATTATAGTTATTATTATTCCGGTGTGGTGATTGGGAATAATTTCTATAACGATTATTATAACTTGAGTGTCGATTTTGTGAATTATTTCGCGATCTGTTTTGGTAATTATTGTTTGGTCTGTTATAGTTCGATCTATTATATGAGTTATTCCTTGATTGACTGTTCGGGTAATTCTGGTTTCGGTTGTTTGAATAACTTCTATTTCGATTATAGGAGTAGTTTCTATTCCTATTGTATGATGAATTTCGTGATTGGTTGTTTGGATAGTAGTTATTTCTTGATTGGGAATTAGATCTAGAAACAAATCGTTGTGTATTTGAATTTGATCTGGAGTAGTTATTTCTACTATTTGGTCTATTGTAGTGATTTTGTGATGAATTATACGTGTTTCTTCGTTCTGGTGATCTTCCTCTATAACTTGAGTTATATGGGGATTGATTTCTTGTATAATTTGTATTGTTCGGGAGTGGTTTTCCTGAACTGTTGTTGCTGTGGACTGTTTTGTTCGGTAGATTTTGATCTTTTTTCATGTATTGATAGAATGATTTATTTGGTTCTTTGTATTTTTGAGGTTTATTTTGACTATCTTGCTGTTTTTGTCTACATTCGGAAATACTATGTCCGTATCGTCGGCAATAATTACACCATTTTTTGAAAGATGGTTTGCCTTTAAAGTTCGGGTTCTTTTCGTAAATATTGAGTATTTCAGTGATTTTTTCAACGAGGTCTGTTTCTGATTCCTGTATATTATTAATATTAGTGGGAGTCGTTTCAATTTTGTTAACGTATTGTAATTTCAGATTTTCCGTTTCTTCTAGTTTCATCGTGATTTCTGCTTGTTCTAATTTGTCTACTAGTTTTCGAAAATCTAAATCGGGTTCTCGAATTGAAGAAGGATGGGATGCTCTCTTTTTTATTGCTATTTTCCTTAATTGTGGTGTTAAGGTCATCATTAAGATTTCTGTCATCTTTGTGTTTTTATAGTCATGTGTATTTAGTGAGTATGCTTTTCGAACTAGTGTTTCGATTCGTACTGCTATTTGCTTGATGGTTTCGTTTGGTAATCTGCGAATTTCATTACATAAAACTCTTTGTTGTTGTTTGTTTCTTTCGGAGTCAAACATTTTTGAAAATTCTTGTGTAAATCTTTTCCAGTTTGATTTTATTTCTAGAGGTAGTACTGAAAACCATTTTTGGGCTGCGCCATCTAAGGTTGTTTGTATTAACGCTGTGCGTCGATGTATCCAGTTTTGATGTAGTGGCGTATTAATTGGTTCAGGTCCAATATTTAAAATCAGGTTTGCTGTTACTGCATTTAAATAATCTTCTACAGAGTATTCAGGGTCTGTTCCTGTGAAAACCATTAAAGGTTTGTTTGATGTTATTGATGATCCACCCATTAGGTATGGATTCATTGTCATTTGTAGTGATTCTGCTGCATTTGGCATTTGAGAAAAATTTGAAAGTTGGTTTCTTGTTATTTCATGTTGTTGGAGATAATATGGGAGTGGTATTTCATTTTGCATTTGTGATGGTTGATACGAGTGTGCAGTCATTGGATTTTGTTGTTGAATTGGTTGAAAAGATTGTGTATTAATTAGATTTTGTTGTTGAATTGGTTGTTGATGTTGTGCATCTATTGTTTGTGGAGAAAAATTTCTATGGTTTGTACATGTTTTCTGTATTCCTTGTCTACGATATTCTTGAGTATTTTGTGCAAATATATCTGGTTGTAAAAAATCGTCATCTGAGGATAAATAATCCATTTGATAAGATGTTTGTTTTTTATTTTTATTCTGTTGAAAAAATGGGTAATTTTCACTGCGATCCTGTGGAGGATTTGGTTGAAAATTTTTGGAATTATATTGGGCCGTTGGGTTATCCCAGTTTCGAGGTTTTGTATATTGATTAAAATTCCTTTGTGGTTGATAATTTGTTTTTGATGGATGTGTATAATTATAATTATGGTCTGCAAAGTTGTTTCTAGTGAATGTTTTGCGTGTTTTTGATGGTATTGTCATGGGTCTGTATGTTTGGTAATCCATATGGGAATATTTTGGAGCAACCGAAGGTTTAACGGTTGATTGTAAGGTTACCTGTGTTTGTGAAGGATTTGTATTTCTTGGTGTTGTTAAATTTGGGCGTATTGGTGAAATACTTTGTTGTGTAGTTGTTGTGTGTACAATTTCTTCATTTATGAAGTGTGATGGTGTCTGGATATCTTGTTGAGTAAGATTCCTAGTTCCATTGAGGTTTTCGTTGTGTATGACTGTCGAGTTTAAACTATTATTTTGTGTATCGGGTAAAAATGTATTATAGTTTAATGGTGTTGCATCAATTGTTAATGGTATTACTCTTACATAATCTCTTATGTAAGATATTGTACCTATTGCTTGACTTGAGATTGATTGTGGAAAGCTTATAAATGCGGGATGAGACCATTCGGGGTCCCAAACATAATCTGATTGTTCTGTGATAGCGGTATCATCGTTCGAATTTTGGGGTCTAAAATTTTTTCTTGCTTGTGCAATTAAATCAATATTGTGTGTGAAATAATCTATTATGAACCATGCCAAAATTTTTTGTAAATCGTGTTTGGTATGTTGTGAAACGTCGTCTTTCGTGAAATTTTCTTTAATGATGTTTAAATAACTAGAGAGTAGTGTGATTTCATGTCGTACTTTCAAATGTTTAGATGTTTCTGTCGGTGAGACATTTGTTATTGGGATTTCGTTTTCTAATATCGAAATATAACTATATATTATTGCGAAAACTTCATTGGTGAATATGGAGTTTGCTCTTTGTGAGTTATGATATTGGATGCTTTTTATATATTCTGAAAAAACTTTTGAAAATTCTAAATCAAGATCGTCTGTTTGAATTGTATATTTTCTATTATTATGGTTTGGTGAGGTGAATTCTATGGAGTAGATTCCATACTGTTGTGTTATGTTGCATATATCTTTTAAGTAGTGGTCTATGATTTGTCTTTTGATTTTTACATCGGGGAACTCTGTTTTACATGGGCTGATTCCGGGTTCAAATAAGTTTACGAGTAAATTTTGACAAAATATGTGTTGTCCTCTATCAGTATCTGCGTCTACTATAAAAGGAAAGATTTCATCATCATCTGGAGTTTCGTCACCTGGGGTGTGCGTTGAACTCATTTTTTCGTTCGATGACTGTTAATATGTAATTATTAATGTGTCGAATTGGTTGATTCCAATTGTATAGATGTACTGGTTTGTGTTTATACTGCTTTTTATTCTTCTTTTTCCTCTTTGTGATGAATTTGAAGTTGTTTCTGAGTCAGAAAAATATAATTGATCGTGAAGTGGGTAATTTTTATCTACTGATTCTTTTAGTTTGTAAAGTTCGTCTAAACTGTTGGTTTCTGATTCTGAAAATGCGTTTCGATTTTTTGAAAATCTTTTTCGTGTTATTTGTCTTTGTTTAGTTATTATTTTTCTCTTTAGTGTTTGTCGTTTTGTTCGAATGTATCCAACTGTTTGTGTATGAGGTGTAATTACAAGGTCGTATTTTTTGTTAT
Source organism: Symsagittifera roscoffensis (assembly GCF_963678635.1). Classification (NCBI taxonomy): domain Eukaryota; kingdom Metazoa; phylum Xenacoelomorpha; order Acoela; family Convolutidae; genus Symsagittifera; species Symsagittifera roscoffensis. The sequence continues at coordinate 97,913,188 of NC_087062.1, forward strand.
CTATTTCACAATTGTGTAAAATGATTGTTTGTTTATTTCCTAGGTTTTTAAATGACATAAGGTTTAGGATGACGGATGCAAAAAGTTGTTAAGTGAATTCTAATTACCTAAACTATTAGTCCTTACGATTTTTTGGTTAGCTTAACCTGGGTCTTTTGTTCAGGGTTGGAGAGAAAAGTATATCGATTCCGAAGAATGATTTTTACTTTCTCGTGACTAGTATAAGCTAAGGTGTTAACTTACTTAATCTTACTTAGGGGTAGTGATTGTGTTCAAGGGTTGGAGAATAGTAAATCGATCCACAAGGTTCAGGTATAATTAGAACGCGAGTAGTTCGTTAGATACTATTTTAAACTTACTAAGTCTAAGATTTATCCTGGGTCTGGTAAGAGGGGGGGTCAAGTGAAGGATGAATAACCGAAGTTCTTCACTGTTTATCCTAATTTGAATGATTAGTTTTGTGTAAAAATTTCTATTAGTCCTGGGTTTTTAGAGAGGGTTGGGTAGTGAATCGACGTTTGAGGTCGTTAGACACTAATTAAGTGGGTGGGGGAGAACAAAGTTGTTCTGTTTGATCCAAGGATAAGCCTTGATGATCAATTTTGAAATTTAATTAAGTAGAAAATGATTTAAGATCCAAGGATAAGCCTTGATGATCTGGTTTTAAAATTAAGTGAATTTGAGTTTTGATAAATTTTTAAATGTGTGTAAAGGAAAGATTTAGTGTTTTATGATGTTAGTGAGTTGATGATTGCTGTTATGTTTTAGGTGATGAAGCTGGAACAACAAGATGATTTATGATTACTAACCATTTATTGTCATGCTACTAATTTTTATTTTTATTTTTCAATAAATATTTTTCAAACATGTTTTGTATATTACTGCAGAGTTTTAGGAAAACGATCTTAGATCTTTTTATCAATCGTTATTGTATAATATTAATTTTGTTTAGCGCCTGAAATGATTTTGAAGATTAACTTCAAGGTTTTATGTTTGCAAATGGAAATCTAAATTCATTGCAAGTAGTATTCGAAATATAAAAGTTTGTTCTGGCTTTTGCCGAACTATCATATAACTATACGGCAAGTTTCTACTTTGTCGTATGTCGTCTTTGGTTCGATGTCTTCTTCCAATTCTGGGTAGTTCTATTATGGTTCGGAATATTGGCTCTGATCTATTGAGTCGGAGAGACATTTCAATTAAATTATTGTCGTATAACATTTTGTAAATGTTTTTGTCTAATTTCTAATCTATTTTTGGTTAATTCTAATCTAGTAAGGTCTTGTTCGAGACTTATGGTCGCACCAGATGAGTTAGGACTGGGGTGTATAACTCATAGAGTAATTTCGGATAGGGTACACCGTCTGCTCGTCACGCTATCTTATTTTCGGCCGGATAGATTCGTGCAACTTCTTAGTCTAATACCGATCCTAATCTTACTCTTATACTATCTAGTCTCAGGTTGTTTAACTAGTCTCTGCTAGGCTCAATAGATCTAGGGTATACTGGTTTATTGCGGCTGCTGAAGTGCTCGGGAGAGTCCAACTAATTTCTAAGTTAAATTCAAATCTCTCTGGTGCTGAAATTACAAGTAACTTCAGCACTTACAAATAAGTGGGTTGTTAGTTAGATGGATCATGATTGGTTAATATTAAATACTTTACATTGGTAAAACATTTAATTTATCCAATCATAAAATATAGTTTAGATCAGGTTCCATAAGATTGATTTAAATGGATTTTTTTTCATGATTTGAAATCGCAAATTTTGCGATTCAGGCCGCTGATTGAAATTAGATAGAACATTCTGGCAGGTAGAACAGAAGCCAAGAATTTTTGACCTCTCTCAACTCTTGACCTCAAGTAAAAAAAGACCAATAACGGTGATTGTCGTAAATTAAACAGACACTGTTTGAACAAACTACACTATAAGCCACTAAAATAAACTCATAATTTCGGAGTCACAAGAAAGTTGCAAAGAGGTGTTCGAATTTCTCGTAAATATCCTTTCCTGGAATGCGATCGAACTTGACCTGCATCCAATCTCCGGTTAGTTCGTGCAGAGCCGAGTCCTGAATGACGTCATTGTCCTCTGGCACCAGTGGCACTTTCCTAGGTTTCCAGTATTTCACCTGAACATAAGTAATTATGAACCAAGCTGTCTTTATCGGAAAGTTGGATTTAAATTAAATTTAGGAAAGAAAATGATGACACGGCCAACAGACTAAAATGTTTAAAAATGTTCAAAACTTTTATGAAATTTCGGACTTTCTGAAATTCAGCTTTTAAACAAAGATACCTCGGAAACTTTTCAAAAGATTGAAATACTATAATCCGTTGTGTGAAAATAATTAAGTTCTTTCAAACATATTATATGAAAGTCTAAACAGGGCACACAGAGGCACCTGTTGTAATATATCATCAAGCGAATATTAAATTTTGAGGTCTTTTGTTAGCTATTTAGAACCATCCTTATTAGGCAAATTTGCTGATAACAGACTAGAAAACTCCCGGACGAAATCATATGTGCATTCATACATTTTGATGCATTTCTGAATGCACTTAAGTATATATGCATTTTTTGAGTTCAATTAAAATTCATCTGCTAAAATTTACGCAAATAGCACTCTAAACATACGAACGTGCAAATGGCGCGAAAAAACCAGAGCTAAAACCAATCAGAAATACAATACGGTTGGCTTTGTATTTAAGTTGAATACCGAAAAACATACCAGAAACATAATCTCCAAAAATTAAAAGCAACGCATAAACAACAGCGGGTCTGCATTTTCAAAGTTTGCCTGTTATATAAAGGTAGGTGTTTCTGGTAGACCCCTAATAGGCATACAAAATGCCTTTCGTCTATCTCCCCCCGTATCATTAAATATCGTGATTCAACTTATGTATGAGTTTTGTTTGATATTGGAGAATTTAACTTTCTTTCATACTACTAAGCTAAGAAGGTTACCCTGTTGGTTGAACAAGAATCCGAAGCGTTACCTGAAGATGTTTGTTATTCACGACACGCAAACTAAGCTTCGAGAAACTGTCAGGATGTTGCAGGATTATCCCGTACTCAGATGAAAAAGCATTTCCACTGTAAGTGAGTTGTCTCCAAGTAAACGAAGCTCCACATTGCAGAAAAATAGAGACAAGAAGTTCGGACACATTTTCCAGCATCATATTTTGCAAACAAGAAAAGGAAGTATCATAACCCCACGAGTCGTTGCAAGAAAACCTAATTTTTTGTTCGCTGATTGTGATGTTAGCTAACTTGGCCGCTTTCGCATACTTGGCATTTTTAACATTCATCGAAAGTGTCAAACAAGATTCCAATTTAAGTGCCAATGATTTGCGAGTAGCGTAAAACTTTCGTACAAAACTGATTGCAGGGTACATTTTCTGAAGTTTTTCGATGTACTCATTAATTCGAAATTTAACACTGAGGTGAAGCGCATAATCAACTGCGCTTTCTAGAATACCTTTGGTCTTTTTGATCAGTTCGAACTGCGGTTTTTTGTAACCAAGTGCTGCTGCATTCAAAAACTGTTGGTTTGAGGTCACAGCCGCACTGATAGGATGACTGATGCTAGGAGTAGATGACTTGGCGAGGTAAGTGAGATAGAGTTGTTTAATAAACAGAATCAAACTGATTTCAAAAGCTTCAAATCTCTGGGACTTTTTGGTATTGTCTGATGCTGAGTCTAAAGCATAAAATAAATTTCAATACTTATCAAAATCAAGTTAAATTGAAAACTCTTTTGAGCGTCGAAAATTGTCGGAAAAACCAATTATCCGAAGTATTTATGTCTGATCCAACAAGCGAACAAACGCCAGAAGCACTTTATTTTAAAAAGTTTTTAAAAAAATACCTCTACGGAAAATAATCATCAGTCTTCTGACATTCTTGTTTCCAGTTGGCTGTCCTATTCAATACATGCATGACGCTTACCAAAACCAAGACAATCAGCAAAATGAGCTTCAAATTTCAAAAACCCAAACTTTGCAGGTAATATTTTGGATGAAATAACCTAAAAGCAACCAAACTAACTTGGCATGTAATAAAATTGAAAGTATGAAGTCAAATTGTGCACAACTTCTGCATTTCAAAAATTCTCGCGAAATATATTGAGTTGAAAAACTTCCAAAATCTCCTAAATTTTAAGTTTTATATTGCTATATAAAACAGAGCTTTTTCGGTTCATTTTATGAATTAAAAAAGCATCAATTGTGTTAATTTTTTACCAATCAGATATCAAAGCATCTGGTATTATACTACCAATGCTACCTCCTGCTTTGAAAGTACCCCAAAAAGTAACAATCCCACATTCCACTTAGGTTGGAAAAACATTGCATCGTCCTATCACACTGCACTTCGATTGTGTAAATATACGTGATGCACATTGAGAATACATAAAAGGACGCAACAACAACGACAAAAATATCACCACACACCCGCTAAACCTTCGAAAAAAAACTGAAAACTTCTAAGCCGAACAAAATATCAATCGAAGCTCTGACCCCGCTCTCGCACAAATGCGAAAACTCGAAAAGCCCATTTAGGATTTTCTGAAAAAGGACGGATCTTCAGAAAAAAAACCAACTCTACTCTTACTTCTAGATGAACTAAAAATGGTTTTCTGAGCTCACCGGATACACTATGAAGACCCTATTTTGCCTTTCTCCGCCGCATGAAGGTTTGGACCAAAAAACAGCATTTTTGACGCGTCTTCAGTTGAAAAAAATGCAGGTTGATCCAGCAAAAACGTCTGGTGTAAAATAACTCTAAGGGAGACTTGTCATCCCAAGCTTGGGCGTTCTCTACGCTAAATGTGCAGAAACTGTCATTGGATTTCAATTTATTACGTAGCACGTAGTATCTCACGAGCAAAATCTGCTAGCAAAGTGTTTACAGGAATATAACCTAGTATCCAATTACAATACTCTTGCTAATCGCAAAGATAAAAAGTCACATAAACTTCAAACAAAGAATTTTTTTTCAAAAATTGCTTCAATTTTTGTGATATAAAAAATGAATTTTTTTCTAGGTAGTAGGAGGAGGAGATTGAATTAGGGTAAATAACTGCTGGAACAAAATCATAATTGCTTGAAAAACTCAAAATAACAGTACAATTCGATAAGAAACTCATTATCTCAACCATTTCTCCAGGTACGTGTCTCAAAAACGGGGAAAAAACCATGGTTTTTGGACTCTACTAATAGCAGGTACCAATCTAGGATTTTCTAAAGGATGAAGATTTTCACACAGAGGCGAAGTGAGGCTTCGCAACACTTGCGATACAGCAAAAACCTAGCTTAAGAAAAAAAAGACAAAAACTACTCGAATAAAGAGAGGCCTACAAAAATTTCAAAACTTTAAGTAGACGTCCGTTACGTCGAAAATAAATTCTTTGCCCTACAAAAATATTTCTGCTAATTCAGTTCAAAAATTTGTTACGCTCCATCACATTTGAAAAACATAAGCAGTATTATAGCAAATCAAAAAATCAATGAACTCACCGAAACCTGAAAAAATGATTGACAATTTTTGGTTATCTTTCAACTATCGAATTTCAAAGGAAACAAATATGAATTTAAAACTCTTTAATCAACAAGTATCATTTATGATTAATATTTTTTCCACTAAGCTTAACCAATAACTGAAAACTCTCAAGGGATATTTTTTATTCCGCTGGGTTTTCTGATAATTCAAATCGAATTTCAAAACTAAACGCTATTCAAGTCTTTTTGCGTCCAATGCACTTCTGCAATTGAAGGCCGTAAATTTCTAGGAAACACTCAGCACCTAAAAATTGTAATCACTACGATCATTTCTATTTTAAAAATCTATTTTTGCGTTCAAATCAATTATTATAAGTTGATTGAGCCGATAAAACGTAAGAGTGAAAAAAATCGGCAAAATTAGAGTTGGTAAATTCACAAATTACAGAAAAACTTTGAACCCAGAGGAAAACTTTCAATGCCAATAACGATACAACGATGAATAACCGTGATAAAATCAAATGAAAAGAAAGATCAAAAACTAAAAAAAAAACGTTAAAATCGTTTTTGTCAAAAGAATTTAATAAAATCGGAAAAAGGCCCAAAACGTCCGAATCAAAATTAGCTGCACCATTAAAAACTTTACGAGGAATACTGGATATAAGCCGAAATTTTAAAAAAAATAGCCGGCAAAAATAAGCAGACAGACAGACAAAAGTCTAAATTAGCCGAAACGTTTCAGTTTGAAAAAAAAAAAACAAGAAGTCACGACTGGAATCGAACTCCCGGGCTTTGACATCAAGCAGGGGGTAACAGCGTCTGAGAACAAAGCTAGACCTTCATAAGAAATCGCGTTACGAGAACTGAGCCGAGAAAAATAAAAGACGCACGAGAGTCCAAAAAATTACAAAAAACTCAGGTTGGCAAAAAAACAGGCCCCCGGCGGGCTTCGAACACAAGCCTTTGCTGTCTCAAGCAAATGTGTTACCTCTGCGCCAGATCAACCCGATGGCTGATTGATTTTGAATTTATAACTAGCAAACTGGAAAAGAAAGCCACTAACTCCAAAAAAAATTCCCTGTAAAACCACAACTTAAAAATTTCAAATTGTTGTCTGGAATCATTTTTCATTTGAGGAAAACAAGCCGCGAAACGCAACCGACAGAAATTACAAAAACTCAAAAGATAAACAACAAGCGGCAACTGAACCCTGAGAAAACTTGAATAATTTCCCGTACAACCGACAATATGCTGTCACGGAAGTTTTTTTACTTTTGATTCTATTTTAAGAATTTTAGCATTTGTTCGAACCGGAATGAATCATAAAACTTATGCTTCCCGTGACACGACCCCAAATTAAGTCTCTAAGCCGATAAAAAATGAGCTGAAATCAAGTAAGTCCAACAAAATAACAGCAAAATATACGAAGTCAAGACTAGTAAAATTACAAATTGCAGGAGTAATTCAAAACACAAAAAGCAGCTAAATGAAAAATTGCGTATAAAAAAAATCTTCTACGATGTGGCAACTAAGCCGACAAATCATAAGCAGACAAACCAATATTTTTTGGAAAAGAATATTTCCAGTTTGAAAGAAAAACAATTCCTGGTCAGATTCGAACCCACAAATTTTTCAAACAAGTTAAATCCGAAAAAAGTCTAAATTGCGATTTGTTAACCCTGCAAGTGTAATTAGAGTAAAATACTTAAATAAAAAAAACGCCTCTGCTTTGAAAACAAACCGACAAAAATAAAGCAGAAAAAAAATGGCCGCGACAACAAAATTTCCCAGAAAAATTTTCAATTTCTAACGAAAAAAAACAAGGTCCGGCTGTGACTCGAAACCGAGACCTTATAAGCCCAATACACACGCTCTACTACTAGACCAAAAAGCAATTCTGACAGATTTGTAGGAAAAGTTGTTAAATGGAAAAAGTCTAGTTACCGATAATAATTCACTTGCTTTGGCAATTAAAAAAGTCTGGAACATTCTTTCAATTTTTACACAGGCAAAGCTGAGATTCGCACCTCTTGCGATACAAAGTTGATTAGAATCAAACGGAAAAATTTGAAGAAAAAATTCAAAAAATCGTTTTTGTCAAAAAAAACTGTCAGAAAAGTGGTCTCAAGCAGTTGTGTCGCCTCTACTCCAGATGCGCCGGATGGTTCATTGTATTTGAATTTATAATTACCATTTGGTAACAAAGCCGAAAATACCTGATCAGAAACCTTTCATGCCGAAAAAATGCAAAAAAATTCTTAACTAATAAAAAAATTTATGTCACTTTTCCCCCTCCAGAGCACACGCACGCACACAAACTTTTTTCGATCCCCGAACGGCGCAATAAGAAGCCACTAGGTCGATATAAATTAAGCCAAAACTTAATAACCCGATAAAAAAGACCCAAAATGAAAAAAAAATTGACAAATCGAGCTGATAAAATTACAACCAGTATTTAAAACAAATATCGATTCCGCCAGATTTTTCAAATGCTAAAACACCTAAAGCAGTTACAGTGAAAATTGTTTACAGCAAAAAAAAAACAATTCTTAGATCTGGCAACTAAGTCGACGAAACATAATAAGCAGACAAATAATAGGCCATTTTTTTGAACCGGAACATTTACCGTTAAAAAAAAGCAGGTCCTAGTCAGATTCAAACCCGAGGCCTTTAGCGCCCCAGGCGTATTTATTACCTCCAGGTTAAGTGTCTAAGAGACACTGAGAAATTTGAATTTATTGTGAACCAAGGTACTGAGTCCAGATGAGTCCTGTAGACAAAGTTGTTTACGGAAAAAAAAAGTCTAGTACCCGATTGCAATACCCTTGCGATAAGCAAGGGTATTGCAATCGGGTACTAGACTTTTTTTCCCGTAAACAACTTTGTTACGTTTACGGGGAAAAAACGCTTTACGGGATAGATCTTTACAGTACTTTTTGGAAGGTTCTGGCTCAAATATTGCTTGTTTTGAAACTTTAAAACCCCAATTTGTAAAAGTTAAACAAAATAGGCAAAAAAGAGGCTGAATAAAGTGGACATTCCCAGAAGCAAAAAAGCTCAAAATTGGAGTTTCAAATTTCGTTCATAGGACGTGACAAGGTTGGAATTGTTTTTAAAAATTTTGTCATGGAAAAACTCAACTTTGCGGTTGTAGTACTATTGCTAATCCATACATTGCAATGGTATATAACAAACTAGATCTTAAAATGTCTACTTTACAAGATTTAATCAACTTGCCTTGAATTAAGCTTTCCGTCTTAGTGGATATATTTTTCCTTTGTCGAACTAGAGATATAATCATATCCTCCCGTTCGGTCAGCCGGCATATTATTCGATCGTCAAGAACTGTACATTGACACGCTAGCTTCATATGGGTAGCTTCTTTGCACATCTGAGAAAAGATTTCCTTGTTCAAAAAAGACTTTTGTGCTGACTTCAATTTTGTATGGACTATTTTGTTTTCATCGTGTTTCACTCTTGAATTTACGGATTCTTGAAAAGAAATTGCTTTTCTGAACTTCAGTAATGAATCTATGTCTGACTTTTCAACAAAACTGGCATGTAGTTCATAGTCGAAACTTTCCAAATCTTTCGGCAAAACAACGTCCAAAGCTCCATCGCGTTTGACCACCTCAAAAACGCTGGAATGGTGGAAATTAGAGCTTTGTACGTATAGGTCTCCCAGCAAAGTATGCTGCGTTTTACGAATCTTCCAGAATTTTCTCAGCTCTACAAGCTGGCCATAAAACTCACCATCACTTTTAGAGCTTAGCGATTGTCTCGATTTCAGCTGATTTGAAAACTTCGAGAGAAGTGAAATTGAGTTTGCAAAACTGGTTCGTTTCGCTACCGACAAAAACGAGGACGAATGCTGCGGATTGACAGGTTGGTTGTTTTGAGAGCTGTTTACAGATACATTGGCGTGGCACAAGTCAGAACTGAGACATTTTCTATCTTTCGCCAATTGCAGCACGTCAAATAAAACATTCATTTCTGTGAGAGCGTTTTGAACATTGAGTCTGACTGTGTTTAGAACACTTTTTGAGGTCTTTGAGGCTTTTGAATTACTGTCGGAAGTTTCGTCGAAGGTCAGCTCTCTTTTCAGAGGAGATATTATTCCAGCGACAACTGCAGTTTCCGATTTATGAATCCACAACAATTGATTGGACGCGAAAACAAGCATAAGTGTTATTATACTTATAATTATAATTCTTAATTTTGTAATTTTTGATAATAATTTAACAGTAAATTAATATAATTAAACAAATTGCGTTCAATCAATTGTGCAAATGACTACTTCATTTCCTTTGTCACTTTCTGACTCCGAAGCTTTCGAGCTCCCCCTTTTGCCTGATTCTCCCTGTTTCACACCTAAGAAAAGAAGAAAACTGAATCGAGGCAATTACTCATCACAGGGGAGCGTGGTGAAGTGGTTACGTCTCCGCCTCTCAATCGAAAGGTCGGACGATTGAGGCCCACCATGATCCGTGCTCGTTGCTTGAGAGTGAGGCAACATCACCCAGCCCAAAAAATAAATAAAAAAGTTGCATGTAGAGACACAACAGCGGTTCTCCGTCAAAAGCTGAACAGCTTTCATGTTTTTCTTTTCTTTTACAGATAAATCGCCTTCAAAATTTATCCTAACGCAGTCAAAATTTATCCTAAAAAAAAACCGAAAAGGGCAGGCAACGGGATCAACAACAGACCCTCCAAGTGTTTTTCCGTTACCTTACACATAGGATGAAGTTACCGTATAATATTACTAATAACCTGTTAGCGGCGGCAGTGATGTTTCCCCGAAGTCTATCTGGGTGAGTATTTTGCTGAAGTGTTCTGCGAATGACTCCGGCGCTCTGTAGATCTCCTGTCCGTCGTATGTGACTTCCACAATCTGGTGTTCCTGGAGGGGCTCTAAGTCCACACGCATTGACTCCGACTGCACCGGAGAGACAGCCGAGTCTTCCATACTCACTGTGTGGAATCAGAGCAGAACAGTGAAGAATACTCTGGTTCTCTCAGTCAGATATTATCACTCGCTCAGTGAACAATATATGGCTCGCTCAGCCGTTATCAATATCTGGAATAAGAGCCGAAAACATATCGATACAGGTGAGAAAAAAAAAGCTATTTACTACCACCCCCTATCAATATTTCAATTTTTTTCATTGTGGTTGAGGCAGAGCTCGGAAAATTGGTCGAACTAATACAAACAGATAATCGAACTTTTTGATAATCGGCCTTCCTAACTGAGAAAATCATAAATGCTTCCACTGACCCTGATAAACAAATCAGAAGCACTTCACCAAAACTGACAAAAAAGGGCTATAAAATTAAAAGAAAAAATGAAACAGCCTGGAGAGGAAAACACAGCCAACGAAAGGTTGAAAAGTACAAAAAAATGAAACAAAAAAATGATTAAAACTTTCGAATTTCGAAGAAAAAATATAGCAGGTTGACGCTATTTGAATTTCAAAAATCGACTTATTATTGAAACTTTTTGGCCCTTTTCCTCCCCCAACCCACCTGCGAAATTTTACTAGTAAACTGTCTGTTCGCTGTGTCCGATAGTTACAAAAGCTCGCATGCAGACTAATTAGGCCATGACAAACATATTTGGTCTTCATACTTTACCTTGTAAAACCCCTCGTTTCACCATAAAATTGATGCTTATGTGCGGTGGGAGGAAAAAGAAAAAAAGCCCATTTTTTACATAAATAAACCCAATTTGAAAAAACACTGTATCAAAAGGTAAATTTTTTAATCCGCTGGGAATTCACAAAAAAAAAAGTTCATTTCCAAAACGTTTTTCGTGACCTTCACAATTTTTCTGTTCGATAGTAGAGTTTGCCTTCCCTATAAAAAAGGAAATTAAGTGAACTTAAAAAGAGTTAAAAACCGCGAAAACAAAATGAAAATTGAGCTGAACCCACTTTAATACTTTTCATGAAAAAAAATATTCAAAACCTATAAAATTGAAACTCAATTCGATCTTTAACTTTAAAATTCAAGAAAAAGCAAATCATACTACGCCATTCAAAAGAACCAAAGGATAAAAACATTCCTTAACATATTTTCTCAAACCTCAGCGCTCCATGACCACAAAATGAACTGCACAGGCTTTACAAGCTCACCTCATTCAAAGCCAAAATACAAACAAAACAATTTGACTGAAAACAAACACAAATGTGCGATTAAGTATCTTAAAATAAAACTAACATGCTCGTTAGTTTGAAAACCCGGCACATATTTTACAACACAATCATCGCTAGCATGAACAAAATTCCTTCCATAAAATTAAACGTTTTATTTGAGAAAAAAATGATTTTTTAAATTCAAAATCTACAGAGACGAATTGCAGCTTCGCAACATATGCGATTTCATTCAAAAACAGCGTTTCAAGCTAGCAAGCAAAAAACGAAGCCACAAAGTTGGCGTAAAATTCAAAAAAAATGTACTGGCAACAGCAGCAACATATCAGCTATAATTATTGACAAATCAAGTGACAGTGTGAAACTAATAACTCTTGAGGCCTTACACATCAACATCAGGAAACCCGCCATTGATCATAAAGAGGAGTACCGCACACGCGAACTCGCCATCCTGGTGTAAACTTTTCATTGTATCATCTGGTTTTGATGACTTGATAACCTGTTTTCATTCTTCTGTATTTTATTTGTCACGCCTCGTTTCATTTATATCTGTCATGTTTTCTATGTCATTTCTCATGTCTTGTTCTTTCCCTAGGTACATGAGGTTTGTACAATCAACTGTTTGATCTTTTTAGACGGATGATGATCTGTATTGATCGAAAGTGCTTTCAATTAAGTTCACGCATTGATTGTTTTTCCTGAGCGTCAAAAAAAGTTACAAAATATTTTAAAAAATTGTCTCGAATGAAGAAATGGGTTCCACTTGAAATGACGCAAAATTAGGTAACTAAACCGAAAGAATGTAAGCTGAAACCATTCAGACACAACAAAAATTTTAATGCCAAACAAACAACAGCAAAATATACAAAATCAACGTTACTAAAATTACAAATCACAGGAATAAACCTGTAAAAAAAACAGAAAATTTAACATAAGTTTCTTGAGGCACAAGAAAATTATGTGCCACTATTACAACACAGCACAACTCTAGATTGGGCACTTTCGTCAAATTTGGTTAAATCTCCGCCTAGCCGAAAATAATCTTGCTACAAAATCCTGAATTTCTATGCTTAAGATTTTTATGCTAAACTAAAACGATTGAACATCAATGAAGCGGCGCTCTTCTGATAACATTCATTCAGTACGGAGTTCTCGAAAAAAAATCAAACAACTATGTAAATAAATTTCGAATCAGATTAATACTGGCAGGTTTGGAGTTTTCATTCAATATATTACCCAAAATTAAAATCATTTTGAGTTAATTTGCTCATATTTTTACAAAATAGATTAATTCAACATCATGTATAGATAGACATTTTTCTAATATGTTGAGAAACTTTTGTAACAGGTTATATAGGTAAAAATTTTGACTTTATTTTTAAGAAAGTTAGATTCAGCCTCGACGCTTTGAAACTTTTGAGTTACACAGGCAAGTTAACAAACGCAAAAGAAAAACTTGTAAATACGCTTTAAAAGATTTTGATTCAACGATCGAAAGCAAAATTTCAAGATAATGTAGACAGCGTACATAAATTATTTATAAAACCACATCTTAAAAAAGTGAAAATTCAGATCATTCATTAACTGAGATACAAAACTATCAGATTTCCTTATGAAAAAAATAAATCAAGAAATTTTCCTAGCAATAAGACAAATGAAAAAACTCGAACGTCAAAAGACGAGAGAAATAATAGATTCATAGCTAGATATTCCACAAAGAGTACAGTTGCGGGGCATAGAAAATGCAATTATTTGATTTCAACGAACAAATAAACTTACTTTTTACTCACGTTTTCAAGGCAATTTTTTAAGGCACAGGGTTGAAACTGTGGCAAATGATAGATAAAACTATTTGGACTTAACCGGGCCAAAATTTTTTTTTAAATTTTGCTATGAAGGCGTAAATTATCAAGTATATTAAAATTAAAACTAATTTTAGGAACCTTCAGCAAAAAAAATAGGCATTAAAATTGAAAGCAGCTTTTAGTTGGAAAACAATGATCGCAGGCGCTTCAAATAAAACGTGGAAGACATCTGTGTGCGTCAGCCATTGTTTTTATAGCCTGAAAGAACAGACTAGAAATTGAAATTATTTGAATTTTCAGAGCAAGTATGCAGGATATCATACGTCTGACACTAGATTTCTCAAGCTCGAATTTGCTTGAGTTGATAAACGATCTCAACTCACCTCAACATTCGTGTATTCAAAACACTTTGCATTCCATTTGATCTTCGCTTCTTTGAAAAAGTGTTCTCACATTGAATATATTTAATTTATTCATTTAGTTTATCTAACTTTGCTACTGTAACGATAGATTTAAATGAACTGCTTTCAATGACAAGTACACTTCTCGTTATCAAATTGTTTTAACATCATTGTTTTTTTAAATATTCGCAGCCAATTGTAAAAATCACTTGTTGATTTCGAAAGCAGTTCAAATTTAGATATTGCATATTTCAAGTTCTAACACTCGTCGTTTTTAACTTGTATTTTAGTAACGATATGCACGTTTGAGCATCTTCATTGCTGTCGTGACCATCCGCACTTTCCTGGATTATTTTGCCCACGTATTCCAGAGCCAAGTTCTTCAGTGACCGCTTGTAAGGCAGTCCCATTTTGTGGGGAAACAGAACTGAAGTATCAATTACTTTCTCGTGAATCAATTGCAGAGCAAACAAGTCGCTCTCTAGCGAGTGGCCTACTAAGATAGTAGAACCACTGAACAGTTTAAGCAGATCTTTCTGCACAATCGAAAGAGTTGTTGACACATTTTTAAGCATCGCTTCCGTGATTCCACTGAACCGCGTGTTGTAGTCTACAACTGGGAATTTAGGTTTCACTAGCTTGTCATAACAAACGTCGTTTTTGTCGTTAACTACACTAACTCTCGTTAATTCAATGCCCATCGTTGTGTAACACATTTCACAGTCGATAGCATAAACCGATTTGTTACTGAAACTTCCTTCCTGGCTTACAGACTTGTCAAATGTGGAATGGAGCTCAGTGTGTATTCCATCGCTATCCGTTTCGCCATTTTTTCTGTCAGACGTTGGAATAAACTCTTTCTTCAAAACTACAGTTCTGTCTACCACGTGCCCCTTAGAAATGCAGCAACCGATAGATGATACGTCTCCTTGGCAGCAATTGAATCTTTGGTCCATCGAGGTTCTTTGGTACCAGAGCTTACCCCAATGGTACACGCATTCAACCGACTCGCAGTTGGCACTAACTGGAGATCCGCTTATTGCATAAACTGAATAACTTTTTCCGCAACGTGAACAAATTCGCTCTTCAATATCATTCACACCTACCTTCTCAAGGTCATTTACAAGAAAACATTTTCTCTTAGACTCTCCGAAACCGGGAAAACCATGAATTTTCAATTCATCGCTAGATAGACAAAGTTTCTCACAAAGCTTGTGAAATTCTTCTCCAGATAGGCAATTACGTTGCGAAGAACCTGAATTTCTGGTGTTTTGTGAGACGAAAGAGTATTTAGATCCAAATAGAACTTGATTATGTGATAGTGATTTTGTTTTCGACAGTGACGTTGAAGACAACGACGAGGCTGGTTTGTCGATAGCTGATGATTTGCTACTTTCGCTTTGCGCTAGAAATTCAGCTGATGACATATTAGCCAGCCTTTTGAGAGCATTCACACATGAACTCATGTAAACCGTCTTAGAATTCGTCCGATCATAAATAGATTTTTCTGCCTCCGCTGATTTCGTATGTGCATCAGAATCGCTGGTCAACCTTTGGTAATGGTCGAAGAATTTATTTAAATACTGCTGACGTATTATCAATGGAATCTTAGAAGAATGTGTTTTGGGATCTATTGTCGGCGCTTTTGCAGCCGATTGACCACTGGTACATCCAGTATTAAGTAGTACTTGTCGATTATCGGCTATTTCTTCTTTCGGCTGATGTGCCACTCTTGACTTCGATATCGGTACTGAGTTAATAATAGCTAATGCTGATTCTTTTGAAACTTCACTAGCTACAGTCGAGGACTTGGTTATAATATCTGCAGATGGAACACTTATTTTAGCACCGTTTGAAGATTTGTTCGGCTTAGTTAAAGAAGCCTTTAGTTGGCCTAATAATTGCAGCCTCTGTTGCATGAGATCGTAAGGAGTTCCTGGACTTTGTTTTCGCACTTCAACTTGCGGAAATGGGATTTCCACTCTTCGATTGCATGTTGAAGTTGTAATATTACCTTTTGGAGAGTCATTATGCGCAACATTTGATATTTCTAACTCCTCTGGAGATTCAATATCTTCAGTTAAGTCAATTTTTTCAAGCTCTACAGAACTTTTTGCTTGCTGTTTGCCATTTACTGATTTATTAGCTGGAAGTTTTTTCTTCTTCGGAAGGTCCAAGCCCCCTTCCTCCATGGAAAGAAAATCGACTTCAGAAACCAATTTACGCTTGACTTGAACCTGTTTGACCATTTTTGTTGCCGTGTTTTTCGCACTTTCTGTAGACGACTTTTTGAGCACATTTTCTGTCGACGTTTTCAGCTTTGATTTCTTACCACAGGTTTTTGTCTTGCCTTCAGGTTTCTTTGCAACATTATTAGAATCTACGTTGCCGTTCAAATAATCTAACTTCTCTTTGCCTGCATTATTGTGCAAAAAATCCGACTGTTGTTCAATTACCAACGGTTTTTTGTGACACTTGGCCAAGTAATTTGTCGAAGCTGTCTTTGCAGAGCTCAAACCATTAACAGCATAATTATCTACAGGGTCGTATTCCAAATCGTTTCTTCGTATATTCGATGAAATACTCTTCTCAGATCTTAATGGAGATTTGAAAGCTGCTGAAGTCTTTGTTTTATCTGAACTGTTGGCAGTTTTCCGATGGCTGAAGACGCAATGAGCTCGGTTGCAAATTTCGTCTTTGCGCACAAACGGACAAGTGATGAAATCCAACGAATTGCTTACTTGAAACATTTTGATTTTTTCATATTTCACATCTAAAAAAAATTATTTAAAGTTAATGCCAAATTGAGCAATTTAAGGTGAGCTGGAGCAACCTAATCGGTAAAAACTATCGCATTTTGGGTTCATTAGTTTTTTGGAAATAGTTTTTACATGTGAAAATCAATGAAAAGCAGAAAAACGACCAGAAAAAAAATAACATTTTAGCTTAATTAACTTCGTTCAGATTCGTTGATCGAAAAGGAAATTGTCAACAATATGGCATTCACTATATGTCAGTAGATTTAACCACGCAGCATACTGAGAATAAAGCGACAAGGTTCCGAAACTTAATGACAATTTTGAATGGTGTCCACTATCTCTTCAAGTACTTCGTAGAAATCTGCACTAGGGAGAACTTAAGCGAACAAAAATTAATACAGAAGAAACATAGAGCACCGGGTACAATTTTGTGTGCCAGTCGGTCAAAATAAAGTTTTCAATTTGAATTTTTATTTTACAAATTCGAAGCGAACCAGTCATGCCTGATTTTGTCGCGACAACTAAAATCAGTAAAAAAAATATTATCTACAGTTTATAAAATATTATCTACTTGTAAAATATTATCTACAGTTTATAAACGTATATAACATTGTTCTTTGTAATTTAATATTTCTCATAGTAAAAAAAAAGAACAAGAAAAAAGAACACAACAGCCGAATTGAAACTCCGAGAAAGTCGTGCTAAAATACACTCTTGATCAATTACTGATTGCAATAGATATATACATATTACCGAGTAAAATTTTCAGCTTGTGGATTGTAGACAAGAGTGGCTGCGAGTAGCGATGGCCAAGAGCAAGGAAAATGACTAGATCCAGGGTGCAGCTTGTCTGGGTAACTTCTCCTATGAAATTTGCGGTCCAAACCACAGACCTTGCGGTGCAAAACTTACACTAGTGCACAAAACTCAGCGAAAATTCAGAATTTTACTCTGAAAATGCCTGTTTTCATTGTACATTTTGGACAATTTATCCTTCAAAATTCAAAAAACTTTAAAATTTGTTCGAGAGCAAATGATCAGAGCTACTATCTATTTACAGTATCAATATTAAGGTTCAATGACTTACTAATGTAATCCGGGTCTGAAAAGGACAGTTTTTCATCTGCAATAAATTTGGCTTCGTAATGAAATCTTTCTTGAATGTGTACCAGTCGGTCATATTTGGAAGTTTGACCTTGAGCAATACGAACAAGGTAATTTTGGGGTGAAATGAAATTTTTCAAAAATTCGAATTGAGCCTGTCATACTCAATTTTCTCGCGACAACTAAAAATCTCAGAAATGCAAGATCAGAACAACCGAATTACAATCGCGGGAAAGTAGTCGAAAAAAGCAGCGGAAAATTGCTATTCGCAATTTCCAGATATAAAAATCACACGAGAGTAGAGCTGTCCTATCCTGAACAGGATGCAGAGCGATTGCGAGTAAAGCAAACACAAGTAAGAAGTGGACCAGAGTGAACCCTCAGAGGAAAGGTGGACAGCTGGGGTCTTGTGACATTCGACCAGAATGGCCAAAATGCAATTTATGCAGACTTCGAATTTTTAGCAGTAAGCCTTCCGAGTTGATGATTTCGAAGGATTAGCGACGTTATTAGCCAAACGGTGAGGGCTAGAATATTCTAGTATTTTAAATTTTCAAAATTTCGAATGATGACGTCACATTTCGGAGAAATGCTGAAACGGCCATTTTTAACAAAAAACGAGTGAAAAACCATAACAACTTTATCTGTGATTGCGAACAGAACGAAAATCGAGATTAAAGAAAAACGACAACGAACTACAATAGCAGAGAACGTTCCAAGTTGCAACTATTGTGCTGCTACAATAGTTGCAAGGCCGTTGCCGACAACGGTGAAGGGTGAGAACCAGCCTTCCGGATTGGCGTGAAATTGAACTTGAGGAGCTTGATTCACTGGATTCAAGAATCCGGAAGGGTTTCGGGACTGGAACTTTTAGCCTTTTATATAAACTTTTAGCTTCTTGTCATGTCCTGAATTGAATTTAATTAACAACTGGATTCATTTTGATAAGGATGAGAAGCTAGGAGTGGGGGGAAAGGGTTGATCCATCTTCGATGGAGATGATGGTTTTTATCTACTGAACAAAAACAATAGTAATATAATAAGTAGTAGCCCTGTTTTTAGGAGTGACCTCGTGGTCTGGGGATACTGAGACCCAGCCATGAGCTCACTATTTTTGCATGTAATTCAGTTAATTTGAGCGTTCTGGTCGAAGCCAGAGAGCAGTAACGTTTTTGTCGACCCGATGTAAGAAAGACCACCGAAAAGTACTGGCTTGGTAGAGACGGTGAAAAACATGCAAAGCTCTGTTTAGACGGTAGCCAGTCGTCTTAAGACTTAGTTTTGTTATCCGTCGATATGTATCTTCCGGGCGAATGTTACATGTATGTTTTTATGGCGCTCCTGGGTGTTATTCTTTCATAACATCATGACCGGCGGAACCGTTAACGAGCACTCCGCGCCGAGCGGATGCTCACATTAACGCCCTTAATAGGCCTAAACTGCCGGGGCGGAAGGGTAGTTCGGAACGCGGAAGCCTTCCGGATTGCCGTGAATAGTTTTTTAACCTAGTTAAGACCGAAAATTCACGAACCAGGAAGGGTGGGGGGAATCATGAACCCCTCATCCCCTGAGTGGTTTGTGACCAAAAAAACTTAAAGATATAAGCAAAACCAAACAAAAAGTAGTATAGTACCCAAGAAAAACAAAAAAACATAAAAAAATAACCGAAAAAACCAAAAACAGTAAAAAAGTAAAAAATCAGTAGAAATCATCCCCCCAGACAAGATGTGATTCAACCCCCCCGTTTGTTGTTGATAGATATATTGTTGTTACAGGCATTTATATCAGTCAGGATCGTTACGAGCAATTTTGTGGCCCGTTTGTGAGGCTTGTACTGTAGGGTTATTTGAGCATTTAAGCACGTTAATGATAAATTGCGCTCAATCCGGAAGGGTCAGCTGATTTGCGCTCAATTCGGAAGGGTCCTGGGTGAAGACCGATCCGGCAAGCAGTACAAGGAGCAACAAGAAGGGGCTAAACGACAACAACAATCGACTGTTGGGTATCGTTAACAAGTTTTGTATCCCTTTTGGTACAAAAAGTAAGATAGTAATCTGTGGGGGCTCGACAGTGCTGCACTGTAGTGACCCTTCACCGAACTGCGAATATCCGAGTTAAGCACCTTAATTCAGATATTAAACAGACCCGGAGGGGTATAGTATTACTAATATTATTACTTATATAGCCTATATTAATAGTCTTATATCGATTTTCAGTCAAAAACAACGAAAACAGACCGGTTTTTAGGATCAAAATTGCGATATTTTGATCCCCCCACAAGTCGCAATTTTTGAGATATCGATATTTTTTGAAACGGAAAAAAGCGCTAAGTTAGTGTGTTACATCGTAACTGCACTACCATAATAGGTAGAACCGGTTAAGTTAAGTTCGAAGGTGGTTGGAACTATTTTGGTACCGAAAACTGAAATTTCGTGATTTTTGAGAAAACGGAACACTAAAAATTTAGAAAATTTTTTGAAATTTTTGAGGTAGGACAGTAAAAATAGTTGTTCGGACAACGTCCACTAGTGAATCTACAAGTTTTAAAACCCGCTACCCGAAAGCCTTCCGGGTTGCAGAGAAATCGAACGTAACGTGTTTGATTTGGTGGATTCATCAATCCGGAGGGGTCCAGGTAGCATAGTTTTTCGCAAATTTTTTCTACAATAGCGTTTTAGATCGGGTCTTTTGCATTGAACTAGAAGAGTATAGGCCTTCTGAATTCGGATCAATAATTTTTAGGTCGAAAGGACCAGATTTGCGGAAAAAGTTAGGCGGAACCTATAAGAGAGAAAATTTTTTGAGTTTGGAAAAAAGACGTTTTGGTTAATAACTTTGGAACTACTGAGCATATCGAGTTGATCTTGGTACCAATAGATCAGAAATTAGCTGAGCTTACTAATAGGATTAGAAATTTTTCGGAAAAACGAGCGTGAAAATTTTTGAGATTGTTTTTAGCAAATTACACAAATCCGGAGGGGTACACCCTTCACGTTTTATAAATTTTTCTGAAAAACCCTTATACCCCTACCAAAAGTTGATAGCGATTGAACTAAGTAACTTAGGACAGTTCTAGACAAAAAGGGAGGGCTGAAGGCACAAGACAACCATAATAGAGTCGAAATTAGGCAAGTGATAAGACCCTTCACCGTTAGTGTGAATTGTCAAATAAGTGCCTTAACTTCAATCCGGAGGGGTCTAGGAAAGGACCCTATACCCTTCCCAGTTAATTCAAACAGCATAAAAGCAACGCAGAACGTATCCGGAGGGGTATAAGCTGAGATTAAGAAAACTACGAAAAGCTACTTTGACAGAGCTAAGGGCTCCCAATCCGGAGGGGTCGAAATTTTTCAAAGTCAGAGGGGTCCGAATCCGGAGGGGTCTACTTTCCACAAAACCGGAGGGGTCCGAATCCGGAGGGGTCTTATAGTTGCTAATTCCGAGGGGTCCCAATCCGGAGGGGTCTATATTCTGACAGTCCGGAAGGGTCCTATTTGTGCCAATCCGGAGGGGTATCATTTTATTAAGGACTTAGGTAAACGAAAGAAAGACTAAAAAGCGAGAGGTATTAGGTTATTAATACACAGGCTAGGTATCAGTGACTGCACTGGTAACTTGCCTTTCAAAAAGAACCAGACTAATACAAAACAGGTCCGAACTCGGATATTCGCGACACTAAGTCTAAATTAAAAAGAGCGTGACTCATTGGTGTGGATTGAAACATAATACGTTTTTGGGAAAAGTGACTGCCCTGAGGATTTTAGTAGGTCTAGCTCGGGCAGTCCGAAGGCAGAGAGGTAACACAATACTCGGTGGGTGCAATAGACGCCCACTTGAGCAAATAACTGCCTTCAAAGTTTTGTCTGTTTGGTGCAGCACCAAGCAGGGAAAGCTTTTTCTTTAAAAGACAGGTTCGACTATTGTACAGCGACCGACTAAGAGTACAAGACACATACGTTTTTTTAATATATACATTCATATTGTGTCAATATATATTTTTTGTTTTTTGATTTTAAATCAATTTAAACTGTGCTTGATTGGGTAGTGAGTACACTATCTTTTAAAATTGACTGATAACATCATATTGTGCTAGTTTCCAGATCTTTGGACCGATAATCGGCTAGTGTGAATAAATTTTATACAAACTGTATTCTGACAACATACAGGGATTCGTGGTCACTATTTAATAGAATCTGGTGAAATTTATTGTGTTGTGTCATTATTATTGTTAATAAAACTATAAGGTCTCTAGCAATTGAGTCAAGAGTAGGCATAGGAAAGTGACAAATAAAGAATGAGTTTAGACAAGTCAAGGATACCAAAACGAGGTAATAGCTCTAGGAAATTCATACCTGAAAAGCAAAGAAAAACGATGACCGATCCTTTTGTGGATTGGATCAAGCAATCCCGGTCCGATAAAGAGGAGACGGTTTCAGGCAGAATGGTTGAAACGAGAAGTCAGAAGACCTCAGAAGAGCGAAGAGAACTGTTAGAGTGGAGGTCAATACGGACCATACCATGAACGACAACCAGGGAGTAAATGGACTGGAAGGGAGAGGCAGAAGGCTGGCGAGTGAATCTACTCCGGTAGAACAAGGCCATGATTTTGCCACTTCCACCGGGACGTTGGATCGAGAGGAGATGTCGGAACTGTCCAACATCTCAACTGAAGTAACGGCAACTAGAAGATCTCCGACAGACAACACTATGATGGCAAGCGGAACTGGAAAACAAACAACCTCATCATCGTTCTCAGAAAGAATGAAGAACACCTTCGGAAACATCTTTCCATTCAGCATGGGAGGAGGAGCAGGAAACGATGGTGAGTCCCAGGAGGAAGAGGATGAAGAGGAGCAAGGGGACTTTGGATCTCAGGTCAGCCTCAACAGTTCGATCCAGGAGAACGAAGCATACGTCGGAAGAGAGACTGGAACCATGGACAAATTTGGTGTAGTGACAACGATAAGCAAAGAGGCAAACACACCAGGCCAGTCAAAAGACTTCGCGATTAGGACAAGTTCAGAGCCACAAACTGGAGAGAGTAGAACCAGAGGTCTAGGCAACGCGTTAGCGGATCCTGAAATAGATAATGAAAAGACGTCAAGACAGAGAGTCAAGGCCCGGATCTCGACAAGCACGAAGTTACCTGGGACTGACATGGTTACACCGCCACTAGTGACGCCACTCGTGGATAACGGGGCAGCACTAGAGGAAGCCTTAAACAACATAGTGGGCAGTTTAGGAGAACAAAATGAACAGATGTCGATAAGGATGAGTGAACTAGAAAGAGCAGTTCACATTGAAAGAGAAAGTCTGCGGGAAGAAATAAACCGCAACAGACAAGAAGTTGGCAGAAGCGAAAAACGCTTGAAAGAAAGAACGGACGAACATATGACGAGGAACTTGTCGCGAATTTCAAGAGAGGCGGAACAGAGGGAGTTACGCTTAAGAGCCGACATGGAGAAGTTAAGAATTCAGCAAGAGCAGTCTCTTGGGTCTCTTGACACAAAGATAGACGCGATGATGGAGAGGCGAACGCAGGCTATCATGGATAGGTTGGACGGGCTACTAAGCAGCAAGAGTGGACCAAAAGAAGGAGAGCCGAACTCGGGAGGTCCCAGCAGGGAACCGAGGGTGAACTTCAATGAACATCAAAGGAGGAAGACATATGGATCCACTAGAGGCAGGGGCAGTTCATCAGGCTATGCCACAAGGGGTAATACAGCATGGGGCCCGAACAGTAGAGCAAGTTCAACGGGGAACAGACAAACCTCGAACGAACGACCAACGCAAAGCACACATGCGACTGGGAGAAGCGATTCTGGCAACATGGGGCATACAAGCCCGAGGAGGAGTCATATGGGCCGAACGGGAAACGCTCATGGTGATTCGGATTGCAGGGATGCACCGCACACAGAGCCTTCGACAAGGTGTGAGGACACTCAAGCGGGACACTCAAGGGATGCTACGGCAATGGCCACAGCATTTGAACCCCTGAACAGGTCTTTAGAGACATTCCTGACGAGGTTATCAAGAACCAATGAACGCAGTGAGAAGTCCAGAAGAGTCTTTAAGAAACCAAGATGCTACAAAGACGAATCTTATGGCTGTATTGATACCTGGATAGAGGTAATGAAGCTGCATTTCGAGGAAGAGGACTTGTCGGAGAGACAGGAATGCAGCGCGCTCACCAGCAACTTAGAAGGGACAGCCCTGAACTGTGTCATGGCCAAGAAACAGTATCAACGTGACACTGCTGAGAAAATCTTCGAAATCTTGTTAAACCATTTCGGATCAGGGGTGCAGGGGCACCAGGCGATGATGCGCTTCGAGAAACGGAGGCAACGAGAAGATGAAACAATAGACAAGTTTCTCGATGATTTGGAAATGCTGAGAAGACGCAGCCAACCGGATGAGTCAAACCGAAGGATGAACCTGGCCGTAGCCTCAAAATTCATCGATGGTGTGAAAAATGATGAACTTCGTACGATGCTAGCAACGCATTACACACCACTATCAACGAATGCGCCAACACCGGAGGAGTTGAGGCTCAAATCAAAAGAGTATCTTTTGTTGAAACCTCCTTCGAGATCTGGACATTACAAGAACAATTATGGCAATTTTAACAACGGACCAGCAAACCAAGGGAACAATTGGTACAAACCGAGGGATGATATGGACAAGAGACGTTCTTGTGCTAATTGCAGTTCAACAGACCATCATGTGTCAGCATGCCCAGCTTACAAACAAGGCATGAAAGCAATAGGCTATAGCCTCGAGGACGAAGATGCGTCAGAGTTGGATCATGAGGATTTCATGAGAGGAGTAATTGCGAAATTCGGCCCGAGGTGTTTCTTTTGTAACTTGGAAGGTCATTTTAAATCAGATTGTCCGCAATTCTGGGATGCAGTGGCAGACATCAAGCATCCAAGACATGAAGAAGCTTTGTCAGGAGTGAAAGCCAGCAAGGCTCGACTTTTGAGTGAAGCGGAGGCACGCAGAAAGGATAAACCTCAAGAGCTGGTAGCAAAGAAGATGCAAGCGGTAACAGAGGAAGCACGTGAACCGGAACCAGCAACTGCGGCCGATGACTTCAAAATCGATTATAGGGCAGCTGCGAGGGATGCTATAAATAGGGTACAGCAGGAACTAGTGACGAAAGAGATTGAGCAAAAGGTGAAACTCGAGCTGGAGAATGAAAAAATACAGGAGCAACCGAACGCCTTTGAAGCAACGGAAGTTGAAGAGGCAAAAGCACCAAGCAGCTTGAGCATGAAACTTAATGTTATCTCTGGTCAGAGGTTCGGTATGGCACCGCAAGGAAGTAAAATACAGTCGATAATATCGGTGGCAGGGCATCAGGTAATCAGAAATCTGAGTGAATCGTCTGAGTTCACTTTGATGCATTTGGACACATATGCAGACTATCTGAGGCAGATGGAGCCACGCACCGAGTCGAGGGCTGTGAGGGCACTACTGACCACGGGTGGCCCTCGCATGAAGAAACTTCATGGACGCTACCTAGAAGTCTATGGGCCGTATCAAGTGATGCTGAACGTGGATGGGATCAGTATCTACACCAGGACTTATGTAACAACAGATGATGACCAAATAGGGCAGATCTATTTGGGTGAAGAGGAACTCAAAGTCCGCAGGATAGGCCATGACGCCATGATGGAACAAGACGCGGTACACATTGGATATGAAGCAGACGTGACAGCACACCTGCTCGACACCAACGGAACAAAAATCGAAGTCACAGGGCTTCTGGACACAGGAGCGGTAGTGAGTGTGATGCCGATAAAAACTTGGGAAAGAATGGGCTTCACGCGGGAAGATCTGATTCCAACGAATCTCCGACTGGCTGCAGCCAATCGAGGAGCTATCTACGTAGCCGGAAGAACACCAATAACGGTCCTCCACATGGGAGGACGGGATCTTTGGATGAGCTTCCTGGTGGTAGAGAATCTGGACGACGCCGACCAATTCATCTTGGGCAGAGATTTTGCCAGGAATTTTGACGTGATGATTGACTTGAACAACGGTCTAATACGGATTAGAAACCCGGACCGAAAGTATGTTAAGAGACCAATTAATAGGATAACAACAGATGAAAATAAGGTACCAGTTTTTTTGGATAGAAAAGTAAAGTTACAACCAGGACAAGCTGTAGTAGCAATTTTTAGAATGAGAAATTTAAATTCGTTAAGTGATAGCAAACAGGTTTGCTTAGTACCGAATCCAAATAGTCAGAGTTCGGTGATTTTAGGCCGGAGCTTCTCAGTAACGCGAAACGGACTGTGTGTCAGTGTGTTGTTGAACACACTGGACACCACGGTTTCAATCCAGCATGGAAAGAAGCTTGGCTACGCCTTGCCGATGAGGACCGACTATGAGGAGACAGAAAACTCGAAGAAATATAGTGTGAAAGACTGTCCTTATCATGCAAATAAAGATAAAATCTTAAAGAGAATTAATGAATTAAAATCTATTCATAAATTGTTTTCAATGAAATCCGAAACGGACGACGGCTTATCAAGCTGCTCGAATTTTCCGGAACGCCCCTCGTCATATGAACTAGATTCTGACAAACCGGTTTTGCCAGAAATAGAACATTTGAAAGGAAAATTAGGTGAGGGAGATTTCGAGAAATTGCGGAACCTCCTAAATCGGAACGCTGATGTATTTTCAAAACACAAGGCGGATATCGGGTGCTGTAATTTCGTCGAACACGAAATCGAACTGGAAGAGGGCGCCCTTCCCCATAGGGAAGGCGCAAGGCGAATGACGCCACATAAATCGGAAGCGTGCCGAGCAGAAATAGAAATGTTGCTTGAATACGACATGATAGAACCCTCGAAATCGCCGTGGGCTTGCGGGGTAGTCATGGCGAAAAAGAAAGGGGGGCAGCTTAGATTTTGTTGCGACTTTCGTTACTTGAACGCGGTAACGATAAAAGATGCGTACCCGATACCGCGAATAGACGAGAGCCTATCTAAACTTGGTGATGCCAATTTCTTCACCACATTGGACTTAGGTTCTGCCTTCTGGCAGGTTCCTTTGCGGAAAAAGGATAGGGAAAAAACCGGTTTCGCGTGCGAATTGGGGTTGTACCAGTGGAAGAGGATGCCCTTCGGCTTGTGCAATGCAACAGCAACTTTTCAAAGGCTGATGGCTCAGGCTTTGACAGGAGTGACCAAAAAGTACGGGAATCTCTTGATGTGCTACGTAGATGACGTAGTCATAGCGACACCAATCCTGGAGGATCACATTGATCGACTCAATGAGGTCTTCGGATGTATGAAAAGAGCAGGCTTGAAATGCAAACCATCGAAATGTGAATACCTTAGGGATTCGATCAAGTACCTGGGAAGAATGGTGGACAGGCATGGTGTGAGGCCAGATCCAGAAGCAGTAGAGGCTGTGCTGACATGGAAAGCTCCTAGAACGGACACACAGCTCATGAGCTTCCTGGGGTTTGCCAATTACTACCGTGAATTCATTAAAGGATATGCGGACAAGGTGTATCCGATGCAGAAGCTGATGCGCAACAAAGGGAAGAAGTTCGAATGGAACGATGAGGCACAGGTTGCCTTCGAGAACACAAAACGGGAACTGTGCGAAGCGCCAGTGCTGGGCATGCCTACAGAAAAGGGCATGTATGTTCTCGACACAGACGCATCGGTGGTGGCCATCTCAGGAATATTGCATCAAGAGCAAGAATGGAACGGAAGAACAGTTCTCCGTCCCATTGCATACGGCAGCAAAGTCTTGAGTGACACAGAGATGAAATATGGCGCACCAAAAGCAGAAATGTTTGCAGTAGTCACCTTCGTGGAGAAGTACCGTGCATACTTGGGGAGCTCTCCCTTCAAGTTACGCGTGGACAACAGAGCGTTATCCTGGTTGAAGACCTACTCGATGGATCAGAGTTATATTGGTAGATGGATAGTAAGACTGGATGGCTACCATATGATAATCGAACATAGGATGCGTGATAAACACCAGAAGGCTGACAGCCTCAGCAAGAAAACCGAGTTCTATGAAAGATTGGAGCAGAAGCAGGCCAATCAGGCGGAAATAAAGGAGGGATTCTCGTTTCTGGACAAAGAAACTTATGAAGCGCTTCCCTTAACGAGATGGTTGGATAAATCAGGACATCCAATTCCAGGGTACCCTGAGTTACCTGTAGAGAAAGCAGCCGAGATAAAGATCCTGTCCAAGGAGGATCCGGTCCCCTTGGATTTGTTGCTGCGCTCGAACCTGGTCCAGCAAGAACTCTCTCGCATGAATATAAACAGCCTCTCATTATTGGATAAAACGGTGCAAGTCACACCACAAGTAATGCGGATGCTGGGTGGATTGTTAGAAAGAGAAGTGACCAGAGATGACCCCGAGTGGACAGCAGCAGTGGCATCGCTGACAGTCAGTGAGAAGGTGAAGATCATGCCGTCCAGACGACAGCACGAAGAGAACGAAAGGGATTGTAGGACAATAGGTCAGCAAATACCGCAGGAGATTTTAACAAGTACTTCTTACGGACAGAAAGAACAGGGGAGCAGCAAGCGAAAGAAAACCGTCACCTTTGTGGACCGGGATAAAGAGGGTGAAGTTGTAAAACAAAATCTGCTGCAAGACTATTTGTCCGGGGAGAAGGATAAGGAGAAAAACCAGCGATCACAAGATCAACATCCGGGACAAGTGAATTGGTCCGGGGAGTCCGAGATAGACGAGGAAATTCCTGATGAGAGACAGGACCCAGAGAACAAGGTTTTGTCCGGGGAGTTCAGGTGGATGCGAAGAAAGCACAGACATGATCTGGAGGAGCGTGCAGTCTCCAGCACAACCTCTTCGACGGATGATGCTTCCCGAAACTCAGGAATGGACACCGATTCAGACAGGAACTCGAGTTCGGGATCCGAACTGTCAGAACTGGCGATACACACGCTACTAGTGGAAACTCGGGCGAGAGACCTGGACAGAGAGGTGTACCAGGATCCTGACAGTGATCGCTACCTAATACCAAGCCAAAGAGTCTTTGACAACGCAGCGGATGACTTAGAAACGATAGCGGTATCGAAATGTTCGATAAGCCTGTTGCCGCAGAAAGAGGTAGTCAGGACTGATCTTCAGCCGTTTCAGCAAGAAACACAACCTTTGGCGAAGATTTGTTGCGTTAAGATGGAAGAAGACACACATCAGCCCAACGAGCTGAATAGTCAGATGAGAGTCATGAAGACGTACTTGAAGGCGAGATACAGACTCTCGGACCTTCTAAGGGCGCAGAGAAATGATCGCATGACAAGCAACCTAAAAAGGTGGATAGAAAACGGTGCACCTGACAAAGGTGACCTAGAAGAAGATAGCTATAGGATCCTGAGACAATACTTCATGCAGAAGGAGGGGAGATTATATCTGAACAAGGACGGGATCGTGGCTTGCAGGAGAAGAGAAGAAGACAAGGTCTTATACAAATATAACGCGATAGTGTTGCCGCAACTATATCAGACAGAACTATTATTCAGGTCGCATGATCAGATGGGCCATCAAGGGATCGACAAAGTGTATCAGAGGATCCTGAAGCGCTTTGAGTGGCCTGGAATGAAAAAGGCATGTGAGAAATGGGTAACAGCGTGCCTGTCATGCCAACAGGTCAAGGATCCAAGGAAATTACGATTTCCTTTTCAATCGATTGAGTCGTCTGAATTCAACGAGGTGGTGCAGATAGATCACCAAAAGATATGCATGACAGACAGCGGTTATAACCAAGTCTTGGTCATGATAGATCACTTCACGAAGTATGCAGAGGCCGTGCCCTGCATAACAGCCTCGGCGGAAGAGACATGCGACCACCTGATCAACACGTGGATAGCAAGACATGGTTGTCCAATGACGTTTCAATCGGATAATGGAACAGCTTTCGTAGGAGAGCTTACGAAAGAGCTCATGAGACGCTCACAGGTCGCTCAGGCTCACTCCACGACATACCACCCTCAAACGAATGGCTTAGTGGAAAGACAGAATAGGACGTTAGTGTCGATGCTGAGGGTATATTGTTCCAGGTACATGACCGATTGGGACAGATACCTCCCACAGGTGATGGGAGCTTATAATAGCACGCAACACTCCACCACTGGAGTTAGTCCACACATGATGCTGACGGGACACGAGAAGTCTTTACCCTTGACATTCTTCTACCCAGAATATGAGGGAAAGAAAACGTCCCCACAGGTCTACGTGAGGGATGTGATCAAACGCCAACAGGAGTTGAACGATTTGTGTAGACGAAACACTCAGCAGGCACAGGCAAGGCAGAGGAAAAGATTCGACAAGAAAGCAGCTGGTGCAAAGGCTTACTCGGTGGGAGACTACGTATGGGTATTTCAGAACGTTATACCACCGAAAGGGACAAAGAAGCTTCTAAAGAAATGGAGGGGACCCTTCATGATTACAGAGGTGCACCAAGAGGGACGCTTTTATAGACTGAGTACTGGCCGAGCCGCCCACTACGAAAACATCAAGCCACACAATCCATCGACAGAAGACTGGTGTATACCTGCAGACATGGAAGAAGGGGATTATCTAATGATGGATCCTGCTTGTGAGGTCAATGAAAAAGGCACCAGGGAGAAGAACGATGGAAACGAGGTCGTAGAGGAAGGTACGGATACACCATTGGACCTGGATCCAAACGAACAGATCGAAGTGGACGATGAAACCTTACCCTACGCAGAGGAAGATTGGCAGGATCCCGAACAGACAGAGGTTCCCAAGAACTTGGAACCAGATCTTCCGTTCACGATTCAGACTCGTCAGAAGGACGGGACGAGACAAAGAAAGAAATACAATCCTTACGGTGACGACTTTGTAGTGGATAGGATAGATCTAAAGAAAATAGTGGAGGAAGTAGTGGGTTTAGAGGAAATAACCGTGTCACAAGACATTGACATAGTCGATGATCACAACGATGAGTGGGTTGATGACTGGTCGAAACCCGAAGTAGAATTCGACGATGAGCAACAGCAGTCAAATGAACAAGACCTGACGAACCTGCGCGTCTTAGAGTGGCTGAACGAAATGACATCAGACCCTAAAGAGACCAACGTTACGATTCAAGACGTAGATCGCGAAAGCGCGAAATACATTAAGACCGAACGAGATGATCCTTCCTGGGCTGCCCAGGAAGGACAACTTCTCATTCCAGCTTCTAACCTTGACTTAATACCCGGTATGCGATCGACGGGGACGCCGATGGATATTTTTGTCCGGGGAGTGGGGGTAGGACTTACCCACACTGAAAACTTGATAGTAAAAAAATTGAGAATAGCAAGAGAAACAGGAGACTTAGAAGCAGAAACAGGCGAAGAACCTAAGAAACCTGATATAGGCAGGGTAGTTGAGTCATATTTTAATTTACCAAATGAATATTCTAGTAACATAATACTAACAGACAGTGATTTCATACTCACAAACAGAACATGTGCGATAGCAATCACCGCAGACATGAGTTTTAGGACAGCGCTAGCGGCAGATTTTAAGAGGGAATACAAAAACGTGGAATTCCTTTGGAAGCAAAGACCAGGGATAGGGGGCGTAGCAGCCTTACCCCCGGCGGTGTCGCAAATACCGGGAAAGTACTTATGCTTCCTGGTAACGAGGGCGACAGAGAAGCAGCACGTGGACCCAGAAAATCTAGTCTTGTCTTTGACGAGGCTGAGGGACTTCCTTGTGGAAATGGACGTGAAGGAGCTTTCGCTTCCAGTGTACGATCCAAATAGAGGAAGACTGCATCCTCGGGAATTGTACGCGCTTGTACACGTGATATTCTCTGATACGAACATACAAGTATATCTACATAAGAAATATTACTTAAGTATAGGCTGAATGATGTGCGAGAGGGTGTTAGGCCAAAGGACCAAGTTGCATGTAGAATGTGATATGTGTGTTATGTTATGTTATGTTATGTTATGTGTTAGGTTATTAAGATCATGGGTAAGTAGGGGTTAGTGACCATGAACAACTAGATGACGATCTTGGGAATAGATCCAAAGTTTGGACTGTCCAATCTTAGGTCGAATTCCAAAATTTTAGAAACCAATTGATTTTAATAAATTTTAGGATAAATATCTTTTTATCTGAACTGTTTTAAGCAAATCTTAACGATATATGTTAAGGTGAAACTGACAAGTGTGACAGTCGTGATTCCTTTTCTAGATCCTGATTGATCATTTAATTGCTCACTTGAGTCAAAACTTGAAATCGAAATCAAATCAAACTTGGAAAGAACAGTATGGACAATTTCAACCTGGATGAATTGATGGACCGAGCAGAGGCTCATGGATGTGGTCGCGATCCATACCGTCTCCTTGGCATATATACAAAGACGAACTAATGAAGCTGGACCTACAGAGAGTGAGCTTCATCGAAGATGCAAGGAGGATGCTGAATGGAGCGACGCTATCCGTCAGCAGATTGTACTCGATAACCGGCGTAGACTGGTTGATAGCCGCTAGCATAAATTTCAGCTCCACGACGGCCTTGAGATTTGCCGACTTGGAGGGACTGCCCTCCAACAACACAATAGGACCTGTGAATGCAAGACCGTTGCAAGATGTGAGATTGAACCATGATGAGAGGAATCGTGAAGAAAGGCCAGGAAGATTCCTGACGGCGAGAGCGCCGATTGGACAACACGTGAAGATATTTAGGCAATTGACGACACCACCTGGTCATGTGAAGGAGAGAGTGTACCCAAAACTAGTGAACCAAGATGGTGATGCCCAGAGATATGGCGGATTGACAGCGATAAAGAAAGATGAGACCATCTTCGCCGCCTACGACAAAGCAGAGATGAGAAAGGCCAAGATCATGGTAGTAGCGAATTCAGAGTTCGTGTACACCTCTAAGTCTTTGTTTTGGCCGGACGTCATAATGCTGGCCGCAGTTGACCTAGACCTATTGCAATTAGTGTCATTGGCTATAGGGGTACAAAGGCAGACAGAAATGAACCCGATAACGATTGTGTTTGCTGGTATCAATGACCATCTACATAGTAGAGGTTTTCTGAGCAGGCTCAGAGATCCTGCAACAGCAGAAAACGCAGTATGGCCAGCGATAAAAGACATCCTGGAGTCAATGGGTGAAGTGGTAGACGCGACAAAGGAGGGATCATTCAATAAGGTGACGTTGAGAGTAGTATTCGCGTTGTCTCCGGGATATGCACATCTCCCGGATGGACTGAAATTTGTGTATGCAATGGTAGCCTTACTTTCGGAGGGAAAATATGATGCGATCATATCAGCCCCGAATCGCATGATAGAAATGGAGAACCTGAGGCCACTTAAGGCTGAATTGCCTGCAGTATGGTCAGATATCTCAAACGCGATGAGAGGGTTCAAGGACCACGCGCTACACATGTTGGTGTTGGACGAAGTGCTGGGGTTGGAACTGTCCAACTTCAGTCGGCAACTCAAACTGAAACCAGGAATAGATGACGACCATCGAGTGATCACGGCGATGTCCAACGACTTGTGGTTCCGAGCAATGGAAGTGGCGAGTGAAGACACGAGAAGAAAGAATTCACTGGAGACGAGAGCTCATCTGGAAGCGATGGTGCTGAGAACCAAGCCGGAAGCAAACCAGTGGCTACACCTGAATCCGAGAGTAGCGGCATTGGGTGCAGATGCTTTTCAGCAAGGCCCAGTAATGATCACTAAGATACACGCCTACTTGTTGAAGGAGGTGAACCTGGCGGAAAATGCCGGAGAAAAGACAGCTGAGTTCGTGAACAGAATGTGTCAGATTACTCTGGAGACCTTCTGGACCCAGGAAGTGAAAGGACAGGAGGGATTTGAAAGGACGGACAGCATGCTAGAAGGGTTGGGAGCCGGATGGACCGCGTCCTTCTTGGCAAAAGTTTACCCGAAAGTCTCGCACTATTTGATAAAGGAATTCCTCCAAGCAGTAGTGAAAGTATCGATAGTGGAATTAATAGCCTTGTTCGTGACGTTCGGAGCGGAGAGCTTTGTAAAAGGACCGGCGATACTGCTTACGGATGGAATACAGAACCTGCGACTAGATGGACTTCTGACACTGATCGCAATAACCCACGGAAACTTGGGAGGACTGATGAAACTGGCACGTTGTCCAGAGCAGATGAAAGAGAGAGTGAGGAATCTGGATATGAAGAAATCCACAGACTCGTGGAACAAAATAAGAGACCTGAGACACACTCTTATCCAATATCTCTTGCAGCAGAATCGCTTTGGAACCGGAGAAGACGAGACAATTGAAAGAGAGGAAGATGTTAGACGACATGTTGGAGGCATGCCGCTGTTAACAGATTTGAGCTTAGCTATGAGAATCGATCCCTTGGCGCTGATCAGAGGAGTCACGGAGTTCGTGACAGTGATCTATGGACCAGCAGTCACCTTTGCGTTCCCTGACGTTAAAGTGGAAGCATATAGGAGGTCGGTGTTGCACCTGAACCTCATATCGGCAGTGGACGGTAGTACACTGAACTGGTGTGAGCAGCACGCATTGCGAGAGCCCATGAGTGAAGATCTGTTATTTGCGAAAATATCGGAGCCAGAGATGACAGTCATCAATTTTGACGATCACTTCTGTGACCGCATGGGAGAAGTAGAAAGAGGGCACATCGAGGTGTTTCCAAAGCTTTGGAATCTGAGGCCCTATGACAAAACGAATGGTGAAATGACCAGAGTGCCTCGTCTCACAGCAGCGTATCACAAGGTGAGAGAAGAGACGAAGGACTGGGGCGATTACAAGAAGCTACCCGAAGCAATCCCTGAATTCCCTCTGATAAGAAGGATGTTGCTCGGAGCAGTCTCCGTAGTACAAACTCCTAGGTTGAGAGCATTCGAAACCAATGAAAGGAGAGTAGGGAATTTCTCGGCGACGATGGATCCATACTTCGTGGGGAGAAATGCCGCCGTGTTACAGTACACACGATTTGCGTACACGGATCAAGCGACGAGAAGGCGAATAAGCAACGCTGCTACTCCCAAGCCTGGAAGATTTGATGAGGAATGGAGGGGACTAGGCTTAGCTCCAATGAGGATGAGAGGCAGGACTGAATTGCCTGAAGCCTCAGTAATCCTGACCAGTGTGAGAAAAGAGATGAAAGTTGCGGGAGTATTGCAGACGAGAATTTTCCTAGCACCCTTCGGCTGTGAAGAAATCAAAGTGGTCCATGGAGAAGAGGAAGATAAGTCGGCCGGTACATTGCTCATACCGAGATTCCAGGAAGAAGCCGACAAAGACGAACAAGGACCATCGAACTCGAATAGGGACAAGTCAGAAGGAGATGACGGACAGGGTGGAAGCCGTCAGACTGAAGAACCCATGCAACAAGATCAAGCTGGTGGGGAAGACGACAGGGCATCGATAGGAGGAACATCCAGCCTGGATTTCAACATCTTCAGTGATCTTGAAAACAATGCGGATACGTTGGAAACGACGGAGCTGGATGAAGGCACCTCGACACTGGAGCCTCCGTCAGCCTTTATGGAAATGAAACGGAATTTGCCGGAGAGCAGCTCTCCCGGCAGTACAAGAAATAACGATCAGAGAATCCTCATGGAATCACCTCGGAGGAGAAGAATAGAGGCCTCAGCCAGAGTACCTTTCTTGGGAACGCTACCCGAAGAAGAATGGGAAGTACATCACCGAGACCACGAGAGTAGGACGGGATGTAAGCTGGACAGAGTGGCGTTCATGGAAGAAGTCTGGACTGTGATTCAGGGCTATGGGACCCAGTCCATTCTCAAAACCGGTCTCAATCAACCCTTGATGAGAGAAGTACTTAACAAGCTTGATGAGTGTGAAGGGAGACTAAGTGACTTATTGATCGACTCAGCCACTGATGAGAGTGAAGCGAATTCTCCCATCAAGATGACACCGCAGGACGATGAAGGAGAGGTGGTGTACCTGTCAAGGACCAGGAGAGGAACGATGCGATCGAAAATGGTGATTGATAAAATCAATGCGATGAAAATGAAGTTAGGCAGCAGAGTGATGCCGAGGAGGATTGGAAAGACGAAAGTGGATTCGGAAATATCGATGAAAGCTGGTAACTCGAGGAAGTCATGGATTTGGGGCAAGGTGATTATCAATTGTCTGGCACAGATAGAACATTAACTGATATAGCGATGGTGCCACCCATTCTCATGGCGGGAATAAAGTCAACCGGTTATAAATCCAAAAGGAGTGACCGCACTCTGACTGGAGCAACTTTAGAAATGGAAATACTCAGTCAATGTGGAGAGAGTAAAATGAGGGACTTCAAACCATCTCCCATGAATCATGGAAAAGGAAGTGTTGCAGGACAACTGACACCAGTGGAATACAACCGACTAACAGTGTCGGAGACAGTGTCGATAGATGAACCCACCGGTGGATACATGGAGATGTTGGAATACCGGAATTCGGCTAGAGGGTATGTAATGGCCCTGGAAGACGAAAAAGCCATGGAGGGTTATCTGGAAATGATGTTGCAAGGCACCACCCTCAAGCAGAAGGCGTATGGAACTTTGGCGTCGTCTGACGTAGAAGCGGAGACGATCGAGCAGTTAGTGAGCCTTCCATGGAAAGCAGTAGTATTGAGGTATTTCGAAGAAGAAATGAGGACTACGCCAAGAATACATGCTCTCGTGGCAGTACCTTACGTGAGGACAGAATTACAACTCAGGCTCGCCTGGTGCATGATGGGACTGACTCGCGAAGAATATGATTCAGAAGAAAGGAAGAGATCAAAGGAGGAAAAAGTTTTCCTTATGACGAATCTGAGGGATCTGATAGTCCAGGAGGGAGCAGCAGTAGCGTGTGCAAAGCGGAGAGACGCTCTCTGTTTCATTCGATTCCTGATAGAGCAGATTTCAGTACCTGCATTAAACGCTTGTGTTAAAATGTTGAGGGAAGGCGATGAGCGAACGAAAGCCATGTTCTTACTAGCAATGCTGGATATGCAGCAAAGTAAACCGATGAGGGTGAACATGAAAGAACCTGAAGAATTGGAACCCATGAAAAAGATAGACGAGATCAGGAGATTCTCAAACAAGGAGTTGAGGCTCACTAAAGAATCTATGGGAGCATTGCCGAAATCCAGTGAATACTGTGGACCGATCAAGAAGAAGTCATATAGCTATGTGTCCGGGATTATAGGGATAGCATACAATCCTTTCCTGAGTGAAGACATACGCGATTGCTTCTTTGATTATGAGCAGGCGGTGTTACTAAGATTCTGGACGTCCAGAATTGTGACGACTAAGAGCGTTAACAATCCACAGGCCAAATTGGGATTGGTCTTGGAAGAAGAGGTGACTGCACCTTCAGTACCAAAATCCGACAAGAGAGTGGAATTTGGGTTGGGATTCTCAGATGAATTACTGAGAACGAGCTTGATGGCAGTGTGGGAATTGATGAAGCCATCATGGTGTCCTAGTCCCAACGCTGACTCAATATTACGGGCGACACAAGACATACAGAGGGAACTGAATGCGGACTGTAACCTGCGTGACCTCAACATCATATATAATGTGATGATAACAGCCTCTAAGAGCAACGGAGAAGATAAAGTGGAGTTGCCTGGCTGGGGACCAGAAGACTGGGTCAAACCTGGTAGCTGTCTGGCGGAAGTCTGTGGACTAGAGGGTCACGTTTGTGGAAGTCTAGACTGTGTGAAAACCCTGGAGAAACAACACAAGCAGTTGACAGTATTGTTTGGAAATGTAGTGATGAAAGCAAGAACGGAAACGGAACTGATAGCAGATTGCCATGGAGGAACCGATGTGAATCTAGTGACAGCACTAGGATTCTACAGCATGTTTGGTTCTTTAGAGTCACTATTGAATCTAGAACAGAAACATGAGATGGTCACGGCCATCAGCGTAGAAGTATTCCCAGGAGTTCTGCAGACTGAGCAGAAGTATATAGGAAAATGGAGGGAAGCAATCGAAACAGAGATGAACATCAGACACAGCGAAACTTATTGTAGACCATCAGGAGCACGATATTTGGTGGGTTCAACGTTGGCTCCAATGTGCAAGAGCAGATACCCTGTACATTTCGTGGCTGTGGACGTGAAGAGTACAAGAACGATCGTGGATCAAGCTTTCTCAGTGCCAAAGTGCGTGAGATTGGCGAGAATGTCTGAAAAGTCTTACGAGTTACTATGTAAGATGTTCTCAGCAGTTCCAGAGAGAACCAAAGAGGAGTTGGAGTCAATACTAGGAAAGAAGTTCATGGGATATGTGAGCGGGAACTTCAGTGACTTTGAAAAACAGAAACAGAGAGGATCAACTGTCACAGATTACAATGCAGTAGATGAGAATGATGAAATCCACCGAGTGATGATGGAAGTGGAACCATTGCTGGAAGCTTCAGGAAAACGCAATTGGAGGAGCATCATGTTGACACATGACGAGTTTCCTTGCCACTGCTTGCTGCAGACCTGGTGGTATCCCAAGCGTAGTAATTTGGTGTTGATCTGGGACTCTGGAGAGCTGCTCTCCATGGGTTTACCAGATTCATCACAGCCCATAACAATAGTGATAGTGGGAGTTATGATGGCGATACGATGGCTGGAAGCTCATGTGAGCGAAAATAATAGACAGGAGGCACCGACGAGAGAACAATTGCAGAAATTAGATTGTCTAAAAGATTTAGATCTTTTTGAGACAATGTGCAAAGTTCTAAACATTCCGATGGAAGTGAAGAAGATATGGGCAAGAAAACGATTGATGCCATGGTTCAGAGCTAACATGACTGCATGGTTGTACGAGTATGCGAAAAAGCATATGTCGAAACATGGCAGAGTGTACAGTGAATATCAGCTGGACATTGGGGCAGGAGCTTTCAAGCGAGCTTTCGTGACCCATCGGAATGCAGTGACCACCGCTGTGAAAAGAATTTCCAGGACGAGCGAGCGTAGTGGAAATGAGAAGGCAGAGATGCTGAAAGAAGATTTGGAAAGAAACGTGACGTTGTGTCTCCACAACAGCTTCTGTAGAAACAGAGAATCAATCGTGGATCCCCTACCTTGCTGTAAACAGAGGGTGGAAGAGCAGAAGTGTTGGAGGACGGCTTCCAACAGCGTCAGGATAGTCAATGACGTGCTACAAGACACGGAAACCGAGAGTGCGGAGTCAGTGTCACAGGAGGAGGAAATGGAGCATTGACGAATGGTCGAGAAAACAAGAGGCAGCAAGAAAGAAAATTAGAAGAATTTAGAAGTTTTAGAACTTCTAAACGACGAAAAAAGAAGAGAACAAAGGAATGATGAAGAAAAGTCAAAACTCAGAATTGTTTTATGTGTGTGAAAAACTCAAGTGAGAAATCAAGCAACCAAGTTGTAATTGAAAACTGAAACATTTTGTTGAGTTTTGAAATTGTTGCATTTATAAATTTGCATTTTGGTTTTAGTTGAAGTGGCTTTAGAGACACTCACTTATTATTTATTTAGAAAGGCTTGAGGGAAGAGTATATTTAAATATTCCAGCCTGCATAATTGTTTTTAATCACTTAGGAAGACTGATCACTTTGTGGTGACATGAAAAACTTGAGTAACTTCTTGAGGAGGGAGGTTGTTGCATTGTTCTTTCTAACCACAAGGTTTCTTGGTTTTAATATTCAGGACAATAAACAAGCAAGATTTCCGAAGGGAAGGAGCATAGTAGGATAATTTTAGCTTGTTGGTTGGCAGGACTGTCCTGCAAGCCAACACCTTTTAAATCTAGGAGAAAAAGCTTTAATCGGGACATTGACACTGGAAGTCAGAAAATATGTTTTATCTTAAGTCATATCCTCAGAGTGCAGATTAATGAGAGAATTTGAAGGCTATAGTGATGTAGTATGATGCCATTTATATTCTGCAGTGAGTTGATGTGACGTAGATAAAGGTAATTTCGTGCATTTTGTAAATTCTGTTCGATGACACTGTAACCATTTTACGAACATGGTGCGATTCAATGAGGACATTGACCGGACTGTCCGGGGAGTATGTGACATTCGACCAGAATGCCAAAATGCAATTTATGCAGACTTCGAATTTTTAGCAGTAAGCCTTCCGAGTTGATGATTTCGAAGGATTAGCGACGTTATTGGAACGTTTAGCCAAACGGTGAGGGCTAGAATATTCTAGTATTTTAAATTTTCAAAATTTCGAATGATGACGTCACATTTCGGAGAAATGCTGAAACGGCCATTTTTAACAAAAAACGAGTGAAAAAACAGAACAACTTTATCTGTGATTGCGAACAGAACGAAAATCGAGATTAAAGAAAAACGACAACGAACTACAATAGCAGAGAACGTTCCAAGTTGCAACTATTGTGCTGCTACAATAGTTGCAAGGCCGTTGCCGACAACGGTGAAGGGTGAGAACCAGCCTTCCGGATTGGCGTGAAATTGAACTTGAGGAGCTTGATTCACTGGATTCAAGAATCCGGAAGGGTTTCGGGACTGGAGCTTTTAGCCTTTTATATAAACTTTTAGCTTCTTGTCATGTCCTGAATTGAATTTAATTAACAACTGGATTCATTTTGATAAGGATGAGAAGCTAGGAGTGGGGGGAAAGGGTTGATCCATCTTCGATGGAGATGATGGTTTTTATCTACTGAACAAAAACAATAGTAATATAATAAGTAGTAGCCCTCTTTTTAGGAGTGACCTCGTGGTCTGGGGATACTGAGACCCAGCCATGAGCTCACTATTTTTGCATGTAATTCAGTTAATTTGAGCGTTCTGGTCGAAGCCGGAGAGCAGTAACGTTTTTGTCGACCCGATGTAAGAAAGACCACCGAAAAGTACTGGCTTGGTAGAGACGGTGAAAAACATGCAAAGCTCTGTTTAGACGCTAGCCAGTCGTCTTAAGACTTAGTTTTGTTATCCGTCGATATGTATCTTCCGGGCGAATGTTACATCTCCCAATGGTCCAGTTCCAAAACTCAATTCTAAAGTCAAAACTCATTTTCTTTGCTGGAATTCCTTGATTACAAACTTCTTGAGTTAAAACTTAATTACCTTTAATGTTCGAGTTGCTAGTCAATTTAGTTACTCCAATTCTCGAGTGTGCTGGTATGTAAGTACCCAATTTAGTTTTCTTGAGTGTGTTTTATAATTGTAATGTTGAGGCAAGGAGAGTTTTAGGTTGATCCATCTGAAATGGATCAAAGTTCGACAGTCTAATAAAAAGTAACTGTACGGACTGTTCCGACCCTGTTTTTAACGGCGTTCGCGTATTTTGGGTATTTTGAGACCAAAGTATGGGGATGTTCTTATTTTCTAGAGTGAATTAACAAACTAGTTCGACCAACGTGAAACTTGCTCAGCGTGAAAATGGAAACAATCCGTGTGAAAATTATAATAAACTCATTAACACTCTCAGCGAAACACTTAGTGCAGATGAGGAAAAATGGCAAACTCAGACACGGATTACAGTGAAAAGTCAAGGAAACTGAATATTGATCTTTTCAAAGATGGTAGCTCTGAACATTTGCTCCAGCTAAATATAAAATTTTCTATTGAATTTCGATAGAAGCGATGTCCAAAATGTACATTGAAAACAGGCATTTTATCATGTAAATTTTTAAATTTGAGCTAAGTTTGGTCCAGTAGTGTATCAAACGAAATATTTCAACTTATTGAGTTAGTTAGTTATCCTGATCTTCATTTAGTTTTATACAGGAATGATTTCCAGATTTGGTTATTTGTGACATTCGACCAGAATGTCTCAAAATGCAAGTTAGAATTCGAACTATTATTAGAGCAGCTGAGCGAGAAAAATTGG
This sequence comes from Symsagittifera roscoffensis, assembly GCF_963678635.1. Classification (NCBI taxonomy): domain Eukaryota; kingdom Metazoa; phylum Xenacoelomorpha; order Acoela; family Convolutidae; genus Symsagittifera; species Symsagittifera roscoffensis. The sequence continues at coordinate 97,954,713 of NC_087062.1, forward strand.
TGGTTTTAACACATTAACGGTTGACGAAGGCATTCATTTTGACGAACGCGGAATGGTCAATTTGGACTGACATGTTAATTTTTTAAATTTCATTTGAAAAGAAAGACACGTTACGATGTCGAAATTTCGCGACAACTGAAAACTGAAAGAAAAACAGAACAAAATTCGTGTAGAAAAACGGTGAACGGCAATTGTGCGATACAGATCGAGATTGAAAAAGAAAACAATTACCGCACCATTCCGAGTTGTAACGATTGTGCCGCTACAATCGTTACAACACAAATCCCGAGAACCAGGAAGGGTATTGAGACGACGTGTCTAGCCTTCCGGGATGAAATAAGACTGTCATTTGCCCGGATTCCAGAATCCGGAAGGGTCTCGGTAGAAAACTGTAACTCTCTGTTTATATGAACTTTTAGCTTCTGGTCATGTCCTGAATTGAATTCATAACATCTAAATTCGTTTTCAGATTATGAGAAGCTAGGAGTTAAGGGAAAATGTTGATCCATCTTCGATGGAGATGATGATTTTTATCTACTGAACAAAACAATAGTAATATGATATATATGTAGTAGCCCTGTTTTTAGTAATATGATATATATGTAGTAGCCATATATGTAGTAGCCCCGATGTTAGGAAGACCACCAAAAGAACTGGTTTTGACAGAGACAATGAAAAGCATATAAGCTGTGTTTAAACGCTAGCCAGTCGCTTTAGAACCCAGCTTTATTTTCCGTCGATATGTACTTCCGGGCGAATGTTTCATAGATGTTTTTATGGCGCTCCTGGGTGTTATTCTTTTTAACATCATGACCGGCAGAACTGTTAACGAGCACTCCGCGCCAAGCGGATGCTCTTAAAAAGGCCCTTAGCACAGAAACGGAAGGATAGTTTAGACCGCGGAAGCCTTCCGGTTTCCCGAAACTAATTTTTTAAACCTAGTTAAGACCGAAAATTCACGTACCAGGAAGGGTGGGGGGATTGGTCTTCCCGTCGTTCCCTGAGAGGTATATGACCAAAAACACTTAAAGATATACAAGAAACCAAACAAAAAGTAGTATAGTACCAACCAAACAACAAGTAGTATAGAAAAAACAAAAACCATAAAAAATAACCGAAAAAAACCAAAAACAGTAAAAAAACATAAAATCAGTAGAAATTATCTCTCCAGACGAGATGTGATCCGACCCTCCTGTTTGTTGTTTTTGGATATATTGTTGTTACAGGCATTTATATCAGTCAGAATTGTTGCGATCAAATTTGTGGCCCGTTTCTGGCCACAAAACGCAAATACTGTAGGGTTATTTGGGTATTCAAGCACGTTAATGCTAATTTGCACTCAGTCCGGAAGGGTCTCGGGACTAGAGAAGAAGACAGATCCGGCAAGCAGTTCAAGGAGTGACAAGAAGGGGCTCAAGGACAACAACAATTGACTTTTGGGTATCGTTAAAAGTTTTGTATCCCTTTTGGTACAAAAAGTAAGATATTACTCTGTGGGGGGCTCGACAGTGACTGCACCGTAGTGACTCTTCACCGAACTGCGAATTTCCGAGCACCTCAATTTGGATATTGAACAAACCCGGAGGGGTATAGTATTAACAGTAAAAATATTTATACAGCCTATAATAATACTCCTATATCGTTTTTCAGTGAAAAACACGGTAAGCAGACCGGTTTTTAGGGTCAAAATAGCGATATTTTGATCCCAACACAAATCGGAATTTTTTGAGATATCGTTATATTTTGAAATGTAAAAAAGCGCTAATGTAGTGAGTTACATTGTAAATGTACTATTATAATTAGTGAAACCGGTTAACTTTAGTTCAGAAGTGCTTGGAACTAATTGGGTTCGGACAGTGGAAATTGTTCTTCGGACGTTCACTAGTGAATCGACAGGTTTTAAAACCCGTTTGCCAATAACCTTCCGGGTCCCAGTGAAATCGAACTTAACGCGTTTGATTTAGTGGATTCGTCCAAATAGCATTGTCCAAATAGGGGTCCAAATAGCATTGTTTTTGGCAAATTTTTTCAGGTGGAACGTTTGAGATCGGGTTTTTTGCATTGAACTAGAAGAGTATAGGCCTTTTGAGCTCCGATCAATAAATTTTAGATCAAAAAGTTAAGAATTACGAAAGCAGTAAGGCGGAACCTATAAGTGAGAAAACTTTTGAACTTTAGAAAAAAGAAATTTTGGTTAATAATTTTGGAACTACCGGACAAATCCAGTTGATATTGAATTCTTTAGATCAAAATTTAGATGAGCTTTTTAATAAAGCCATAAATTATTCAAAAAAGTAGGCATAGAAAATTTTTTAAATAATTTTTAGCAAAATTACCAATTTGTGAAGGTAGACCCTTCACTTTTGTAAATTTGTTTGGAAAGCCCTTATACCCCTACCAAAGGATAGTAACGGTTGAATGAGGCAATTTAAGCTGTTTTTGACAGAAAGGGAGGCTAAGGAACCCAGAAAACGATAGTCGAATTAGAACTAAGTTATAGGACCCTTCACAGTTAAGGAGAATAGTCAAATAAACAGTTTAGCTTCAATCAAGGAGGTTTTAGAGCAGGAATACACCCTTTCTAGTTAGTTCATATAACATAGTAGACTCGCAGACCGTGCTCGGAAGGGTCTCGGGTGTGAATTTTAATCGACCAGGAAAAGCTATTCTTACGAGCCCGGAAGTGTCCCAATCCGGAAGGGTCCCATTTTCACCAATCCGGAAGGGTCCCAGTTTCACTAATCCGGAGGGGTACCAATCCGGAAGGGTCCCATTTTCACCAATCTGGAAGGGTCCCAGTTTCACTAATCCGGAGGGGTACCAATCCGGAAGGGTCCCATTTTCACCAATCCGGAAAGGTCCCACTTTCACCAATCCGGAGGGGTCCTAGTTTCACCAATCCGGGAGGGTCCCATTTTCACCAATCCGGAAGGATCCCATTTTCACCAATCCGGAGGGGTCCCTGTCCGCAAGGGTTCCATTTTCACCAATCCGGAAGTGTCCCATTTTCACCAATCCTGAGGGGTCCTAGTTTCATCAATCTGGAAGGGTCCCATTTTCACCAATCCGGAAGGGTCCCATTTTCACCAATCCGGAAGGGTCCCATTTTCACCAAGAATATTAGGATATTAGGAATCAGGCTAGAAGCTAGTGACTGCACTGGTAACTTGCCTTTAAATAAGTTGGAAAAGATCATCGTAAAAACACAACAGGTCTCAACCCGGAGATTTTCGACACTAAGTCTAATTGAGAACAGAGTTCGACACTAACTTGTGTGGGTTAAAATTCAAACTATTTTTGGGAAAAGAGTTTGCCTTGAGGATTTTAGTAGGTCTAGCTCGGGCAATTCGAAGGCAGATAGGTAAGGTGGGACTCGGTGAGTGCAATTATCGCCTGCTTGAGAAAAATACTGCCTTCATGTTTTGTCTGTTTAGTGCAGCACTGAACAGGGAAAGCTCTATCTTTAGAAACAATTTGACTATTGAATTGCGACTGACTAAATACATACATTTTTTTGAAAATATTTCTAGCTTTCTTCGTTTTTGGTTTTAAATCCATAATAATTGTTCTTGACTGGGTAGTGAGTACACTATCTTTTAAATACATTGCTATCATCATTTTGTGCTAGCTTCATATCCAATAACCAACAATCAATCGTCGTGAATAAATTTTATACACGCTGTACTGTGATAACATACAAGGATTCGTGGTCACTATTAAAATGAAACTTTGGAATTTATTGTGTTGTTTTATTATTATCAGTAGTCAAACAATAAGAACCGTAGCAATCCAATTGAGTGCATAAGCGGTAAGAAGTGATACAGAAAATGAGTCTACACAAGTCAAGGATCCTAAAATAAGTTATAGCTCTAGGAAATTCAAACCAGAGAAACAAAGAAAGGCAATGAATGACCCTTTTGTGGAAAGGATTGCACGGACCCGGACCAACAAAGGGAAGAAAGTTTCAGGCGGAATGGTTGATACCAGGAGTCAGAAGTCCTCCGAAGAACAAAAGGCTATGTTAGAAGTAGAGATCCATCCGGACCCTGCCATAGATAGGAATCGGGCGGGACGTGGAACGGAAGGGAGTGGGAACAGAAGGTTGGCAGGTGAATCTACTCCGGTAGAACAAGGCCAAGACTTTGCCATTTCCATAGGGACTCTAGACCGAGAAGAGATGTCGGAACTTCCAACATATCTACTGAAAACGTGGCGACTACAAGATCACCCACTGACAACACTATGATGCATGGGGTGACAGAGAAACCGGCAATGACCTCAGTAGTATAGCTATTTTACACTGGGATCGGGGGGGGGGGGGGGGTGATCCCTACAGGGATCATTGGGTATTGAGATCCCAACGTAAATTTTTGAGATCCCATGTAAAAGTACTGATCCCATGTAAAATTTGTTATGATCCCAAATAATGATCCCACAAGTTTGATCCCAATGTATAATTTTTTAAACCAATGATCCTGAATGTAAATTTTTGTTAGGTTGATAGCTAAATCGTCCAAATGCCCAGACGGTGTATTTCGTTCTTTTTGTTTATGCACCAAATTGGAGTGGTATATAAAGTGGTTATAGCGATTAGTTTCATGCATGGTATATGAAAGACGCTTGATTTCTGCACCGAATTTGTTTGAAATATATGTATAGAATCAGCTTGAAATTTATTCGAATAATTTGAATAGTGCTATATTTTTATATATTCTATTTAGCAAACTAAAATGTTTTGATAAATCCAAAGTGGGCTAAATGGTTTTGAGCCTACATTGTAATTCGATACTTGATTAATACTCTAATTAACAAAAAAAAATGGAAAAAAAATCAATTAAAGCAAATGAATAAAAAATACAAATGTTAAAAAGAAAATTGTTAAATAATGAGAAAGCATACGAAATAGGAAACGTTTCAAAATAGAATCATTATTGTTAAGGAAATCAGAAGCTTAATTTCATTGACAAGTTGATTGAAATGTATACGAAAACAGTCATGTAGAACTAAATAATAGTTTAATGAAAAAGCATATGGGTTAGGAAAGATTCGAGTATTGTGCTTGTTTGATCCGTTTTTGTGCAGAAATATTGTCTAAACTTGTACCTAATTGTTACTATAAAATTGAAGTGGAACAAAATTTCCTGGGGTCCGAGTAGAGGAAAACGCATGGCGCTCGACTCTCAGCCGAAAGGCGGCGTTTCGAAACCCGTCCGGAAAATGTACTGAAAGGAGGCAACAGTTGCTGGTATGGTAATATCCCCCCATAGATCGATTTTGTATTTTTTTTGATAGTAATCTAACTTCTCGGATTATTGCTATTAATTTAACAATTGAGTAAAAATGTCAATTACTAAAAAATGTAATGTTTAAAATGAAACTGAAAAGTGTACAAAACAGCCATATAAAGTAGTTAGTTAATGAGAAAGCATGTGAGTTAGAAAACGTTTCAAAACATGATCATTTATGTAAACAAAATCAGAAGCATCACAATTAAAGTTTTTATCATAAATCAAATGTGCAATATAAATACAAAAAGAACAGCACATGGTAGAGTTTGACTCTTGCATGGGATAATTTGTCATTATTTCAGTGACCTGATGAAATTTCTCGTTCAGTCGTTTAAACAGATTGGTGTACTGCCAAAGAGGAAGACCGAGAGGATCAGCAAAATATAAAATATTTCTTCTGTTGCAAATCACAATCCAATGTGTCCCCGGAGAATCTGATTTTGAAGTGTTCACAATCATAAAGATGTTGTTTGGGATGTGAGGTGGAAAATTATCCGCTGCAAATACTCCAAGAAACTTAGATTTCAGATGTTTACAGTTCTGAATGAGATCCTGTAACTGGATTTCATCCATTTTCAGACAGTCGAAATTGGAAGGACGTTCTTTGTAACTTTACGGTCAGATGTAATAAATACATTCGATGAGCGTATACCCCAAACAAAAATTTCCAGGTTTGCTGTCAAAGCGTTTGAGAATTGAAGATCGAGTGAAACTGAGCAGTTAGTAAGTTCTGGATGCAAGAAGTCATGAGCTGCCTGCTGTGTGCTAGTGAGATCGAAACACATAATAAAGTACTGTTGGTAGTTATCCAGAGTGATTCCCAGCCCGCAGTGCAACAAAGCTAGCGCTGATAGTGTGTTAAAGAAGAGACGTTTTTGATCTTGTGTACTGATTGGTGTTCTTGCTATTGGTAAACCGTTCCGTCTCAAGGTAAATTGCTCCAATCCAAACTTTTGATAATGAAAAGGATTCGTTCGGTTTGTTCCTAGAAATGCATTATTTGTGTTCAATGCGATTATAATTTGTCTCACCGGTTCACGAGCAAAAATATCTTCCTGTTGCCAGCTGCGCTGACCAGCTGTTGCAAGAATTGTTTTTGTAATTTCTTTTTGATATGGGTAGTTCGCAGGAGTTTTGAGCAAAGTTGATTCAATGGCAGAGAGCACATGGTCGGTCACAGTCAATTTTCTAACATATAGGTTCGCTTCGAGTATTTGCAGCTTGTAATGCTTGGCAGCATCTTCCGATTTAATGAGAAAGTCTTCATGAGAACGTCTGTAGGAAAGTCTGAGGGTAACACCGCTCAACAAATGCTTGTCACATGTGAAAAAATCAACTCCAGCGGGTCCATAGAACCTAATTTCCCTCGCTTCACGGACCAGTTCTCGTTGAGATGTGAAATCAGCTGCATCGATTGTTTTCAAAACGATATCCCTGACACTTAAGCCATGAGTCCTTGGCTCCTTTGCTGTAGAAAATTCTGTTCCAATAAAGCTTTTATGCGCAAATTTTACTATTGGCATTTGAGATTTTGAGTCCATTAGCAGAGAGGGTACAGTCAGAGAAAAGGGAATACAGGGAGTTGCTTACGAGGAAAGGTGAAACAGACACAGTAGGATCAGTGTTGTCGTATCGCAGATCAGCTCCATTTGATTGCGTTACTTTGCATCGTATTTCCAAATAAATTTTTTGCAGGTCAACAAAATTATTACGGTCACCGGTGATTTCAAATTCAAGCATTGGTCCATTGGGTGAATAGACAGGTCCAATTTTTTGATCAAAAGCGTTTTCAAAAGTAATCAAAAGAGGTTGTTTTTCAAACAAATCCAGAGAGCTATGGGTAGCTTCATTGGGTAACAAATTAGCGATCATTTTTAATGTTTGAGAAAAAATCTGCTCGACTTCTCACTGGTCTGGTTTTTCTTCGAATGGTTGTTTTTCTTTTTCGAGCCCCTACTGACCTTTTTCTTCGTAATCCATTCATTGGTGTCTTTTGACGACGTCTACCACTGCCGAGTTGTTTTCTTGCAGTTTTTGTGACAGTGTTTTTCAATGCTTGTTTAGGAGACTTCTTTTTCATAGCGACAACAATCAGTTCTGGCGCTGCACTCATCAAAAGTTCTCTGCCCAGTTTTTTCGCAGCCGGTAGAATAACCCGTCGTGCAAACGGTATAGCAACACGACCAATACCAGCAGCCAAAGTGCCAAATCCACTGCCGCGTTGTCGGTAGTGTCCAGAGAAATGAGGAAGTGAAGCTTGCTTTGCATAATATTGTTCCATTGGTTTTCAATCAAAGCGCTTGAATTTTAGAGTCAACACAACTTTACCAGTTCCTGCAAAGGGCACTAGTCTTCCAGTTTCTGTGCGCAACTGTACCGATATTGATTGTACAGATGAAGTGAATAATTTTTTGTAGTCTAAGTTAGTGAAGTTTTTTCGATGATTAGGTTCAATGCTGCAGGCACTACCGTTTTTGATGCGTCTATTTGAATCAATGACGCGTAACAATTGGGCCTTTGCATCACCAACAGTTTGGTATTGAATAATGTCAATATAGACAAAAAATAGACTTGTCCCACTTGATAGGTCATATGAGAAATGAGATTCGTACAGTTCGTTTCCCTCATAAGATGCATCGAAGGAGGGTATCATTTTGTAACCAATGTGATATTCACTGTTCTCATCAAGCTTTGCATTGTAGCCTAACAGACTGGGTATTTGGGGACTTGGGAATGAGATTTCTTCATTTGCATTCATCCAAATGCTCATGCTATTCGTGATTTCTTGAGGACTCGCATCAAAATGAATTTTGTCTTTGAGTTTTGTTTTTATCTCATTAATCAATTGTTCTATAAAAGTGTACTCTCCTGATTTGATAAAATCTTTTTCGCCATAGTAAGGTCTGGAAATTGTATTCCGATTGCCAGCGTTGGATTTACTGGCTACTACTTCGGATGCTCTGAAGTACGTAAATTCCTCATCAGTTACATTGTTTAATTTTGTTGGGAAAATTATTTCTGAGAGAGCAACTCTCCAATCTCCGTCTAAAGCTATTTATTCTTTACAAAAATTTCTAAAACTGGCCAAAGTGTTGTCTGGGAAATAATCCATTGATGCTGTTGAAATCAAATGTACAGTAAACTCATCACTGCCCATTTTCGTTATAATCAGCTTTGTTTCCAATTAAACTAAGTTCTTTTTCATAAAATTTTCCGTTGATTTCTTCTTTTTCCGCATCAATTAGACTGTATGTTGGAGGGTTGACAGTAGGGATGGCAACTATTTCAAAAACTTCGTCTGTAAAAATCTGCTTGTAACCTTTTCTAAAAGGCAAGTCAGTTTTCGCTATTCGCACATAGTCACCAACATAAAATTTTGGTTTCTGTACCAACTTCGATGAACTGTTTGCAATTAATGAAACTAAAGCAGGTACATGTTTTCTTGTGACCTTGTTTGGAGCCAATTTTGTTACTCTATTAACGCGTGAATTAATCGTTAGAAAAAAACTTTGTAATTTGTCAATATAACTGTAAGTCCATTCAAACTCCAAATACTTGTAGATAATACTTTTCAGCGATCGAATGTTTCTTTCGGCAAACGCTGATTTTTTTTCACTGTGAGTATTGTATTTGATGATTTCTCGTTTAATACATAACTTTTCGAACTCTCCTTTAAACTCGGTGCCTTTGTCAACCCAAACTTTTTTTGGTTGTTTTGTTTTAATCATTTTTTTGAAAGCTTCGGTTGTTTCTTTAGCATATTTGGTCTTCAGGGGTTCCACTCGTAAGTAGCGAGAGAGACAATCGACAGCAACTAACAAATATCGTACCCCTCGGTTATATTTAGTCAATTTATCAACATAAGCCAAGTCAAGAGACCAAATTTCGCTGATATCGTTAACAATCACTTTTAGCCGAGGATATGTTTTACGAAACAATCCATACTTTGTATGTGATGATTGAGATCTCAGAAAATTTTTAACTTTTTTTGGTGAGAGTTGACTAGCATTTGTTAAATTTTTAACGCTCCCAAATGCAGCTGGACCTTTCGTGTAGAGTAATTTGAGTTTCTTTTCACTGATAGTAAGATTTCCATTCTTTTGTTGATGTCGTCGCAAACGATTCTTTACTGCTTTCATAGTTTTTATCATCGTCGTCATCGTCGTCGTTGGTGGTGGGGAAAAATTCTTTTTTCTGGGTTTTTCTTTTGTCGGATTGCTTGGTTCTGGGTTTGAAAGTTGTCGATCGAGTCTTCGAAGAGGAGGGTTTTGATCTCTTCGATTCTTCAGTTGTCGGGCTGTCGTCGGAGACAAAGTAGGAAGAAGTTGAGGGCTTAGCTGCTTCGCTCTTAAGCGAGCGGAGAATCTGTTTGGCATAAGTGTTGGACACCAAACTAGGATCAAGATTCAGTTCTTTCAAAATTTGTGGATAAAATACACCCTCAAGTTTTTTTTGTGTTTTGCTGTGTATCGTACAAAAAAGATTCAATTTTAACGAGTGTTGGTTTTCCTTGAATTAGAACATATCCATCAACGTCTAAAGTCAGGGATTCAACTTTGAACAACTGCTTTAGCACTATGTTTGCCCTTTCCAATTTATTAGCTTCCAATAGCTCTTGAATGGATTCCATAACCTTTCGAAACACTTCAACGGTTTTTCCATTACTTTTTTCATCGTTTTTTTCTATTCTCTTTCAACTTGTCTGCTGCAGTGAATTGTATGATTCAAAATTTTTTTCTGCTTCATCATCACCATCACCACTGAAATTAGTAAGTGCAGATAAATTTCTTTTTCGAAGATTTGGTACTACATTACTAGGGGTTAAAAGAATATGAGATGTTGGATTTAATGGTGGTGGAGAGTCACGGCTGATATTTCGTTCTCGAAATAGTTGTATGTAATTGAGTTGAGATGATTTGTCGTTAATTAATGGATTATGAAGGATTTGAGATTGTGGTGCAGTTTTTTCATCTGGAGCATATGTTTTTCGAGGAATGAGGATGAATTCTTCAGCATACATGCCTGAGGTTCTAGTTTTTCAGGTAAATGTAACACGGTTCTCCGGATGATTTAACCAGTAAAATATTGTTTGCCAAAACTTTTCGTTTTTCTCGGATACTAAACTTAGGGTCATCAATTTTTTCAAATGGTACTTTCTTACTCTCGATGAAACTTTTGTTAGCTGGAACATGTCCCAGAAAAACATTCACAAAACAATCGCAAAGAAATCTAATAAAATTTGAATCAGCTCCTGTCAAAATTGATCTACAATGGCGACTATTGAGCATTTGCTTCAATATACATAATTCTTTCTCTTTCATTTTCAAGAGATGTGATAACTGCTTTTGAGGATGGTAAATAGAAAATGGTTGGTGATGGTGGAACTATGTTTGACGAATAACGAAGACATTCTGAAGTTTTGGGATCCAAGTCTATCAACAGATGACCAAAATCTTCTCTCGTTGCCAACTGATACGCATGACGGAGGAATTTTGCATTATTCAACTGTCTGCCTAAATAATCAATTTGTTGAATGTCTCGAGGTGATTTGAACAAAATTAAGTGAGTTGTATTCAAATCTATTGTACGTGATTGCTTACTTTGCTGAAATAAATTGTGCTTGACATAAATAACGTGAACATTTTTATGTCGGCCTGCTGTAGCTAATTTAACAAAATTTTTTCATTAAAAATTTCTTCACAGGTATCATCAAAGACAATCATACAATCCCGTAAGTTATTAACGATTTCAAAGCTGGACAATTTTATAAATTCAATATCAAATTTGTTGTGAGAAACAAAGGAACGGTATTTGGGTTGATCGTGAAGATAAAAATAAAATATTTTGTTATACGATGGATAGAATGTACCTTTGAGAAGCATTTGAAAAATTAAATCAGTTTTGCCAGATCCCGAGGGACCTGAAACGGACATAAACAGACGATCTTTTGTTGAAATGATCTTATTCATTATTATAACTTGGGATTGGGTAACATGTAACCAACTGTACTGGATAGTATTGAAAGCCAAATGGCAGTCTCGTCACAACTAAGATTGTAAAAAGACAATTTTGAAATAGATAAGGAGAGCAAAATGAAAATGAAACAGACTTGTGTGAAAAAGACAACTTCTGCAGACGGAAGAGAAACAGAATTACAAAATTTCCAAGATCTGTTTTCGTGAGATAAAGACTGTTCGACACCACCAATGTCTACAAAGTCGCAATCATTGTTCTCGACAGTGGTGGCTTCTTCAATTTCCATGTTTACTGGAAGACTTTTTTTGCTTGTTTGTATCAAGGTTACAACTGCATACCAATCGCCTTTTTTTCTCTCTAATCTATTGCCGTTTGGTTTGTATTTTATTATATATCTTGCTATGTTTTTGTCTGTCAGAAGTATCCGAACAATTTTTTCTACGTTTCCGGTACTGATTTTGTCTAATAACTCTTTTGGTAAATTCTCACCTGTTAAACTCACCTTTTGTGTGTTTTCTTTTGGCAAAAATATTTTTTGAAATTTTGAATTTTCAAACACGACATGTTAGCAACTAGTAATCACACAAGATCAAAAGAAAATGAAAACAATCAATAAATATATTTATTATGATTCACAAAACTTGGCATATATATGTGATTCGTCATTTCGGTTCAACAGGCAAATCAACTCCTCGTTCAATGAAGAAAAACTCATATTTTGTGAATTTGTCATGGTTGCAATTAGATTTGAACTTAACAACAAAATGAGCAGCAACTCTGATAGTGGCTTGAACTAAATGTATTTCCTCAACGTTATCAGTTTTGACTAATTCTTTCAGTTCAGCTGGAAGCTGATGGTCATGCAAATGGATTTGTCTTCTCTCTCCCAGCTGAGGTTGCAGCCCTTCCAGGTTGAGATTGAACAACGGAATTGACTGGCGAAATTCCTGGAGTCTGGACATTGTACAGGTGAAAGTAGTCAAGAACTGTAAAAAATTTCCGTAAATTGTCGATTTCGATATCGTTCAATGTAATTTGTTCGAATTTTTGCAGGAGTGGTTTTCCTCGACAATCTAATATGCCTGTCCGCGTAAGAGTAACTTTAATTCTTGGTGTTAAATTGTTTTCAGGACTCTGATTAGTCATTGAAGCGTAAACCACCAAATTTGGAGATAAGGTTGTTTGCATCATTGGACAGTTCATTTTGTAACCAATCGAAAAAAACTTTGGATTTTCTACGTGTACAATGCTTTAATAATTGATGCGAGGGAAGTAAATGAGAATGTCGTTTGCAAATATGTTTTTCTTGACCCAATAACTGTTCAATCTTTGGGCATCCAATATCTTCCAAATTTGTCACGGGTAATTTCAAGTATTCAGCTAATAAAACAGATTTTTGTGTACCTTTAGCAAAAAAATGGGAATTTGGGTTCCTCAAACGAATGCTGTCAAAAATTTGATCCAAGTATGAGTAAGGGTATTCACCTTCGTCCCAACGAAGCCCGTGTAGAAATTTAGATACCCAATTGTACGCTTTTTTCTCTTCTTTTGATAAATTGTTGAATTGAACTGGTGGCAGAAAATGAATTGTATCAATTGTATTAGCAGAGCAAACGGAAAGTTCCTTTATGATCAAAGGTTTCTTGCCACATTTAAATCCTTCAATATCTAAAATAATGAGATGATTGAAAAACAATTTTTTAGTTTTCTTTCTTTGGGTTAACATGACTTTCACTCACAATTCCAACAAACGAAATAACTTTGGTTTGAATGTTTTAAGAAATAAGCAAAACGCAATACCTGTCACGTGACCCAGGTAACAGTTTTTTTTGGACAAGGCAAAACATATGTGTACCCAGGACCGGTATGTTTTTTTTCTTGCAAATATCCCGCTGCGTCATGCAATATAGCATGTATTCTAAGAAATTTGAAATGTTTCAAGTGTTTGTCGAGCGACGAATTGTCTATTCCAATTAAACCACCATATGGTCTGTTTTTCAAAACAAAATCCAAATTAATATCAGCATCCAAATACAAACAAGTAGCTAAAAAATACTGAAATCTGACCGATTTGTCTGGATATTGTGATTTTAAGTCTATGAAAATTTCATGAATGAGTTTTAAATCGAAAGTTGAAATCATGTTTACTGAACTCAATATAATGGAAAAGGAAAAATGAAAGGTATCAATTAAAATTTAACTTTCTCTTCAACAATAAATTTCACAAATAGCACATCAGTATCTACATCAAGTTTTCCATATCCACTTGTCAAAATATCCATTATTTTACAAAAAGCGGCAGAATGGGGTCCATTAATTAAACTTTCAAATCTTTTCAAAGTTTCTGTAATCATCTTATCTGTTTGAACATGTCTGCTTTCTGTATGTTTCTTTGAAACTGAAGTCGAAATTCTTACGGATTTGTTTGACGACGACGATGCAGCAGGCGTAACTGTATTATCAATTCGTTTCTGTCCCCCAACGGCCGGAGATTTCTTGCAAACGTTTTGATTTGGTGAAGTTTGTTTGTTAGATGATGTTGCAGAAATCAATAAATTGGGTAAACGTTTTTTGATTGCAGTGAAATCTAACAAATCAAGATTGGCTGCAACAGGTTGTGCTGAGTAAGTGAGAGCTAGTTTAAGTTTGTCAAATAACTCACCGTTTCCTTTGACATCTTTAGCAGGAGAAACTAAGTATTTGAAGCACGTGAAAATACAAGGAACACTGAAACATTTTTGGGAAGGAAAAAATTGATTTAATTGCTCCTCTGAATCTACTTGAATCAATATATGAGTTTTTTTTTCATTCTCGACTGAAAAAGGACAATATTCAGATTTGAAGTGGCTTCCAAAAGCATAATTTTTAAAAGTAGATAAATTAGGATTTTTTTCAGTAATAACAAATTTGAAATTTGGTTGAAATTTTTTGAAATAATCAGGTAACACAACTTCGAACATAGCTTCTGCCATTTTGTAAAGGAAAATTAATTCGAGTCATGTTTGAACTCGTTTGTGTTTGAGGAAAGTTGAGTTTTCCTGGCTCGTTTACAGTTAGAATGTGGCTTGTCTTTGTTTTCAACAGTATCAGAAATTTCACTTGTTTGCGCGCGGATTGACTTTCCCGATTTTAGTAATTTTTAAAATTCTTCGCTGCTTAAGGAAAGTCTTTGTACACATTCAAATTCAGCGCCTTCAGTTGCTTTTTTGAAAACTTTCAGGAATACATAAGTTCCAGTTTGGTCGTATGTTTTCAATGTAGCACGCACTAATCTTTTACTGTTTTCCGAAATATCAAAATAGCAATCGCCAAAATCTTTATCTGCGTTTGCTGTGAAGCTTGTTTTGGTTTTATTCATTGTAACAATTAAATTTTCAAAGTAACTTGATTTTAAACTGAATAGAAAGAAATGAATGGTTCCGATTGATTGTATATGTCTGCAAAAGAAAGAGTTGTATCTATTTTAATTTATATACACATGTACTTTATATGGCAAAGATATTGGATTGCAATTTGGTTCAAATGGATTAGTGTTTTGTGCATGTACAACTGATAAGAATTTTAAAGGGTGTCAAAGGTCACAATGTTTAAACGTTATTTTTGATACAAGCTATTTGTTTGAATGCAATTTAGATAAACATAGAATACCACGCAAGGAATACCACAAAACATAGAATACCACGAAACATCAAAAACTACACAAAAACTGTCTGCCTAAATAATCAATTTGTTGAATGTCTCGAGGTGATTTGAACAAAATTAAGTGAGTTGTATTCAAATCTATTGTAAGTGATTGCTTACTTTGCTGAAATAAATTGTGCTTGACATAAATAACGTGAACATTTTTATGTCGGCCTGCTGTAGCTAATTTAACAAAATTTTTTCATTAAAAATTTCTTCACAGGTATCATCAAAGACAATCATACAATCCCGTAAGTTATTAACGATTTCAAAGCTGGACAATTTTATAAATTCAATATCAAATTTGTTGTGAGAAACAAAGGAACGGTATTTGGGTTGATCGTGAAGATAAAAATAAAATATTTTGTTATACGATGGATAGAATGTACCTTTGAGAAGCATTTGAAAAATTAAATCAGTTTTGCCAGATCCCGAGGGACCTGAAACGGACATAAACAGACGATCTTTTGTTGAAATGATCTTATTCATTATTATAACTTGGGATTGGGTAACATGTAACCAACTGTACTGGATAGTATTGAAAGCCAAATGGCAGTCTCGTCACAACTAAGATTGTAAAAAGACAATTTTGAAATAGATAAGGAGAGCAAAATGAAAATGAAACAGACTTGTGTGAAAAAGACAACTTCTGCAGACGGAAGAGAAACAGAATTACAAAATTTCCAAGATCTGTTTTCGTGAGATAAAGACTGTTCGACACCACCAATGTCTACAAAGTCGCAATCATTGTTCTCGACAGTGGTGGCTTCTTCAATTTCCATGTTTACTGGAAGACTTTTTTTGCTTATTTGTATCAAGGTTGATAGTTACAACTGCATACCAATCGCCTTTTTTTCTCTCTGATCTATTGCCGTTTGGTTTGTATTTTATTATATATCTTGCTATGTTTTTGTCTGTCAGAAGTATCCGAACAATTTTTTCTACGTTTCCGGTACTGATTTTGTCTAATAACTCTTTTGGTAAATTCTCACCTGTTAAACTCACCTTTTGTGTGTTTTCTTTTGGCAAAAATATTTTTTGAAATTTTGAATTTTCAAACACGACATGTTAGCAACTAGTAATCACACAAGATCAAAAGAAAATGAAAACAATCAATAAATATATTTATTATGATTCACAAAACTTGGCATATATATGTGATTCGTCATTTCGGTTCAACAGGCAAATCAACTCCTCGTTCAATGAAGAAAAACTCATATTTTGTGAATTTGTCATGGTTGCAATTAGATTTGAACTTAACAACAAAATGAGCAGCAACTCTGATAGTGGCTTGAACTAAATGTATTTCCTCAACGTTATCAGTTTTGACTAATTCATTCAGTTCAGCTGGAAGCTGATGGTCATGCAAATGGATTTGTCTTCTCTCTCCCAGCTGAGGTTGCAGCCCTTCCAGGTTGAGATTGAACAACGGAATTGACTGGCGAAATTCCTGGAGTCTGGACATTGTACAGGTGAAAGTAGTCAAGAACTGTAAAAAAATTCCGTAAATTGTCGATTTCGATATCGTTCAATGTAATTTGTTCGAATTTTTGCAGGACTGGTTTTCCTCGACAATCTAATATGCCTGTCCGCGTAAGAGTAACTTTAATTCTTGGTGTTAAATTGTTTTCAGGACTCTGATTAGTCATTGAAGCGTAAACCACCAAATTTGGAGATAAGGTTGTTTGCATCATTGGACAGTTCATTTTGTAACCAATCGAAAAAAACTTTGGATTTTCTACGTGTACAATGCTTTAATAATTGATGCGAGGGAAGTAAATGAGAATGTCGTTTGCAAATATGTTTTTCTTGACCCAATAACTGTTCAATCTTTGGGCATCCAATATCTTCCAAATTTGTCACGGGTAATTTCAAGTATTCAGCTAATAAAACAGATTTTTGTGTACCTTTAGCAAAAAAATGAGAATTTGGGTTCCTCAAACGAATGCTGTCAAAAATTTGATCCAAGTATGAGTAAGGGTATTCACCTTCGTCCCAACGAAGCCCGTGTAGAAATTTAGATACCCAATTGTACGCTTTTTTCTCAATTTTTTAGTTTTCTTTCTTTGGGTTAACATGACTTTCACTCACAATTCCAACAAACGAAATAACTTTGGTTTGAATGTTTTAAGAAATAAGCAAAACGCAATACCTGTCACGTGACCCAGGTAACAGTTTTTTTTGGACAAGGCAAAACATATGTGTACCCAGGACCGGTATGTTTTTTTTCTTGCAAATATCCCGCTGCGTCATGCAATATAGCATGTATTCTAAGAAATTTGAAATGTTTCAAGTGTTTGTCGAGCGACGAATTGTCTATTCCAATTAAACCACCATATGGTCTGTTTTTCAAAACAAAATCCAAATTAATATCAGCATCCAAATACAAACAAGTAGCTAAAAAATACTGAAATCTGACCGATTTGTCTGGATATTGTGATTTTAAGTCTATGAAAATTTCATGAATGAGTTTTAAATCGAAAGTTGAAATCATGTTTACTGAACTCAATATAATGGAAAAGGAAAAATGAAAGGTATCAATTAAAATTTAACTTTCTCTTCAACAATAAATTTCACAAATAGCACATCAGTATCTACATCAAGTTTTCCATATCCACTTGTCAAAATATCCATTATTTTACAAAAAGCGGCAGAATGGGGTCCATTAATTAAACTTTCAAATCTTTTCAAAGTTTCTGTAATCATCTTATCTGTTTGAACATGTCTGCTTTCTGTATGTTTCTTTGAAGCTGAAGTCGAAATTCTTACGGATTTGTTTGACGACGACGATGCAGCAGGCGTAACTGTATTATCAATTCGTTTCTGTCCCCCAACGGCCGGAGATTTCTTGCAAACGTTTTGATTTGGTGAAGTTTGTTTGTTAGATGATGTTGCAGAAATCAATAAATTGGGTAAACGTTTTTTGATTGCAGTGAAATCTAACAAATCAAGATTGGCTGCAACAGGTTGTGCTGAGTAAGTGAGAGCTAGTTTAAGTTTGTCAAATAACTCACCGTTTCCTTTGACATCTTTAGCAGGAGAAACTAAGTATTTGAAGCACGTGAAAATACAAGGAACACTGAAACATTTTTGGGAAGGAAAAAATTGATTTAATTGCTCCTCTGAATCTACTTGAATCAATATATGAGTTTTTTTTCATTCTCGACTGAAAAAGGACAATATTCAGATTTGAAGTGGCTTCCAAAAGCATAATTTTTAAAAGTAGATAAATTAGGATTTTTTTCAGTAATAACAAATTTGAAATTTGGTTGAAATTTTTTGAAATAATCAGGTAACACAACTTCGAACATAGCTTCTGCCATTTTGTAAAGGAAAATTAATTCGATTCGTGTTTGAACTCGTTTGTGTTTGAGGAAAGTTGAGTTTTCCTGGCTCGTTTACAGTTAGAATGTGGCTTGTCTTTGTTTTCAACAGTATCAGAAATTTCACTTGTTTGCGCGCGGATTGACTTTCCCGATTTTAGTAATTTTTAAAATTCTTCGCTGCTTAAGGAAAGTCTTTGTACACATTCAAATTCAGCGCCTTCAGTTGCTTTTTTGAAAACTTTCAGGAATACATAAGTTCCAGTTTGGTCGTATGTTTTCAATGTAGCACGCACTAATCTTTTACTGTTTTCCGAAATATCAAAATAGCAATCGCCAAAATCTTTATCTGCGTTTGCTGTGAAGCTTGTTTTGGTTTTATTCATTGTAACAATTAAATTTTCAAAGTAACTTGATTTTAAACTGAATAGAAAGAAATGAATGGTTCCGATTGATTGTATATGTCTGCAAAAGAAAGTGTTGTATCTATTTTAATTTATATACACATGTACTTTATATCGCAAAGATATTGGATTGCAATTTGGTTCAAATGGATTAGTGTTTTGTGCATGTACAACTGATAAGAATTTTAAAGTTTGTCAAAGGTCACAATGTTTAAACGTTATTTTTGATACAAGCTATTTGTTTGAATGCAATTTAGATAAACATAGAATACCACGCAAGGAATACCACGAAACATAGAATACCACGAAACATCAAAAACTACATAGGAGTTCTTGAAAATTCTAATTTTAGAAGAACCAATCCCTATTTTAATCTCTTGAGGCGTTTTCACAATTCATTTCAGTTTCTTTTCTTTCCGCGTTACGTTTCTCCTTTTCTTCCAACTTTTCTTCAAAAATGCCTTGTTATATTATTGAAGGATATTCTAATTACGAAAGAACCATTTTTTATGAAACCGTTCACGGTAATTTTTTAGCAATAATTAACGAAGAAAAAAGTTTCAATTCTGATGAGTGGACTTGTACTCATCACGTTATGATTCCCAAAAATTTTTTACATTTATTCAGTAAACTTTCCTTAAAAAATTCGAAGAAAGACGAAGAACTGAATATAAAGTATTTGAGTTACCTTACAAATTCTGGTAAATATACGGATCCTGACGAGCCTCTTGCTCTTCAGGTTGATGTTTCAACTTTATCAAAACCAGTAAAAAAAATTTTGTATAAAAACGATTGTGATGTTACTCCGATGTGTGAAAACCAGTTAGAATACTTTGAAGAAATTGAATTTTTTGATTGCTTATGGGGAATGGAACAGATTGAATCACCATCACTAGTTACCCCGAAAGCTGATCCTTCCCCTGCAGTGTCACCATGGCTTGACGAACCAGATTCTTCAACTGCAACTCGCACCCCCGAAGCGACAGTGAGTAATCATATGGAAAATTTGACTCCTTCTCTATGCCTTGCACCAAAGAAAAAGAGAAAGATCACAACACTAGAAAAAGCTCAGGAGTATTTAGATCTTATTTATTTTTATTGAACAGTTGTTGCGTTTGATTGATTTTAATTTGGTTTTATTGTGTATAAAGATTTAAACTTGAAACTCAGATTGATATTTAATAGATTTCATTTGGTGTTTTTGTGTATAAACATTTTGTAAATTAAAACTCTCAGCCTCTTAATGCTTCACTTATCCAGTTGCTAGGGAAAAGAGAGCAAATAAGTCATTTTATAACCGAATGTTTGACAAGTCTTCAATCAAAATACAAAAAAAAACTGGAATTTTTAAATCTTGGAAAAATGTTGAAAATTTTTATCTCGTAAACTCGATGTCCTGTAGTCTTTAGACCTCTGAACAAATTTAATTCGCTGGCCGTGAGCAGTATTTTGATATATTGCACGACTATGTTCAGACCATCCACTGAAGATATACAGACATTTCATTTTCGAAAAGCCTCATCCTATATCAATTTTCTAACTTTTTGTTACACTGTCCGAATATAGTCTTCCGACCACTCATATTGCTTCTCTCGGCGAGCTGGACATTTTTGAGCTAGGGTGCCGACACTGTACAACATCTAGTTTGGGAGATCATCATTTTTTGTACAAATTTTATATATTTTTTTTCAAGTTTTGTTTCTATTTTTTTTTGCGGAAACATATAAATTGATCTATGGATTGTAAAAACTTGACCTAAGTGAGAGACATTAAGTCTTCAATGAAATGTTTGGGGAAAGTGTCATTATGATAATGTATATATGATAATGTTTAAGGTACATGTCTTGTTTAAGAAATTAATATTTTTTTCTTCTTTTACATTATTCACAGTTAATTAGTCTTCACCATGTCTAATGAGTTTTTTTTAATTTGCAACATTGATTGTTAGTGAGTCTTTATACCAAAAGACATGTTGTAGTCTATTCAGTTCACATGTTCAAGCCATCAATAAGAAATCGAAAATGTTTTTTGTTTTTCAGAATTTTGTTATTAATGTTAAACAACTTAATTAATGTATTGTCTCTTTTAATTGATTTTTGTGGACTAAAACCGATCAGAAGAAACAATATTTGATCATGATAACGAATAAATTCAATATTTAATTAGGTTTTTTGCAAATTATTAGCAATCAAAACTTTTGGCGGGACTTTTAAATTGAATTCAAATTTTGGCGGGCGATTGCCGTTTAAACCTAAATTTGAGCGGGATTACATGTAGCATATTTTCAAATTCATCCAATCCCATGAAGTCGTGCTATGCATTCGAAAATTTGTACATGCTAACGAATAAATTTAATATTTATTTAGATTTTACAAATTATTAATAATTAAAACTTTTGGCGGGACTTTTAAATTGAATTCAAATTTTGGCGGGCGATTGCCGTTTAATTTCAAATTTGAGCGGGATTACATGTAGCATATTTTCAAATCCAACCAATCCCATGAAGTCGTGTTATGTAATTGAAAATTTGTACCAAGACGAATTTTATTTGCAAACTTCTATTTCTCTGGAACACTTGATTTGAATCCTGCAAAATACAAATGTAATTTTTGTCCAATACTTTTCACATTTAAAACTAACCGAACCAGACATGAACGAAATTTTCATGCTGTGGAAAAAGGTATTCCAACTTACATGTGTAATGATTGCCCTTTCACATCGTTATTGTTATCTTCTCTTGAACAACATTTTATTTCAACTCATGAGAGCATAGCCAATTTATGTGAATATTGTAATTTAGGCTTTGTTTCTAACAATCAACTCAATAACCATATGATTACTCTTCATAGTTTACCTGTCGCTACTAGTAACAATACTGGATCCATCAGCAAAAACGAAACAATTGCCCCAAACATGAATGTGAATGACATTGAATTACATGAATCTGCTTTCAATGGTACCCTGAAAACTTTTCTTATTCCTGGTGATGATAGTGTAGATATATTAGAATTTATGTCTAAGCACGAAGAACAAATCCAAAATTTGATTTTGGCAAACGGTTTCCAATGGCCTCAAAAAGGACTTGCGGATGGAGCATTTTATGAAATGGTTGATAGAATGCAATCGGTGCTTCATTCATTTGCTTCACACGGAAGCGGATGGGTTTTACAACAAGTGGTTAGATTGTTTATCAAATTTGGTAAAATGAATCCCATTCGAGGGTCATCACATATAACATTACCATTAAAAATTGCAAAATCCAGTCATTTAATTAATATTCGCAACCATGATGACCATGAATGTTTTAATCTTTGTTTTACTGCTGCTTATCACCTTCATTATCGTTTGAATTTAATTGTTGGAAGATACGAAGATCCAACTGCTGAAAAAACATGCCCTGCAACTTACAGAACGAGCAACGCCAAAAAACCAATCGGTGAGTTTCCAACGCCAATGAGTTTCAGAGATATAACCGAGTTTGAACGTTTGAACAAAGTTCGTGTCAATGTGTTTCTTTATGAAAAAGGAGACTTGGTGCCTATGTTGATATCAAAAAATGAGTCTGAAGATACATTCAGTATGGATCTTTTGTTGTTATTTGAGCCCGGTAAACATCATTTCGTGGTAATAACTAACCTGTTAAGATTCATATGTGAAATCAAAAATTTTAAATTCCGGACATTCATGCGCCTGTGTCGGAACTGTTTTCACATAAGTTATAGCGAAGAAGCGAACAAGATGCATCAAAGATCATGCAAAGAACATGAACCTGCAGTAATAAAAATGCCATCCGCTAAAGATGGAAGCAATAAATACAAATTCAACAACTATGCAGCACTTAGTTTTGTTCCTGTCATTATCTACTTCGATTTCGAATCGTTTTTGAAACCTGTAACCACATGCAATAACAACCCAAACACTTCGTCGTCTAGGATCTTAGAAAAACATGAACCCTCTGGTTACTCTCTGTGCGCGATTGAACATGGTTCTTCAAAACCATACTTCTTTGATTTAAACAGTAGTGAAAAATGTATACCAAAGTTCATCGAGCAGTTACATATACTAGCAAAACAAATCTACCAACAAAAAAATCGATACCCAAACTATATTAGCAATCGATCTATCCTGAAGCAGGATGAAGCCACCTCATGCTGGTTGTGCCTAGCAGAGTTTGTTGAAGGTGAAACAAAATGTTTGGACCACTGTCACTACAGTGGTGAATTCCTAGGGTGGGCGCACTCAAAGTGTAACCTAGCGCGACGAAAGGTGCGATATACACCAGTTGTTGGACACAATATACAAAATTATGATCTTCACCATATTTGTTTGGCTTTGGGTGAGTTGGAACCAACGAGCACGATCCAAGTCATACCCGCAACAGATGAGAAGTATATCTCACTAAGCATTGGTGTTTTGGTTGACACTTACACACGAGCAAATGGTGTTCAGCAAAATGTCTATGAATACATGCGATTCATAGACTCATGTAAATTTTTGAATTCTTCGTTACAAAAACTTGTTGATAATTTACCAGCTGACAAGTTCTCTATACTAGATGAACACTTCGAACAAGCTGATGAGAGTTCTCGCGCACTTCTAAAGAGGAAAGGTTTTTACCCTTATTCCTATATGTCAAATCGATTAAAGTTTGATGAACAAAATCTGCCACCACTCAGTGCATGGGGAAACTCATTAGAAGGAGGAAAAATCAGTGTTAGTGAAGAAGATTTAAAACATGCTCAAACAGTCTTCGATAAATTCAAATGCATAAACTTAGAGCAATATCACAATCTCTATCTCACATGTGATACTCTTCTTCTCGCATGTGTTTTTGAAGAGTTTCGTTCGATAACTCACCCAAGCTATGGATTAGATTGCGCGCATCATTTTACTGCGTCGAATCTTGCGGGAGATGCTTTCAAGAGGATCTGTAATGCTGATATTGAACTTCTTTCGGAAAGAGAACATTTAGAAATGGTAGAAAATTTGATGCGGGGTGGGACAGCATCTGTTTTTGAAAAAAGAAAATTCAATGCAAACAACCCGTACATGAATGAAAAGTACAACCCTCAAGAAAAAACAAGTTATGGCTTCATGTTGGATGCAAATAATCTATATGGAGGTTTTATGCAAATGCATAAATTACCAGCAAGGGACTTTGAGTTAATCCATGTTAAGGAAGACGGTGAAGTTAGTACAAGCAGTGAAACGAGCCTTGATGAAATATTGGCAACTCCAGAAGATTCAGATATTGGTTTCATTCTTGAAGTAGATCTCGAGTACCCTCAAGAACTTCATGAATCCCATCGAGACTATCCTTTAGCACCAACCAAAGAAGTGGTGCCAGAGGAGTGGTTAAGTGGTTACCAACGAGATCTGGCAGAACAAATGAAAAGCAATGAAAATTATCGAGTTGCTCCTGGCAAAGTAAAAAGACTGCTTCAGACATTGCATAACAAGAGTAATTATACAGTGCATTACAAACTCTTACAACTCTATGTTCGGTTGGGTTTAAAAATAACGAAAGTACATAGAGTTTTGAAGTTCAAGCAAGAACTATGGTTAGAACCCTATATAACCCTAAACACAAACAAAAGGAAAGCTGCACGAAACAACTTTGAAGAAGCGCTGTACAAATTGTTGAATAATTCCGCATATGGAAAAACATGCGAATCGAAAAGAAAAAGAGTGAAGGTTAATATTGTACATAACGCTGAAGAAACAATGCAACAAATTTCTGCTTTTGACTTCAAGACATTTAAAATATTTGGTGATGATTTAGCGGCATTGACGTCAGCACCACGAGTTATTAATTGGAATGTACCTACCATAGTAGGAGCATGCGTGCTTGAAATCGCTAAATTTGAAATGTATCGGTTTCACTATGAAATTATGAAACCAAACTTTGACTGTCGATTGCTTTACTCCGATACCGATAGTTTGCTTTACGAAATAGAAACCGAAAAGAAAGCAGATTTTTACGAAATTTTGAAAAACAAATCCAACATTATTGACGAATTCGATTTCTCAAATTATCCCGAAAACCATCCCCTGTTTAACAAGCAAAACAAACTGACAGTTCTCAAATACAAAGATGAGTTCCCAGCCGACACCATCACGGACTTTATTGCTTTAAAACCCAAGTTATACTCAATCGTCTCTCTAAGTGAGTACTTTCAATTACTCATCAAATTTTGTCGAAAAAATTAGAATTTTTTTTTCAATTTGTCGACAAAAAAATTGGGAAAACCAAAAAATTTCGAGAAAAATTGTTTCTAAAATTTGGCAAAAAATTTTTTTCGAAAAAAAAATTGTCGAAAATTTGGGTGAAAAAAAAATTTGTCGAAAAAAAAATTTGGGAAAAAATTTTTTTCGAAAAAAATTTGTCGAAAAAAAATTTGGGAAAAAAATTTTTTTCGAAAAAAAAATTTTCGAAAAAAAAAATTTGGGAAAAAAATTTTTTTCGAAAAAAAATTTGTCGAAAAAAAAATTTGGGAAAAAATTTTTTTCGAAAAAAAATTTGGCGAAAATTTGGGGAAAAAATTTTTTTCAAAAAAAATTTCAGTGTATAAAGTGTATCATCGAAAGCTTTCAGCTAAAGGCATTTCCAGGGCAACTCAAAATCTTCTTACTCATCGGAAGTATGAAGAAACTCTTGAGACGGGTAGTCTCTATCGAGCTGAAAAAACCAGAATTGTATCTGACCGTCATGTTCTGAATACTGTTCGTACGAATAAGATAGCATTGTCATCGTTCGACGATAAACGGTATATATTGGATGATGGCATTTCAACGTTGCCATATGGTTACATCGAGTCTTCAGAACCGCCTTCAAACGATAGTCGTGGTGGTAATAACAGCTCTACATTTCATGCCGATAGTGCGAACGATGAAACATCAGATCGAGATAGTGATGATGATGACGATCTAGATGCATGGGTTGCTCATTTTGAAGACAATGACGCGCCAATAGAATGGGATCAAGAGAATATACTAGATGGTATGTCGCAAGAACTTGATCGAACACAAATAGACTGGGATTATACGCAAGATGAGCAATACGATAGTCAAGATAGCTTCATTGACCCCAGCACAAGCCAATCACATGTACATCGTTCATTGTTCGATCTTATGTCAACAGCCTCAAATGAAATAGAATTCCAGACTCCGGATCCTGGATTTGCACGTCTCGATCAGATAAACGAGAGTGACCTTGACAGTGACGATATTACCGATTTGAGTGCTGAAACTTCTGCAGAATCGTCTTCAGAATCGTCGGATAATTCTTTTCTAGATCGTGAAGCCGTTGAAGATGTGCCAACGCAACCAAAACGTTTTCGCAGGAAATAAGAAAAAATTATTTGTTAATGTGATAGTGTGTAAAATATTGTGCAGTAAACAGTAACAGCGTTTACATTCAATGGCCAAGCCAGAAGTAATTTCGCTTCAAAGGC
Organism: Symsagittifera roscoffensis; assembly: GCF_963678635.1. Taxonomy (NCBI): domain Eukaryota; kingdom Metazoa; phylum Xenacoelomorpha; order Acoela; family Convolutidae; genus Symsagittifera; species Symsagittifera roscoffensis. The sequence continues at coordinate 97,980,839 of NC_087062.1, forward strand.
TTTTTATCTAATATTGACTTTGAGACATGTTTCATGTTTTAATGTGTACCAGTGTGCGTGTTAGAATTGGTGTTATATTTTAACCAAAAGTTTACAAAATTCAATTTAACCTTGAAACGTATGTTTTCAGTTTAATTCTTCAACAGTTTCTTCCTGAAAGTACATGACATAGACGTTTACAGAAACCAGTCTATAGTAATACATAAAAATTTCAAGCTGATTCTATACATATATTTCAAACATTTTTGGTGCAGAAATCAAGCGTCTTTTATATACCATGCTTGAAACTAATCGCTATAACCACTTTATATACCACTCCAATTTGGTGCATAAACAAAAAGAACGAAATACACCGTCTGGGCATTTGGACGATTTAGCTATCAACCTAACAAAAATTTACATTCAGGATCATTGGTTTAAAAAATTATACATTGGGATCAAACTTGTGGGACCATTATTTGGGATCATAACAAATTTTACATGGGATCAGTACTTTGGGATCTCAAAAATTTACGTTGGGATCTCAATACCCAATGATCCCTGTAGGGATCACCCCCCCCCCCCCCCCCCCCCCGATCCCAGTGTAAAATAGCTATACTACTGTCCTCCTCGTTTTCGGAACAAGTGAAGAACTCTTTGGGAAACTTCTTTCAATTCACCATGGGAACGAGTACAGGCGATGCAGCAGATACCCAGGAAGAGGAGGAGGACGATGACGAACAGGATGACTTCGAATCTCAATTAAGCCTCAACGGTTAGACTCAGGAGTATGTTTCATACAGCAATAGGGAGACTGGCTCTACGGACCGATTTGGCGTGGTAGGGACAATAAGCAAGACTGTAAATGGATCTAACCAGTCAGGAGATTTTGTGACCGTGACGAAATCGGAAGTGCTGCCTGGGAAGAACCAAAATGCAGGGCCAAGTAACCCACTCGCGGATCCAGAAGCGGATTATGAAGAAACGTCGAGGCAGAGAAGTAAGACTCGGGTCTCGACCAGCACCAAGCTGCCTGGAACCGATAGGGTGACACCACCACTTGTGACGCCATTGATGGACAACGGAGCATCAATCGAAGAAGCCTTGACTAACATAGCGGTCAGCATAGGAGAATAGAACGAACAGATGTCCTTAAGAACGAGTGAACTAGAGAAGGCAGTCCACGTCGAGAGAGAAAACCTGCGGGAAGAGATCAACCGCAACAGGCAAGAAACCTGCAGAAGTGAAAAACGCTTGAAGGAGAGGACGGACGAACACTTAGCCAAAAACTTGTCACGAATGACAAGGGAAGCTGAGCAAAGGGAGACACGGCTGCGAGATTACATGGCAACGTTGAGGACTCAGCAAGAGCAGACTCTTGGAACTCTTGACACGAGAATGGATGCGATGATGGAGAGGCGAATTCAGGCTATCTTGCATAGGTTGGATGGGCTCCTAGGAAACAAGATTGGAAGGAGGAATGGGGAAACAAACTCAAGAGAACCCACCATGGAGCCGAGAGTGAACTTCAATGAACAACCAATAGAAGAAGGACATATGGATCCACGAGAGGAAGGGGCAGTTCATCCAGCTATGCCACAGGGGACAATAGGCCGCGGGGCCCAAACATCAGAGGAAGTTCACCTGGCAACAGACCGACCTCAAACGAACGAACGACGCAAGACACACATGCGACTGGGAGACGTAATTCCGTGAACTGGGGTCATGCGTATCAAGGAAGAAGTCATCCCAGCGATTCGAACGGGAGGGAAAACCCAGAGCCTCCATCAGAGGGCAATGATGCTCAAGCGGGGCATTCACGGGACGCAACATCACTGGCCACAGCCTTTGAACCTCTGAACAGGTCCTTAAGGGTTTTCAAGAAACCAAGATGCTAGAAAGACGAATCTGATGGCTGTATTGATACCTGGATTGAAGTAATGAAACTGAATTTTGAAGAGGAAGACTTGACAGAAGACAAGAATGCAGACGCTCACCAGCAACCTGGAAGGGACAGCCCTAAACTGCGTGATGGCCAAAAAGCAAAATCAGCGGGACACAGTTGAGAAAATCTTTGAAATCTTGTTAAATCCCTTTAGCTCAGGAGTACAAGGCCACCAAGCGATGATGCGCTTCGAGAAACGGAGGCAGCGCGAAGACGAGACGATAGACAAGTTTTTAAATGATTTAGAGATGCTTAGAAGGCGTAGTAAACCAGATGAGTTAAACAGCAGGATGAACCTAGCAGTAGTCTCAAAATTCATCGACGGTCTGAGGAATGACTATCTTCGAACGATGTTGGCGACACATTACACACCACTTTCAACCAATGCGCCAACACCAGAGGAGCTGAGACTAAAGTCAAAGGAATATCTTTTACTAAAGCCCTCATCGAGATCTGGCTATTACAAAATTTTAACAATGGATTAGCTCACCAGGGTAACAATTGGTACGAGCCAAGGGACGACATGGACAAGAGACGCTCCTGTGCAAACTGCAGTTCTACGGAACATCACGTTTCAGCATGCCCAACCTACAAACAGGGCATGAACGCGATAGGCTTTAGCCTCGAGGATGAAAATGCGTCGGAGGTCGATCAAGAAGATTTCATGAGAGGAATAATTGCAAAATTTGGCCCAAGGTGTTTCTTTTGTAACTTGGAGGGTCATTTTAAATCGGATTGTCCACAATTTTGGGATGCTGTGGCATACATCAAGCATATGTGGCATGACGAAGCTTTATCGGGTGTGAAAGCTAGCAAGACTCGACTGTTGAGTGAAGCGGAGGCACGCAGAAAGGAGAAACCGCAAGAGCTGGCAACAAAGAAGATGCAGGCAGTAACTGAAGATATGAGTGAACCTGAACCAGTGACGGCGGCAGATGAGTTCAAGATAGACTATAGGGCAGCTGCGAGAGATGCTTTAAACAGAGTCCAGAAGGAGTTGGTCACAAAGGAGATCGAACACAAGGTGAAGCTCGAAATAGAGAATGAGAAAACTCAGGAAAGGCTAAACACCTTCAAAGCATCGGAAGTCGAAGAAACGAAAGCAGCAAGCAGTTTGAGCATGAAACTAAATGTGATCTCCGGGCAGACGTTTGACATGGTGCCACAAGGAAGCAGAATACAGTCAATTATTTCAGTTGCGGGACATCAGATGACCAGAAACCTAAGTGAACCCTCAGAGTTCACTATGATGCATTTAGATACATATGCAGATTATCTGAGACAAGTAGAGCCACGCACTGAGTCAAGGGCTGTGCGAGCGTTGTTGACAACGAGTGGCCCTCGAATAAAGAAACTCCACGGGCGCTATGTGGAAGTCTATGGACCATATCAGGTGATGTTGAACGTGGACGGGATCAGTATCTATACAAGGACCTACGTCACAGCAGATAGTGACCAAATAGGACCTATTTGGGTCAGGAAGAACTTAAGGTCCGTAGAATCGGCCATGATGCCATGATGGAGCAAGATGCGGTACACATAGGTTACGAGGCAGATGTGACTGCACATCTTCTCGACACCAATTGGAAGAAAATTGGAGTGACAGGACTTCTGGATACAGGAGCAGTGGTAAGCGTGATGCCAATAGAGACTTGGGAAAGAATGGACTTCACAAGGGAAGATCTAATTCCGACGAACCTTAGATTAGCGGCCGCCAACCGCGGAGCAACCTGTAGCTGGAAGAACACCATTAACATTCCTTCACATGGGAGGACGGGATCTTTGGATAAGGTTCCTGGTGGTAAAGAATTTAGACGACTTCGACCAATTCATCTTGGGCCGTGACTTCGTCAGGAATTTCGATGTGATGATTGACTTGAACAACGGCCTAATAAGGATTAGAAACCCGGATCGGAAGTATGTTAAGCGACCAATTAATAGAATAGAAACAGATGAAAACAAGGTGCCACTTTTTTTTAGACAGAAATGTAAAACTACAGCCGTGACAAGATGAAGTTGTAATTTTTAGGATGAGAAATTTAAACTCATTGAGGAATGATAAATAGGTTTGTCTGGTAGCCAACCCAAATAGTCAAAGCTCAGTGATTTTAGGCCGGAGTTTTTCAGTAACACGAAACGGTCACACTGGACACCACGGTTTCAATCCAGCGTGGAAAGAAATTTGGCTACTCTTTGCCGATGAAGACCGACTACGAGAAGACACAAAACTTGAAGAGATAAAGGGTGAAAGACTGCCCAAATCAGGCCAATAAAGATATAATTTTATTGAGAATTAATGAATTTAAATTTGTTAATAAACTGGTTTCAATGAAATCCGAAACGGATGACGGCTTGTCGAGCTGCTCGAATTTTCCGGAACGCCCCTCATCATACGAACTAGAATCCGACAAACCGGTTTTGCCGGAGATAGAACACCTGAGAGGGAAAATAGGTGAGGGAGATTTTGAATCATTGAGGGTGGTTTCAAATCGGAACGCGGTCGTATTTTCAAAGGAGGATATTGGTTGTTGCAACTTCGTTGAACACGAAATCGAATTAGAGGAAGGCGCCACTCCTCATAGGGAAGGCGCAAGACGAATGATGCCTCATAAATTGGAAGCGTGCCGAGCGGAAATAGAAATGCTGCTCGAATATGACATGATAGAATCCTCGAAATCGTCTTGGGCCTGTGGGGTTTTCATGGCCAAAAGAAAGGGGGCAGCTTAGGTTTTGTTGCGACTTTCGTTACCCGAACGCAGTGACCATGAAAGAAGCCTACCCGTTACCGCGAATAGACGAGAACCTTTCGAAACTTGGCGACGCCATGTTCTTCACCACACTGGACTTAGGTTCTGCCTTCTGGGGTCCCTCTGCGGAAGAAGGACAGAGAAAAGACCGGATTCGCATGTGAATTGGGGTTGTACCAGTAGAAGAGGATGCCCTTTGGCTTGTGCAACGCCACGGCGATCTTCCAAAGACTGATGGCTCAGGCTTTGACCAGAGTAACTAAGAAGTACGGGAATCTTGTGATGTGTTACGTGGATGACGCGGTCATTGCAACACCCACCTTGGCAAACGACATCGATCGGCTCGATGAGGTCTTTGATTGCATGAGAACCATCGAAATGTGAAATCCTTAAACAAACGAACAAGTACCTGGGAAGGATGGTGGACAGGCATGGCGTAAGGCCGGACCCGGAGGCAGTGGAGGCCGTGTTGACATGGAAAGCCCCCAGAACGGACACACAACTCCAATTACTACCTTGAGTTCATGGAAGGATACGCCGACAAGGTGTACCCCATGCAGAATCTGATGCGCAACAAAGGAAAGGTGTTCGAATGGAACGAAGAAGCTCAAGCTGCCTTCGAGAACATAAAGCGGGAACTGTGCGAGGCGCCAGTGCTAGGCATGCCCACGGAAAAGGGCATGTACGATCTCGACACTGATGCTTCAGTAGTACCCATCTCAGGAATACTGCATCAGGAGCAAGAATGGAATGGGAGAACAGTTCTCCGACCCATTGCATAAGGCAGTAAAGTGTTGAGTGACACTAAAATGAAATATGGTGCACCAAAGGTAGTAATGTTTGCAGTGCTCATATTCGTGGAGAAGTACCGCGCATACATAGGGAGGGCTCCCTTTAAACTACGCGTGGACAACAGAGCGGTATCCTGGTTCAAGACGTAATCGATGGACCAGAGCTATATTGGTCGGTAGATAGTCAGGTTAGACGGCTACCACATGATAATCGAGCACAGGATGCGTGACAAACACCATAATGCTGACAGCCTCAGCAAGAAGACTGAGTTTTATGAAAGACTAGAACAGAACAAGCCAATCAGGCGGAAATTAAGGAAGGGTTCTCGTTTCTGAACAAAGAAACTTATGAGGCGCTTCCCTTGACGAGATGGTTGGACAAACCTGGACATCCAACTCCGGGACACCCCGAGTTACCGGTGGAAAAGGCAGCAGAAAAAAAGATCTTATCAAAGAAGGACCCGGTGCCTTTGGATCTGTTGCTAAGTTCGAACCTGATCCAATAGAAGCTCTCTCGTATGAACTTAAACAGCCTCTCATTGCTGGAAAAAACGGTGCAGGTCACTCCGTAACTGATGCGGATGTTGGGTGAATTGTTGGAGAGAGAAATGATTAGAGATGACCCCGAGTGGGCAGCAGCCATGGCATCGCTAACAGTCAGTGAGAAAGTAGAGATTAGGCCAATCAAGACGTCAACACAAGGAAATTTAAAAGGATTGTAGGACGAAAGTTCAGCAACTAGTATCCTCAATACCCCAAAGCTGTAAGCACTGATACACGTAACTTTTTCTGATACTAAGATACAAGTATACTTACATAAGAAATACTATTTGGGTACAGGCTGAGTTTAGGTTGCATATAGGAGGTGTAATACTTGGTATGTTGTGTGTGATATGGTGAGTGTTATGTGTTATGTTATTAGGATTTTGGGTGTGGAAGGGTTAGTGACCATGAATGATGAAATAATGATCTTAGGAATAGATCCAAAGTTTGGACTGTCCCTTCTTATTCAAGTTCCAAAATTTTTAGCAATAGATTGATTTAAATATATTTTAAGATCAAAATTTTTTTATCTGACTGTTTTAAATCAGTTTTAAAAACAAAATCAGAGTAACGTAAGCAAATGTGATAATCTTGACCTTTTTCTCGATCCTGATTAATAATTTAATTTATTCGTCAGATTTCAATTGAGCAAACTGATAATCAAACCGAATCTAACGAAATGGACAACTTCGATTTGAATGAACTGATGGACCTAGCGTAGGCGTATGTAGACCGATGATAGACGCGATCTATCATCGGCTCAAGGATTGAGACTTCGCTCTGGAGGACCCAGAGGTAGTCGTTTTGCTGGTCGCCTGAATAAACATCTTAGGGCATGATAACCGTGGGGACCGCCCTACGAAAGTCTTATTGATGGCCGCATATGGAGAACAAGGAGTACTAGACCGCCCAAACATGAGGGTAATGAGGTGGAGAAATAAATGGGGCTCTCTCAGGAAGTGACTTGGCGAACCAGCCTGGATTGGAAAGTTCCAGGACCTACCAACCAGGTGAGATGCCTCTGCCGATCAAGCCTAGGCCTGGACTGAGAAGAATGCATCAGAAGATGAACAGCGAGGCCGCCTCATCTAGTTCACAACTGAGAGCAGCTGTGCACCAGGAGGGACGTTTTTACTGACAGAGTACCGGCCGAGCCGCTCACTATGAAAATATTAGGCCACACAACCCATCGACGGACCACTGGTGTATACCTGCAGACATGGAAGAAGGGGATTATCCGATGATGGACCCTGGCTGCGAGGTCAGTGAGAAGGGCACCAGGGGAAAGAATGTTGGAAATGAGGTCATAGAGGTAGGATCAAGTCCACCACTGGACCTGGATCCCCTTGAGGTGAATGAAGCGAGCGAAGAAACCCTACCCTACGCAGAAGAGGACTGGCGAGACCCCGAGCAAATGGAGGTCCACAAGAGTTTGGAACCAGACCTACCGTTTGCGATACAGACACGAGAGATTGACAGGAGAGCACTCACGAAGAAGAACAACCCTTACGGAGATGACTTCGTATTGGACAGAATAGGTCTGAAGGAGATAGGGGAAGAATTAGTGAATCTAGAGGAAATAACCGTGTTACAGGACATAGACATAGTCGATGACCAACACGAGGAGTGGATCGATGACCGGTCTAAATTCGAAGTAGAGTTCAATGACGAGCAACATCAATCATACGAACAAGAATTAACGAACCTGCGCGTCTTAGTGTGGCTGAACGAAATGACATGGGACCCCAAGCAGACCATTGTCACGACTCAGGACGTAGACCATGAGAGCATGAAATAAGTAAAAACGACAGGGATAATCCTTCCTGGGCAGCCCAGGTAGGGCAATTAATCATTCCCGCATCCAATCTCAAATTAATCTCCGGTATGCGATCGACGGGGACGTCGATGGATATTTTTGTCCGGAGAGTGGCGGTAGGACTTATCCACACTGAAAAATGGTTATTAAAAAAATTAAGAATAGCAAGGGAGACAGGTGGCCTAGAATCAGAAATAGGCGAAGATCCTAAGAAACCGGATATAGGGAGAGTAGTTGAGTCATATTTCAACTTGCCAAATGAGTACTCAAGTAGCATAATATTGACAGATAGCGATTTTATACTTACAAATAGAACATGCGCTATAGCAATTACAGCGGACATGAGTTTTAGGACAGCGTTAGCAGCAGATTTTAAGAGAGAATATAAAAACATAGAATTCCTTTGGAAGCTAAGACCAGGAATAGGAGGCGTAGCAGCCTTGCCTCGGGCGGCTTCGCAGATACCAGGAAAGTATTTATACTTCTTGGTGACGGAAAAGCGGCAGGTGGACCCGGAAAACTTGGTCTTGTCCTTGACGAGACTAAGAGACTTCCTCGTGGAAAGAGAGGTAAATGAACTCTCAATTCCACTATACGACCCGAACCGAGGACGACTGCATCCACGGAAACTGTATGCACTGATACACGTAACCTTTTCTGATACCAACATACAAGTATAATTTTATAAGAAATACTATATGGGTACAGGCTGAGTTTATGTTGCATATCGGAGGTGTTATACTTGGTATGTTGTGTGTGATATGTTGTGCGTTATGTGTTATGTTATTAGGATTTTGGGTGTCGAAGGGTTAGTGACCATGAATGATCAAATAATGATCTTAGGATTAGATCCAAAGTTTGGACTGTCCATTCTTAGGTCAAATTCCAAAATTTTTAGCAATAGATTGATTTAAATATATTTTAAGATCAAAATTTTTTTATCTGACTGTTTTAAATCAGTTTTAAAAACAAAATCAGAGTAACGTAAGCAAATGTGATAATCGTGACCTTTTTTCTAGATCCTGATTGATAATTTAATGATTCGTCAGATTTCAATTGAGCAAACTGATAATCAAACCGAATCTAACGAAATTGACCACTTCGATTTGATTGAACTGATGGACCTAGCGGAGACGTATGTAGGACCGATGATAGACGCGATCTATCGTCGGCTGAAGGATCGAGACTTCGCTCTGGAGGACCCAGAGGTAGTCATTTTGCTGGTCGCCTTAATAAACATCTTAGGTCATGATAACCGTGGGGACCGCCCCACGGAAGTCTTATTGATGGCCGCATATGGAGAACACGGAGTACTAGACCGCCAAAACATGAGGGTAATGAGGTGGAGAAACGAGGCTCTCTCAGGAAGTTACTTGGCGAACCTGCCTGGATTGGAAAGTTTTAGGACCTACCAACCAGGTGTGATGCCTCTGCCGACCAAGCCTAGGCCTGGACTGAGAAGAATGCATCAGAAGATGAACAGCGAGGCCGCCTCGTCTAGTTCACAACTGAGAGCAGCTGTGCACCAGGAGGGACGTTTTTACTGACAGAGTACCGGCCGAGCCGCTCACTATGAAAATATTAGGCCACACAACCCATCGACGGACGACTGGTGTATACCTGCAGACATGGAAGAAGGGGATTATCTGATGATGGATCCTGCCTGCGTGGTCAGTGAGAAGGGCACCAGGGGAAAGAATGATGGAAATGAGGTCATAGAGGTAGGATCAAGTCCACCACTGGACCTGAATCCCCTTGAGGTGATTGAAGCGAGCGAAGAAACCCTACCCTCCGCAGAAGAGGACCGGCGAGACTCCGAGCAAATGGAGGTCCACAAGAGTTTGGAACCAGACCTACCGTTTGCGATACAGACACGAGAGATTGACAGGAGAGCACTCACGAAGAAGAACAACCCTTACGGAGATGACTTCGTATTGGACAGAATAGGTCTGAAGGAGATAGGGGAAGAATTATTGAATCTAGAGGAAATAACCGTGTTACAGGACATAGAGATAGTCGATGACCAACACGAGGAGTGGATCGATGACCGGTCTAAATTCGAAGTAGAGTTCAATGACGAGCAACATCAATCATACGAACAAGAATTAACGAACCTGCGCGTCTTAGTGTGGCTGAACGAAATGACATGGGACCCCAAGCAGACCATTGTCACGACTCAGGACGTAGACCATGAGAGCATGAAATAAGTAAAAACGACAGGGATAATCCTTCCGTGGTTCATCACAGGGACCACGAGAATAGGACAGGATGCAATATGGATAGAGTTGCCTTCATGGAAAACATCTGGACGGTAGTTTAGAGCTACAGGACCCAGTATATGCTGAAAACAGGTCTCAACAGACCACTGATGCGGGAAATCCTTGACAAACTCGACAAACTTAAAGGGAGATTGAGCGAGTTATTGATCGACTCGGCCACTGACGAAAGTGAAGTAAATTGCCTATATAGGCAACACCGCAAAAAGGCAATGGAATAGTATATCTGTCAAGAACCCGGAAAGGAACGATGCGATCGAAAATGGTGATAGACAAGATTAATGAAATGAAAATGAAACTTGGTAGCAAAGTGATTTTGAGGAAAACCGGCAAAGCGAATGTGGACTCTGAGATCTCGATAAAAGCTGTCAACTCAGCCAAAAGGAAGCGTGTCGAAGAAGCTATGGACATGGGATAGGGTGATGACTGATTGCCTGGCACAGACAGAATGTTGACCTACGTAGCGATAGTGTCACCCATTCTCATGGGAGGATTAAGATCAGCCAGTTATAAAACCAAGAGGAGTGACCGCACTCTGACTGAAGCAACATTAGGAATGGAAATACTCAGCCAATGTGGAGAAATTTCTCTGCGAGGTTTCAAACCATCTTCCATGAACCGCATCCAATCTCAAATTAATCTCCGGCATGCGATCGACGGGGACGTCGATGGATATTTTTGTCTGGGGAGTGGGGGTAGGACTTACCCACACTGAAAAATTATTATTAAAAAATTTAAGAATAGCAAGGGAGACAGGTGGCCTAGACGCAGAGATAGGCGAAGATCTTAAGAAACCGAATATAGGGAGAGTAGTTGAGTCATATTTCAACTTGCCAAATGAGTACTCAAGTAGCATAATATTGACAGATAGCGATTTTATACTTACAAATAGAGCATGCGCTATAGCAATTACAGCGGACGTGAGTTTCAGGACAGAGCTAGCAGCAAATTTTAAGAGAGAATATAAAAACATAGAATTCCTTTCGAAGCTTAGACCAGGAATAGGAGGCGTAGCAGCCTTGCCTCGGGCGGCTTCGCAGATACCAGGAAAGTATTTATACTTCTTGGTGACGAGTGCGACGGAAAAGTGGCATGTGGACCCGGAAAACTTGGTCTTGTCCTCGACGAGACTAAGAGATTTCCTTGTGCAAAGAGAGGTAAATGAACTCTCAATTCCACAACACGACCCGAACCGAGGACGACTGCATCCATGATACTGATACTCGTAACTTTTTCTGATACTAACATACAAGTATACTTACATAAGAAATACTATTTGGGTACAGGCTGAGTTTAGGTTGCATATAGGAGGTGTTACACTTGGTATGTTGTGTGTGATATGTTGTGTGTTATGTTATTAGGACTTTGGGTGTGGAAAAGTTAATGACCATGAATGATCAAATAATGATCTTAGGAATAGATCCAAAGTTGGACTGTCCATTCTTAGGTCAAATTCCAAAGTTTTTAGCAATAGATTGATTTAAATATATTTTAAGATCAAAATCTTTTTATCTGACTGTTTTAAATCAGTTTTAAACACAAAATCAGAGTAATGTAAACAAATGTGATAATCGTGACCTTTTTTCTAGATCCTGATTGATAATTTAATGATTCGTCAGATTTCAATTGAGCAAACTGATAATCAAACCGAATCTAACGAAATTGACCACTTCGATTTGATTGAACTGATGGACCTAGCGGAGACGTATGTAGGACCGATGATAGACGCGATCTATCGTCGGCTGAAGGATCGAGACTTCGCTCTGGAGGACCCAGAGGTAGTAATTTTGCCGCCTCGTCTAGTTCACAACTGAGAGCAGCTGTGCCACCGAAGAGGGCGAGAGTAGAAGAAGACGTTCAGACGAATGAAACGATACAGGATCTGAACGGGACGATGCAAGAGCTGGAGAGGACAAGAAAAGAACTAGATCAAGTGACTAAGACTATGCTCAGTATAGAAGAAGACAGAGATATGTGGAAAAGACTTGTTTGAAGATTGTAACAAGAAACAGAGTGAAGAAAAAGAACGCTTGAGGCGAGAATATAAAGCTTGAAGATTGTAATGTTTGAAGATTGTAAAGTTTGAAGATTGATATGTTTGAAGATTGTAACAAGAAACAGAGTGAAGAAATAGAACGCTTGAGGCGAAAATATAAAGAGCGATAGGAATGGCTGGCGTTGTCGACAGCGGTAGAAAGAGCGATACCTGCAAGGAATGTTCCTCGTGGGCCGTCCCCAATGGAGCTTCTAACGCCTGACGAACTAAGTCAAACGGCGGAGGTGTGACCCCCGACTACGGCCCGTAGAGTGACAATCCTGGACCCGAGTGACACCCTAGGTGACCCAGTCGTGGAACAGACAGTGCGAAAGTTGATAGAAACAGCTGGACGACTTGTCGCTAACAGGAGTGCACCAGGTTCCGGTGTGACTGCACCCTATGGAAAAATCGACGAAGTGGAGCTCTCCCAAGAAACGATAAAGAGAACGGGAGCTGATAAAGCTACGTTACCAACAAAGACCTCTGAAGTCCGGACAGAAAAATAAGAGAGATGCCGATGAAAAAAGTGTCCCCAGTATTTGATGTGCAGAAGAACAACCAAGTGAAGAACAACTTTACAGGAGTTCCGATTGCGGATCCGCGAGCCTGCTTCAATCGATCGACTTGGAGTCCGGCAATAAACCTGCAACAACCTCGGCTCGGGACATCACACTTGATACTGGGTGACAGTTTGGTGACAGTTCTCCAAAACCTGAGACCTCCTGGATCACCACGGTGATGGCCTTCGGAGGTGCCACGATAGCCTAGCTATATCGAATGGTGGAGCTAATAAGCACACGAAGAATCCCCAACATAATGATTCTAGTAGGGACAAACAATGTGTCCAGAGGTTCGGACGAGGAAGAAGCACAGTGGGAATCGATGATGGTGTGCCTATTTACTACTCTCTAGCAGAAGTTCAAGTGCGCTGTACTTACCGTCTGCACCGTACCGATGAGCACGAGAACGCTGAAATCGGCGGGAAGGAGGCAGAACGAAGGGGTTATCAGGTGGAATAACATAGTGAGAAATCTAGCGAGTCATAATGCTGGACGGATGACCTTCATGGATATCGAACATGAGCTCAGAGTTATGGATCAGGGCAGACTTGCCACCGATGGAACCTACTTTGACAGTATAGAAGGACAAGCCTGGATGAAACGAGTCTTCCAGGAGCGATTGGATGAATTGGAGGTCGAGCTCTTTGACACGGGAGTACTGAAGAAGGAAGAAATTACGAATGAGCCTGCACTCTCAACCTTAGTACCCTCTAACCTAGAAACACATCTGGGATCAGTCCCAGCCGTGACCCACATGCCGCGAAGCTCCAGCGAGCCAGGGCAAAGGACGGTCGTACTGGACCGACTGGGGGAAGTGCCAGTTAGAAGGACTATTCATCCAAGACAAAGATTAGGACCTGTTAACTCGACAACGGAGACATCAGGCACCTCGCGATCGGAAACGAGATCGGAAACTACGAGTAACAGCCGAGAAGAACGACGACCAGACAGAAGCTCTTTGATGTGGTCGAGGCCCTTACCTTCCCCCTGGCATGTCTACAAACAAGACCTGATGAAACTGAACCTTCAGACGGTAAGGTTTGCAGCCGATGCCATAAGGATGCTGAAAGGAGCAAGGCTCTCTGTCAACGGGCTATACTCAATCGCATTGTGGACTGGTTGATAGCAGCTGGCATTAACTTCAGCTCCACGACCGCCTTAAGATTTGCCGATTTAGAGGTACTACCCTCGAAAAACACAATGGGTCCAGTAAGTGCGAGACCTTTGCAGGACGTGAAAATAAATCATGGCGAAGGAAATCAAGAAGAAAGAACCGGAAGATTCTTGACAACAAGGGCACCGATAGGACAACACTTTAAAATGTTCAAACAAGTATGAGCACCCCCATCTCACGTGAAAGAAAGGGCTTACCCAAAACAGGTGACTTAAGAAGGCGATGTTGAGAGATATGGTGGGATGAAGATTCGGAAGGACGATGCTATCTTTGCGGCGTATGATAAAGTAGAAATGAGGAAAACCAAAATTTTGATAGCTGCGAACTCAGACTTCGCGCATACCTCCAAGTCTATGTTTTGGCCTGACGTTATAAAGCTAGCAGCAATCGACCCTGACCTGATGCAGTCTGTATCAATGGCGATTGGGATACAACGACAAACAGGAATGAACCCGATCACGATCGTGTTTGCCGGCAAAAAATGACCATTTACACAGTAGGGGTTTCCTGAGCAGACTCAGAGAGCCTACAACAGCGGAGGACGCATTATGGCCAGCGATAAAGGATATCCTCGAATAGACGGGCGAAATAATGGATACGCTGAAAGAAGGGACATTCCAAAAATAACACCGGGAGCTGTATTTGCACTATCTCCGGGATATGCACGTCTCCCGGATGGATTGAAGTTCGTATATGCGATGGTGTTCTGCTCTCAGAAGGGAAATATGATGTGATCGTATCTGCCCCGAATCGCGAAATAGAAGTGGAGAACCTGAGACCACTTAGGGCGGAATGGCCGGCAGTATGGTCTGACATATCGAATGCAATGCGAGGATTCAAGGAACATCCATTACACATGTTCGTTTTAGATGAAGTATTGGGATGGGAACTGTCCATTTTCAGCCGACAGCTCAAACTGAGACCAGGAATTGACGATGACCATCGAGTGATAGTGGCGATGACCAACGACTTGTGGTTCCGAGGAATTGAGATAAAAGAGGAAGGAGAATGAAGAAAAAACTCCAAAGAGACGAGAGCTCACTTGGAAGCGATGGTCTTGCGAACGAAACCATGGCTAACAAGTGGCTGCACTTGACTCCTCGGATAGCCGCATTGGGCACGGACGCTTTCGAGCGAGGCCCAGCGATGATCACGAAGATTCATGCCTACCTGGTGAAAGAGGTGAACCTGGCCGAGAATGCAGACGAGAAGTCAGCCGAGTTTGTGAACAGAGTGTGCCAAGTTACCCTGGAAGCTTTCTGGACGCAGAATGTGAAGGGAGAAGAAGGCTTTGACCGGACTGACAGTATGCTGGAAGGATTGGGAGCAGGATGGACCGCGTCCTTCCTGGCGAAAGTCTACCCCTCGCTCTCTCGAGACTTGATCAGAGAACTCCTCCAAGCATGCACATAGTTATCAATCGTGGAAATACTAGCCCTGTTCGTGACGTTTGGAGCGGAGTATTTTGTGAGAGGACCAGTGGTACTGCTCACTGAAGGAGTGCAGAACTTGCGGTTAGATGGACTTCTGACGCCAATTGCGTTCACGCACGGGAATTTGGGAGGATTAATGAATCTGACCCGCTACCCTGAACAAATACGAGAAAACGTAAGGAAGTTTGACGTGAAGCGACCCACTGACTCCTGGACAGAGATGAGAGATCTGCGACATACTGCGGCAGAATTGCTTCGGAACATGAGAGGATGAGACAATTGAAAAGGAAGAAGATGTGCGAGGTCATGCTGGGGGCATGCCCCTGTTGACTGATCTGAGCCTGGCTATGAGGACCGATCCCTTAGCGCTGATCAGAGGAGCCACGGAGTTCGTGACGGTGATATACAGTCCTGCAGTCACGTTTGCGTTCCCCGACGTTAAGGTGGAGGCATATAAGAGGTAAGTGTTGCACCTGAACCTCATCTCAGCAGTGGACGGAAGTGCACTTAATTGGTGTGAACAGCATGCATTACGAGAGATGATGAGTGAGGACTTGTTGTTCGCAAAAATATCAGAGCCAGAGATGACTGTCATAAAGTTTGATGATCATTTCCGTGATCGTATGGGAGAAGTGGATAGAGGGCATATCGAAGTGTTCCCAAAACTCCGGAATTTAAGGGCCTACAATAAGACGAAGGGATCACAAAGTGAGAGAAGAAACGAAAGGTTGTGGTGACAACAAGAAGCTGCCAGAAAAAATCCTTGAATTTCCCTTGAGTAGAAGGATGTTGCTTGGAGTAGACTCCGTAGTACAAACCCCTAGGTTGAGAGCCTTCGAAACCAACGAAAGGAGAGTGGCAAAGTTCTCCGAGATGATGAACCCGTGCTTCGTGGGCAGTAATGCTGCCGTGCTGCAGTATACGCAGTTTGCTTATTAGGAAGAAAGGACGAGGAGACGGATGAATAATGCAGCCACTCCAAAACCCGGACGATTTGACAAAGAATGGGCGAAACTAGATCTGGCGCCAATGGTTATGAGAGGCAGAGCGGACTTGCAAGAGGCATCACTGATCTTGACGAGCGTGAAACCAGAGTTTTTACTGAGCGGGAAACTTTACACTAGAACTCTGCTAGCATCCTTCGGCTGCGAAGAAGTCAAAGTAATGCACGGAGAGGAAGAAGATCAATCAGCTTGCAGACTAGTTGTACCGAAGTTTCCAGGCGGAACAAGGAATGGGGAGCAAGCCCCCTTCGATTTCAGGAAAAAATCAGGGGCGAGAAGATGAGCAGGGATGAAACCGTCGATCGGAAAAACTTATGCAGCAAGATCCCGATCAGGCTGAGAAAGAAGACGGCAAGCTTCAACAGTCGGGATTTTCAGCCTGGACTTCAACTTCCTTAGCTACTTTGATAATGGCACAGACACGTTATAAGGAACGACTGAGCCAGCAGAGGAGGGAACTTCTAAGCTGGAACTTCCGTTAGCCTTCATGGAAATGAACCGGAATTTGCTGGAGAGCAGCTCTCTGAGCAATACTAAAAATGCCGAAAAGAGACTTTTAATGGAATCTCCGAGGAGAAGAAGATTAGAAGGCACTGCCAGAGTACTTTTCTTGGGAACGTTGCCCGAAGAAGAGTGGGAAGTTCATCACAGGGACCACGAGAATAGGACAAGATGCAATATGGATAGAGTTGCCTTCATGGAAAACGTCTGGACGGTAGTTTAGAGCTACAGGGCCCAGTATATGCTGAAAACAGGTCTCAACAGACCACTGATGCGGGAAATCCTTGACAAACTCGACAAACTTAAAGGGAGATTGAGCGAGTTATTGATCGACTCGGCCACTGACGAAAGTGAAGTAAATTGCCTATATAGGCAACACCGCAAAAAGGCAATGGAATAGTATATCTGTCAAGAACCCGGAAAGGAACGATGCGATCGAAAATGGTGATAGACAAGATTAATGAAATGAAAATGAAACTTGGTAGCAAAGTGATTTTGAGGAAAACCGGCAAAGCGAATGTGGACTCTGAGATCTCGATAAAAGCTGTCAACTCAGCCAAAAGGAAGCGTGTCGAAGAAGCTATGGACATGGGATAGGGTGATGACTGATTGCCTGGCACAGACAGAATGTTGACCTACGTAGCGATAGTGTCACCCATTCTCATGGGAGGATTAAGATCAGCCAGTTATAAAACCAAGAGGAGTGACCGCACTCTGACTGAAGCAACATTAGGAATGGAAATACTCAGCCAATGTGGAGAAATTTCTCTGCGAGGTTTCAAACCATCTTCCATGAACCGCATCCAATCTCAAATTAATCTCCGGCATGCGATCGACGGGGACGTCGATGGATATTTTTGTCTGGGGAGTGGGGGTAGGACTTACCCACACTGAAAAATTATTATTAAAAAATTTAAGAATAGCAAGGGAGACAGGTGGCCTAGACGCAGAGATAGGCGAAGATCTTAAGAAACCGAATATAGGGAGAGTAGTTGAGTCATATTTCAACTTGCCAAATGAGTACTCAAGTAGCATAATATTGACAGATAGCGATTTTATACTTACAAATAGAGCATGCGCTATAGCAATTACAGCGGACGTGAGTTTCAGGACAGAGCTAGCAGCAAATTTTAAGAGAGAATATAAAAACATAGAATTCCTTTCGAAGCTTAGACCAGGAATAGGAGGCGTAGCAGCCTTGCCTCGGGCGGCTTCGCAGATACCAGGAAAGTATTTATACTTCTTGGTGACGAGTGCGACGGAAAAGTGGCATGTGGACCCGGAAAACTTGGTCTTGTCCTCGACGAGACTAAGAGATTTCCTTGTGCAAAGAGAGGTAAATGAACTCTCAATTCCACAACACGACCCGAACCGAGGACGACTGCATCCATGATACTGATACTCGTAACTTTTTCTGATACTAACATACAAGTATACTTACATAAGAAATACTATTTGGGTACAGGCTGAGTTTAGGTTGCATATAGGAGGTGTTACACTTGGTATGTTGTTCGTGATATGTTGTGTGTTATGTTATTAGGACTTTGGGTGTGGAAAAGTTAATGACCATGAATGATCAAATAATGATCTTAGGAATAGATCCAAAGTTGGACTGTCCATTCTTAGGTCAAATTCCAAAGTTTTTAGCAATAGATTGATTTAAATATATTTTAAGATCAAAATCTTTTTATCTGACTGTTTTAAATCAGTTTTAAACACAAAATCAGAGTAATGTAAACAAATGTGATAATCGTGACCTTTTTTCTAGATCCTGATTGATAATTTACTTATTCGTCAGATTTTAATTGAGCAAACTGATAATCAAACCGAATCTAACGAAATGGACAACTTCGATTTGATTGAACTGATGGACCTAGCGGAGACGTATGTAGGACCGATGATAGACGCGATCTATCGTCGGCTGAAGGATCGAGACTTCGCTCTGGAGGACCCAGAGGTAGTAATTTTGCCGCCTCGTCTAGTTCACAACTGAGAGCAGCTGTGCCACCGAAGAGGGCGAGAGTAGAAGAAGACGTTCAGACGAATGAAACGATACAGGATCTGAACGGGACGATGCAAGAGCTGGAGAGGACAAGAAAAGAACTAGATCAAGTGACTAAGACTATGCTCAGTATAGAAGAAGACAGAGATATGTGGAAAAGACTTGTTTGAAGATTGTAACAAGAAACAGAGTGAAGAAAAAGAACGCTTGAGGCGAGAATATAAAGCTTGAAGATTGTAATGTGTGAAGATTGTAAAGTTTGAAGATTGATATGTTTGAAGATTGTAACAAGAAACAGAGTGAAGAAATAGAACGCTTGAGGCGAAAATATAAAGAGCGATAGGAATGGCTGGCGTTGTCGACAGCGGTAGAAAGAGCGATACCTGCAAGGAATGTTCCTCGTGGGCCGTCCCCAATGGAGCTTCTAACGCCTGACGAACTAAGTCAAACGGCGGAGGTGTGACCCCCGACTACGGCCCGTAGAGTGACAATCCTGGACCCGAGTGACACCCTAGGTGACCCAGTCGTGGAACAGACAGTGCGAAAGTTGATAGAAACAGCTGGACGACTTGTCGCTAACAGGAGTGCACCAGGTTCCGGTGTGACTGCACCCTATGGAAAAATCGACGAAGTGGAGCTCTCCCAAGAAACGATAAAGAGAACGGGAGCTGATAAAGCTACGTTACCAACAAAGACCTCTGAAGTCCGGACAGAAAAATAAGAGAGATGCCGATGAAAAAAGTGTCCCCAGTATTTGATGTGCAGAAGAACAACCAAGTGAAGAACAACTTTACAGGAGTTCCGATTGCGGATCCGCGAGCCTGCTTCAATCGATCGACTTGGAGTCCGGCAATAAACCTGCAACAACCTCGGCTCGGGACATCACACTTGATACTGGGTGACAGTTTGGTGACAGTTCTCCAAAACCTGAGACCTCCTGGATCACCACGGTGATGGCCTTCGGAGGTGCCACGATAGCCTAGCTATATCGAATGGTGGAGCTAATAAGCACACGAAGAATCCCCAACATAATGATTCTAGTAGGGACAAACAATGTGTCCAGAGGTTCGGACGAGGAAGAAGCACAGTGGGAATCGATGATGGTGTGCCTATTTACTACTCTCTAGCAGAAGTTCAAGTGCGCTGTACTTACCGTCTGCACCGTACCGATGAGCACGAGAACGCTGAAATCGGCGGGAAGGAGGCAGAACGAAGGGGTTATCAGGTGGAATAACATAGTGAGAAATCTAGCGAGTCATAATGCTGGACGGATGACCTTCATGGATATCGAACATGAGCTCAGAGTTATGGATCAGGGCAGACTTGCCACCGATGGAACCTACTTTGACAGTATAGAAGGACAAGCCTGGATGAAACGAGTCTTCCAGGAGCGATTGGATGAATTGGAGGTCGAGCTCTTTGACACGGGAGTACTGAAGAAGGAAGAAATTACGAATGAGCCTGCACTCTCAACCTTAGTACCCTCTAACCTAGAAACACATCTGGGATCAGTCCCAGCCGTGACCCACATGCCGCGAAGCTCCAGCGAGCCAGGGCAAAGGACGGTCGTACTGGACCGACTGGGGGAAGTGCCAGTTAGAAGGACTATTCATCCAAGACAAAGATTAGGACCTGTTATCTCGACAACGGAGACATCAGGCACCTCGCGATCGGAAACGAGATCGGAAACTACGAGTAACAGCCGAGAAGAACGACGACCAGACAGAAGCTCTTTGATGTGGTCGAGGCCCTTACCTTCCCCCTGGCATGTCTACAAACAAGACCTGATGAAACTGAACCTTCAGACGGTAAGGTTTGCAGCCGATGCCATAAGGATGCTGAAAGGAGCAAGGCTCTCTGTCAACGGGCTATACTCAATCGCATTGTGGACTGGTTGATAGCAGCTGGCATTAACTTCAGCTCCACGACCGCCTTAAGATTTGCCGATTTAGAGGTACTACCCTCGAACAACACAATGGGTCCAGTAAGTGCGAGACCTTTGCAGGACGTGAAAATAAATCATGGCGAAGGAAATCAAGAAGAAAGAACCGGAAGATTCTTGACAACAAGGGCACCAATAGGACAACACTTTAAAATGTTAAACAAGTATGAGCACCCCCATCTCACGTGAAAGAAAGGGCTTACCCAAAACAGGTGACTTAAGAAGGCGATGTTGAGAGATATGGTGGGATGAAGATTCGGAAGGACGATGCTATCTTTGCGGCGTATGATAAAGTAGAAATGAGGAAAGCCAAAATTTTGATAGCTGCGAACCCAGACTTCGCGCATACCTCCAAGTCTATGTTTTGGCCTGACGTTATAAAGCTAGCAGCAATCGACCCTGACCTGATGCAGTCTGTATCAATGGCGATTGGGATACAACGACAAACAGGAATGAACCCGATCACGATCGTGTTTGCCGGCAAAAAATGACCATTTACACAGTAGGGGTTTCCTGAGCAGACTCAGAGAGCCTACAACAGCGGAGGACGCATTATGGCCAGCGATAAAGGATATCCTCGAATAGACGGGCGAAATAATGGATACGCTGAAAGAAGGGGCATTCCAAAAATAACACCGGGAGCTGTATTTGCACTATCTCCGGGATATGCACGTCTCCCGGATGGATTGAAGTTCGTGTATGCGATGGTGTTCTGCTCTCAGAAGGGAAATATGATGTGATCGTATCTGCCCCGAATCGCGAAATAGAAGTGGAGAACCTGAGACCACTTAGGGCGGAATGGCCGGCAGTATGGTCTGACATATCGAATGCAATGCGAGGATTCAAGGAACATCCATTACACATGTTCGTTTTAGATGAAGTATTGGGATGGGAACTGTCCATTTTCAGCCGACAGCTCAAACTGAGACCAGGAATTGACGATGACCATCGAGTGATAGTGGCGATGACCAACGACTTGTGGTTCCGAGGAATTGAGATAAAAGAGGAAGGAGAATGAAGAAAAAACTCCAAAGAGACGAGAGCTCACTTGGAAGCGATGGTCTTGCGAACGAAACCATGGCTAACAAGTGGCTGCACTTGACTCCTCGGATAGCCGCATTGGGCACGGACGCTTTCGAGCGAGGCCCAGCGATGATCACGAAGATTCATGCCTACCTGGTGAAAGAGGTGAACCTGGCCGAGAATGCAGACGAGAAGTCAGCCGAGTTTGTGAACAGAGTGTGCCAAGTTACCCTGGAAGCTTTCTGGACGCAGAATGTGAAGGGAGAAGAAGGCTTTGACCGGACTGACAGTATGCTGGAAGGATTGGGAGCAGGATGGACCGCGTCCTTCCTGGCGAAAGTCTACCCCTCGCTCTCTCGAGACTTGATCAGAGAACTCCTCCAAGCATGCACATAGTTATCAATCGTGGAAATACTAGCCCTGTTCGTGACGTTTGGAGCGGAGTATTTTGTGAGAGGACCAGTGGTACTGCTCACTGAAGGAGTGCAGAACTTGCGGTTAGATGGACTTCTGACGCCAATTGCGTTCACGCACGGGAATTTGGGAGGATTAATGAATCTGACCCGCTACCCTGAACAAATACGAGAAAACGTAAGGAAGTTTGACGTGAAGCGACCCACTGACTCCTGGACAGAGATGAGAGATCTGCGACATACTGCGGCAGAATTGCTTCGGAACATGAGAGGATGAGACAATTGAAAAGGAAGAAGATGTGCGAGGTCCTGCTGGGGGCATGCCCCTGTTGACTGATCTGAGCCTGGCTATGAGGACCGATCCCTTAGCGCTGATCAGAGGAGCCACGGAGTTCGTGACGGTGATATACAGTCCTGCAGTCACGTTTGCGTTCCCCGACGTTAAGGTGGAGGCATATAAGAGGTAAGTGTTGCACCTGAACCTCATCTCAGCAGTGGACGGAAGTGCACTTAATTGGTGTGAACAGGATGCATTACGAGAGATGATGAGTGAGGACTTGTTGTTCGCAAAAATATCAGAGCCAGAGATGACTGTCATAAAGTTTGATGATCATTTCCGTGATCGTATGGGAGAAGTGGATAGAGGGCATATCGAAGTGCTCCCAAAACTCCGGAATTTAAGGCCCTACAATAAGACGAAGGGATCACAAAGTGAGAGAAGAAACGAAAGGCTGTGGTGACAACAAGAAGCTGCCAGAAAAAATCCTTGAATTTCCCTTGAGTAGAAGGATGTTGCTTGGAGTAGACTCCGTAGTACAAACCCCTAGGTTGAGAGCCTTCGAAACCAACGAAAGGAGAGTGGCAAAGTTCTCCGAGATGATGAACCCGTGCTTCGTGGGCAGTAATGCTGCCGTGCTGCAGTATACGCAGTTTGCTTATTAGGAAGAAAGGACGAGGAGACGGATGAATAATGCAGCCACTCCAAAACCCGGACGATTTGACAAAGAATGGGCGAAACTAGATCTGGCGCCAATGGTTATGAGAGGCAGAGCGGACTTGCAAGAGGCATCACTGATCTTGACGAGCGTGAAACCAGAGTTTTTACTGAGCGGGAAACTTTACACTAGAACTCTGCTAGCATCCTTCGGCTGCGAAGAAGTCAAAGTAATGCACGGAGAGGAAGAAGATCAATCAGCTTGCAGACTAGTTGTACCGAAGTTTCCAGGCGGAACAAGGAATGGGGAGCAAGCCCCCTTCGATTTCAGGAAAAAATCAGGGGCGAGAAGATGAGCAGGGATGAAACCGTCGATCGGAAAAACTTATGCAGCAAGATCCCGATCAGGCTGAGAAAGAAGACGGCAAGCTTCAACAGTCGGGATTTTCAGCCTGGACTTCAACTTCCTTAGCTACTTTGATAATGGCACAGACACATTATAAGGAACGACTGAGCCAGCAGAGGAGGGAACTTCTAAGCTGGAACTTCCGTTAGCCTTCATGGAAATGAACCGGAATTTGCTGGAGAGCAGCTCTCCGAGCAATACTAAAAATGCCGAAAAGAGACTTTTAATGGAATCTCCGAGGAGAAGAAGATTAGAAGGCACTGCCAGAGTACTTTTCTTGGGAACGTTGCCCGAAGAAGAGTGGGAAGTTCATCACAGGGACCACGAGAATAGGACAAGATGCAATATGGATAGAGTTGCCTTCATGGAAAACGTCTGGACGGTAGTTTAGAGCTACAGGGCCCAGTATATGCTGAAAACAGGTCTCAACAGACCACTGATGCGGGAAATCCTTGACAAACTCGACAAACTTAAAGGGAGATTGAGCGAGTTATTGATCGACTCGGCCACTGACGAAAGTGAAGTAAATTGCCTATATAGGCAACACCGCAAAAAGGCAATGGAATAGTATATCTGTCAAGAACCCGGAAAGGAACGATGCGATCGAAAATGGTGATAGACAAGATTAATGAAATGAAAATGAAACTTGGTAGCAAAGTGATTTTGAGGAAAACCGGCAAAGCGAATGTGGACTCTGAGATCTCGATAAAAGCTGTCAACTCAGCCAAAAGGAAGCGTGTCGAAGAAGATATGGACATGGGATAGGGTGATGACTGATTGCCTGGCACAGACAGAATGTTGACCTACGTAGCGATAGTGTCACCCATTCTCATGGGAGGATTAAGATCAGCCAGTTATAAAACCAAGAGGAGTGACCGCACTCTGACTGAAGCAACATTAGGAATGGAAATACTCAGCCAATGTGGAGAAATTTCTCTGCGAGGTTTCAAACCATCTTCCATGAACCATGGAAAGGGAAGCGTCGTAGTACAGCTAATCCAAGTGGAATATAACCGACTGACAATGTCGGAAACTGTCTCGATTGATGAGCCCGCTGGTGGATACATGGAGGTGATGGAGTAGAGAAACTCGGCTAGAGGACACTTAATTGCTCTGGAGAACAAAAGCGCCATGGAAGATTACTTGGAGACGTTGATACAAGGTACAGCTATGAAGCAGAAGGCATACAGAATTCTGGTCTCCTCTGAGATGCATGCGGAAACGATGGACCAGTTAGTGAGCCTACCATGGAGAGCGGCGGTGTTACGGCACTTCGAATAAGAAATGAGAACCACCCCGAAGAACCACCACGCTCTGATAGCGATACCTTATGCGAGAACAGAATTACAAGTTAGGTTTGCTTGGTGCATGACTGGAGTGACGCGAGGGGAATACGATTCAGAATAGAAAAAAAGATCGAAGGGAGAAAAGGTATTCTTGATGACGAGTATGAGAGATCTAATGACCCAAGAAGGAGCGGTAGTAGCGTGCGCAAAGCGGAGAGACGCTCTCTGTTTCATTTGATTCATGCTAGAACAAATATCAGTGCCGGCATTGAACACTTGTGTCAAGATGCTAAGAGAAGGCGGTGAACGGGTGAAAGCCTTGCTCTTACTAGCTCTTTTGGACATCCATCAGAGTAAGCCGATGCGAGTGAACATGAAAGAGCCTGTGGAACTGGAACCAATGAAGAAGACTGACGAAATAAGGAGTTTCTTGAACAAGGAGCTGAGGTTCACAAAAAAATCCACGGGAGCACTGCCGAAGTTCAGTGAATATTGCAGACCAATCAGGAAGAAATCGTACAGTTACGTATCCGGGATCGTAGGGATGGCATACAACCCTTTCATTAATGAAGACATACGCGATTGTTTTTTCGACTAAGAGTCAGCGGTATTGCTAAGATTCTGGACGTCAAGAAATGCAACGATAGGGAGCGCTGCTAATCAGCAGGCTAAGCTGGGACTCGCAAGAAAAGGTGACTGCACCTTCAGTGCCAATATCTGATAACAGAGTAGAGTTTGGAATGGGTTTCTCGGACGAACTGCTAAGAACGAGTCTAATGGTGGTGTGGGAACTGATGAAATTATCATGGTGTCCGAATCCTAACAGATTCGATGTTGCTTGCGACACAAATGTGCAGTGGGAATTGAACTCAGACTGTAACTTGCGTGACCTGAACATCATTTACAATTTGATGACGACAGCCTCTAAGAGCAACGGAGAAGAGAAAGTGGAGTTGCCTGGCTGGGGACCAGAGGACTGGGCTAAACCTGGTAGCTGTCTGGCGAAAGTATGTGGACTGGAGGGTCACATCTGTGGAGGTCTGGATGGCGTGAAGACTCTTGCGAACCAACACAAGCAATTAACGATATTGTTTGGGAACAACGTAATGAAAGCGAAAAACGGAAACGAAATTGATTGCAGATTGCCATGGAGGAACTGAGGTGAATCTAGTGACTGCACTAGGATTTTATAGCTTGTTTGGTTCTTTAGAGTCACTATTGAATCTAGAACAAAATCATGAGATGGTCACGACCAACTGTGTACAAGTGTTTCCGGGAGTTTTGCAAACAGAACAAAAGTATATTGGAAAGTGGAGGGAACCGATCGAGGCGGAAATGAACATCCGGCACAGTGAAACCTATCGTAGACCGTCGGGAGCGCGATATTTAGAGGGATCAACATTATCTCCAATATGCAAAAGCAGATACCCAGTGCATTTCGTAGCGGTGGATGTGAAGAGTACGAGGACGATCGTGGATCAAGCCTTCTCAGTGACGAAATGCGTAAGATTAGCGAGGATGTCAAAAGTCTTACAATTTTTTGTGCAAAATGTTCTCAGCAGTTCTAGAGAGAACCAAAAAAGATACTGCAAAACAAATTCAAGGGATAGGCCAGTGGAAACTTCAGTAATTTTGAAAGACAGAAGCAGAAAGGATCAACAGCCACAGATTACAATGCAGTAGACGAGAATGATGAAATCCACCGAGTGATGATGGAAGTGGAACCACTACTGGAAGCGTCGGGAAAGCGTAATTGGAGGAGCATCATGTTGACACTTGATGAGTTCCCCTGCCGTTGCTGGCTACAAACATGGTGGTATCCCGGGCGTGGTAATCTGGTGTTGATCTGGGACTGTGGAAAGCTGCTCTCCATGGGTTTACCAGATTCATCACAGGCCATAACGATAATGATACTGGGAGTTATGATGGCGATACGATGGCTGAAAGCTCATGTGAAAAAGAACAATCGACAAGAAACGCCTATGAAAGAACAATTGCAGGAATTGGGTTGTCTAAAATATTTAGATCTTTTTGAGACAAGGTGCAAAATCCTGAACATTCCGATGAGAGTGAAAAATATATGGGCCAGAAGAGGACTGATGCCATAGTTTAGAGCCAGCATGACTGCATGGTTGTACGAATATGCCAAGAAGCATATGTCGATGCACAGCAGATTGTACAGTGCGTGTCAGCTTGACATTGAAGCAGGAGCTTTCAAGCGAGCTTTTGTAAGTCATCGGAATGCAGTGAACACCGCAGTGAAGAGGACGTCTAGAACAAGTGAATTTGACGGGAGAGAAAGAGAAGGACAGCTTCTGCCGCAACAGCTTCTGCCGAAACAGGGAAACTAACGTTGATGCTCTACCTTGTTGCAAACGAAGATTAGAAGAGCAGAAGTATTGGAGGACTGCCTCCAACAGCGTCAGAATAGCCACCGATGGGTTGCAAGACACTGAGAATGAAAGTGCGGTGTCAATGTCGCAGGAGGAGGCGATGGAACAATGATAAACAGCCGAAAAACCAGACGCAAAAAGAAGAAAAATTAGAAGAGTTTTGAAGTTATAGAACTTCTAAACGACGAGAAGAAAGACGAAAACAAAGAAAGAAACAGAGAAGCAACAAAGGAGAAGATGTTAAAACTCAGAACTGTTTACGTGAGAAAAATTTAAATGAGAAACAAAGCAACTAAGTTTGCAATTGAAACTGAAGAGAATTTTTTTAGTTGAATTTTGAAGATTAAAAAATTTATTGCATTCGCATTGTGATTTTAGTTAGTGGCTTTAGAGACACTTACTATTTACTTAGAGGGGCTTGACTGGAGAGTATAATAAGAATTCTAGCCTGCATGATTAGTTTTAATCAACTAAGATGACTGATCACTTTGTGGTGATATGAAAGGCTCGAGCAATCTCTTGAAGAAGGAGATCCTTTCAGCGTTCCTTCTAACCACCGAGTTTTCTATAAAATTAAATTATCCTACTATGCTTCTTCCGTTCGGAAATTTAGTTGTCATTGGCCGTGTATTTTAAAACTAAGAAACTCCTTCTAACCACCGAGTTTCTTAGTTTGAAAATACACGGCCAATGACAACTAAATTTCCGAAGGGAAGAAGCATAGTAGGATAAATTTAGTTTGTCGGTTGGCAGGTTCAACAGCGGTCGACCAAAAATTCTTGGTTTTTGTTGCTGCTCAAAAAATGATTCTTAATATTTTTTCATCTTGTTATGATCAAACTCAGTTACAAAGATTAGTTTTTGTTGTTATAGTTTTGGCTTTTTTCAAGCTATTTTTTCAAGTAAAGTAAACTTTCAATTTAACCTTTCAGAATTTTTTTTACTTTTGTTTTTGTCCACTCGCTATCTTGTAACGCAATGTTTTTCATCACAAGTGATGCAAAACTCCTCTTTGCTTCTGAGTTAAGAGTGTTGGGACGCAGGACGGTCCTGCCAACCGACAAACTAAAATTATCCTACTAGGCTTCTTCCCTTCGGAAATTTAGTTGTCATTGGCCGTGTATTTTAAAACTAAGAAACTCCTTCTAACCACCGAGTTTTTTAGATTAAAATACACGGCCAATGACAACCAAATTTCCGAAGGGAAGAAGCATAGTAGGATAATTTTAGTTTGTCGTTTGGCAGGACCGTCCTGCGTCCCAACACTTTTTAAACCCAGGAAAAAAGTTTTTAATTGGGACATAGACGCTAGAAGTCAGAAAAAAATTGTTTTATCTTAAATCATGTCCTCGAAAGGGCAGATTAAGTAGAGAATTTGGAAGGCTATGATAGTGTAGTATGATGCCATTTGTATTCTGCGGTGAATCGATGTGATGTGGATAAAAGTGATTTGATGCGTTTAGTAAGTTCTGTTCTATGGCAGTGTACCATTTTGATGAAGACCCCAAGACTCAATGAGGACATTGACCTGGCTGTCCAGGGAGTATGTGAAATTCGACCAGAATGTCTCAAAATGCAAGATCGAATTCGAATTTTTTATAGCAGCTGAGCGAGAAAATTGGTGGTTTTGACACCTTAACCTTAACGGTGTTAATCGTTCATTTTGACGAATGTGGAATAGGCAATTTGGACTTACATGTTAATTTTTAAATTTTCGTTTGAAAAGAAAGACACGTTACGACGTCAAAATTTCGCGACAACTGAAAACTGAAAGAAAAACAGAACAAAAGAATTCGTGGAGAAAAACGGTGAACGGCAATTGTGCGATACAGATCGAGATCGAAATAGAAAACAACTATCAGACCATTCCAATTTGTAACGATTGTGCCGCTACAATCGTTACAACACGAATCCCGAGAAGCAGGAGGGGTATTGGGACGACGTGTCCAGCCTTCCGGGAAGAAAAAAGATTGTAATTTGCCCGGATTCCAGGATCCGGAGGGGTCTCGGGAGAAAACTGTAACTCTCTGTTTATATGAGTTTTTAGCTTCTGGTCATGTCCTGAATTGGAATAATAACATCTAAATTCGTTTTCAGATTATGAGAAGCTATGAGTTAAGGGAAAGGGTTGATCCATCTTCGACGGAGATGATAATTTTTATCGACTAAAAAAACAATAGTAATATGATAAATATGTAGTAGCCCTGTTTTTAGGAGTGACCTCGTGGTCTGGGGATACTGAGACCCAGCCATGAGCTCACTATTTTTGCATGTAATTAAATTAATTAGAGCGTTCTGATCGAAGCCAGAAACAGTAACGTTTTTGTCGACTCGATGTTAGAAAGACCACCAGAAGAACTGGCTTTGGCAGAGACGGTGTAAAGCATGTAGAGCTGTGTTTAGACGCTAGCCAGTCGTCTTAGAACCTAGCTTTTTTTTCCGTCGAAATGTACTTTCGGGCGAATAATACAATCATGTCTTGAGTTATTGAAAGTAATTACTCGAGAATTTTATGTGATTATCTTGAGGTAAGGTGAGTTCCTAGGTTGATCCTTTTCCAATGGATCCAACACACGCTGTCTAAAAAAAATAACATGTAGCAGGTTCCAAACCCCGTTCTCAATTGCGTCCGTGTATTTTAGGTATCTAGAGACCTGGCCAAGGGGCTTTCTATTTAGTCTCTAGAGTGAGAGAGTTATTTTGTTAGTGGCTTTTATACCATAGCGATCTTGAGTTCCACGGCTTGCTGACGCGTTAAGTGGTTCTGACTGATTGAGATAAAAAACGCAAAATAGATATTGTACCTGGCCCTTGAGCCGATGGATCTAGAGTCTATCATTCTTGATTTCAAACGTGACCACAGCGAACGACTGTTACATAATGTTTTAATGGCGCTCCTGGGTTTTTATGACATCATAGCAATGAGATCGAACCCACCAAACCCGGTGCCGGACTATATACCCAGTCTAGTGTACCGGTGAAATGGCTCAATTGGGACGTCTCTACCTCCTGATTGCACCAAAATATCTTTTTGAAAAATTTTCAGAACATTTGTTTCCTGTACCTTTTCGGATATGCGATCATGCAAACCTACTTGAATGAGCGGATGGGGAAACAAAAAGACCAGATTAAAATAACAAAAGCAAACAAAAAGATTTAAAAAATTTAATTCACTACCCGAAAACGAATAAAAAACAAAAAGAAGCCCAAAAAAGATAGTTTTGATGGTTACTAAATCCGATGAACCGAACCATAATAATTGAATAAAAACACTCAAGTTGTATAACACTCTGATTATTTCGATCAAATTCTTTGAGAAACACAAAATAGCCCATTGTGGGGCGTTATGACTGACCATCAGATAGCCTGACGACATCAGACAACCATTGGGAAGACTGACTGGTAGACAAGACCAGTCAAACTACCAAAGAGACCAACGATACAAGAGGACTGAGAAGCACAGACAACACAGGGACAAGAGAATTGTTGAACAGTTGAACATTTACTTACATCATACTTAAATTTCGTAAAAAAGGTGAAAGATTGGAAAAACAACCACGTTTATTGATCAAAAGTTTATGCTAGCAAAAAACGAGGTGGCAAGTCCTGGGTTTTTTTCAGACACGGTTTTCACACTCATATGAGGGTTTTTAATTGAGTGGTAGGCACAAATTGAAAAAATTACTAGTTTCTAGACATAGGCAGTACAGAGAAACTCAGGATTCCACTTGATACTAAAACAAATACAATGACTACTTAAAAGTTTATAATTGAGGCCAAACAATTCGTTAGAGAGAGAGGGGTACCTAGAATAATAAGACCTAATAGAGAAAAAATTTTAATTCTTCAGCACTTAAGGACAGAAAACTAGATCAAGAAATTTTTGTTCAATTTAACGATAATTACAAGAAATATCTTTTAACAGTTGAAGTTATTAACAATTTTAGAAATTTTTTTATTCTATCGCAACCAATTTTTTCTTGAATTTTGAAAGTTAATTTATTTTTTCTATGAGTTTTTTCGAATCATGGATAGGTTAATTTACTATCCCAACCTGTTTTTCTTGAGTCTTGTGAGGGTTAATCTACTATCCAACCGAGTTTTAATTGAGTCTTGGTAAGGTTAGTTGAAGTCTTAGGAAGATTACTCTACTATCTCAACGATTTTTTCTTGAGTCTTTGGAAGGTTATTAGAAATCTTGGGAAGAATAGTTTACAATCCCAACGAGTTTATTCTTGAGTCTTGGGAAGGTTACATGTATTCCGGAAACCGAAGGTAGGATAGAGAAGCGATATCAATCGGAGCATAGACAACTAGAGAACACCAGAGGGGTAATTCGTCAAAAGGGGTTTGCTCGTCGGTAACATTATGTTCGATTTTTTTTTGAAATGCGAGAGTTCTCCGGAGACATTAATAAGGTTAACAAGGTCATTTCAGGCCCGTCAAAATGGAACCTGATCTAAACTACATTTTATAATTGGATAAATTAAATGTTTTACCACTGTAAAATATTTAATATTAACCAATCATAATCCATCTAACTAACAACCCACTTATTTGTAAGTGCTGAAATTACTTGTAATTTCAGCACCAGAGAGATTTGAATTTAACTTAGAAATTAGTTGCCTCTCCAAGAGAACTTCAGCAGCCGCAATAAACCAGTATACCCTAGATCTATTGAGCCTAGCAGAGACTAGTTAAACACCCTGAGACTAGTAAGTATAAGAGTAAGATTAGGATCGGTATTAGACTAAGAAGTTGAACGAATCTATCCGGCCGAAAATAAGATAGCGTGACGAGCAGACGGTGTACCCTATCCGAAATTGCTCTATGAGTTAACCACATCGGTCCTAACTCATCTGGTGCGACCATAAGTCTCGAATAAGACCTTAATAGCTTAGAACTAACCAAAAATAGATTAGAAATTAGACGAAACATTTTCAAAATGTTATACGATAATAATTTAATTGAAATGTCTCTACGACTCAATAGATCAGAGCCGATATTCCGAACGATAATAGAACTACCCGGAATCGGAAGAAGACCCCGGACAAAAGACGACATACGACAAAGTAGAAACTAACCATTTAGTTTTATGATTGTACGGCAAAAGCCAACACAAACTTTTGTATTTAGAATCTTATTAGCAATGAATTTAGATTTTCATTTGCAAACATAAAATTTTGAATTAAACCTTCATGATCATTTCAGGCGCTAAACAAAATTATTAATGTACAATAACGATTGATAAAAAGATCTCAGATAGTTTTCTTAATTTCTGCAGTATTATATAAAACATTTGAAAAATATTTATATAAAAATAAAAATAAAAATTAGTAGCATGACAATAAATTGTTAGTAATCATAAATCATTCGTTGTCCCAGCTCCATCACCTAAACATAACAGCAATCATAAGCTCACTAATATCATTAAAGAACTAAATCTTTTATTCAATAAATTTAAATCATTTTAAACTTAAAATCACTTAATTTTTTAAATCAGATCATCAAGTCTTATCCTTGGATCCTAATAAATTTTCCATCTCAATAAATTTAAAACCTGATCATCAAGGCCTATCCTTGGATCAACAGAACAATTTTGTTCTCCCCCACCCACTTAGCAAGTGTCTAACGACCTAAACGTCGATTCACTATCCAACCCTTCCAAAAGACCCAGGACTAATAGAAATTTTTTAATAAAACTAACCATTTAAATTAAGATAAACAGTGAAGAACTTCGATTATTCATCCTTCACTTGAACCCTACTCTTACCAGACCCAGGATAGATCTTAGACTTAGTAAGTTTAAAATAGTATCTAACGAACTACTTGCGTTCTAATTATACCTGAACCTTGTGGATCGATTTACTATTCTCCAACCCTTGAACACAATCACTACCCCTAAGTAAGATTAAGTAAGTTAACACCTTAGCTTAGACTAGCCATGAGAAAGTAAAAAATCATTCTCCGGAATCGATATACTTTTCTCTCCAACCCTGAACAAAAAGACCCAGGTTCAGCTAACCAAAAAATCGTAAAGACTAACAGTCTAAGGAAATAGAAATAACTAACAACTTCTTGCCTCCCTCATCCTAAACCTTATGTCATTCAAAAATTTAGGAAATAAACAAACAACCGTTTTACACAACTGTGAAATAGATAACAAAAAATACGATCTTGTAATCACACCTCATACACAAACAGTTGGATACATTAGAACAAAACGACAAACAATAAAAAGAAAAATTATAAACAAACAAAGACAAATCACACGAAAAAGATTTTCAAAAAATAGAAACGCATTTTCTGAATCAGAAGCCAGCAGTTTAGATGAACTCTACAAATTAAAAGAATCAATTGATAAAAATTGTCCCATCCACGATCAATTATATTTTTCCGACTCAGAAACAACTTCAAATTCATCAAAAAGAGGAAAAAGAAGAATAAAACAGCAATACAAACACAAACCAGTACACTTGTATAATTGGAATCAACCAATTAGACACATCGATAGTTATATATTAACAGTCATCAAACGAAAAAATGAGCCACACTCAAAGTGACGATAGTCCAGATGACGAAGCAGTTTACCCCTTTCTTATAGACTCACCCGATGATAGAGGTCAACATGAATTTTGCAAGAACTTACTCGTAAATTTGTTTGAACCCGGAATCAGTCAATGCAAAGCAGAATTCCCAGATGTAAAAATCAAAAGACAAATTATTGAAGATTATTTGAAAGACATATGTAATCTAACACAACAATATGGAATCTATACCATAGAATTCAGCACACCCAATACAGCCCATCGCAAATATGTAATTCAAACAGACGACATTGAATTAGAGTTTTCAAAAGTATTTCTAGAATATATCAAAAGCATTTAATATCATAATTCACAAAGAGCAAACTCCATATTCACTAACGAAGTTTTTGCAATAGTATATACTTATATATCTATATTAGAAAAAACAGAATTCCAAAGTATCTCACCAACCGAAACATCCAAACATACAAAAGTACGAAATGAAATCGCATTATTTTCAACATTTCTACACATAAATAAAGAAAATTTCACTAAAGATGATGTTTCACAACACACTAAACATGATTTACAAAAGATTTTAGCATGGCTCATAATAGATTATTTCACCCACAATTTAGATTTAATTTCACAAGCAAGAAAAAATTTAAGACCTCAAAATACCAATGAGAACAATCAGACTACGTTTGGGACCCTGAATGGTCTCATCCTACATTAATAAATATCCCACAATCTATCTCAAGTCAAGCAATAAGTACAATATCTTATCACAGAGATTATGTAAAAGTAATACCATTAATCATTGATGCAACACCATTAAACTATAATACATTTTTACCTGATACGCGAAATAACAGTTTAAATTCGACCGTCATACATAATGAAAACCTTAATGGAACTAGAAAGCTTACACAAAAAGATATTCAAACACCATCACACTTCATAAATGAAGAAATCGTCCAAACAACAACAACTACACAACAAAGTATTTCACCAATACACCCAAATTTGACAACACCAAGAAATACAAATACTTCATTGGCACAAGTAACCTTACAATCAACCGTTAAACCTTCGGTTGCTCCAAAATATTCACATATGGATTATCAAACGTATAGACCAATGACAATACCGTCAAAAACACGAAAACCATTCACAAGAAACACCTTTGCAGAACACAATTATAATTATGCTCACAAGCTAAGAACAAACCAACCTCCCCGAAAAAATACACAAAATTGAAATCACGTATGTTCCAATTATTGGAATCTCCCGAAAACATCGACCAATTCAGTAAATTTTCCAGATAATCCACAACCTACACAGGATTATAGTGAAAATTACCCATTCTCTCAACAAAATAAAAATAATCAATATACACCATATAATACAAATTATTTATCATCTGATGAAGACGACTATCACCAACCAGATATTTTTGCACCATATACTAAAGAATATCGCACACAAAGACCACGACAACCTCAACCATCTCGAAATATAAAAATTTACCCACAAAACCCAACAGATGTACAAAATCCACAACAAATGCATATACAAAACCCATTTAAAACACAATCTTTTCAACCAATACAACCACAAAACCCAATGTCAATGCATTCTTATCAACCAACTCAAATGCAAAATGAAATACCGCTTCCATATTACCTTCAGCAACACGAAATAACAAAAAATCAACTTTCAAATTTTTCGCAAATGCCAAATGCCGCAGAATCACTACAGATGACAATGAACCCATACCTCATGGGTGGATCATCAATAACATCCAATAAATCACTGATTGTATTCACAGGAACAGATCCTGAATAATCTGTAGAAGATTATTTAAATGCAGTAACAGCAAATTTAATTTTAAATATAGGAGCTGAACCAATTAATACGCCACTACATCAAAATTGGATACATAGACGCACAGCACTAATACAAACAACCCTAGATGGCGCAGCTCAAAAATGGTTTTCAGTATTACCTACAGAAATAAAATCAGATTGGAAAAGATTCACACAAGAATTTTCAAAAATGTTTGACTCTGAAAGAAACAACACCAAAGAGTTTATGTAATGAAATTCGCAGATTACCAAATGAAACTATCGAACAATTAGTAGTACGTATCGAAACACTAGTTCGAAAAGCATATTCATTTAATACACATGACTATAAAAACATAAAAGTGACAGAAATTTTAATGATGACCTTAACACCTCAATTATGGAAAATAGCAATAAAAAAGAGAGCATCTCATCCTTCCCCACTTCGAGAACCAGACTTAGATTTTCGAAAATTAGTAGATAAACTAGAACAAGCCGAAATCACAATGAAACTCGAAGAAACAGAAAATCTAAAACTACAATATGTTAATCGGATTGAAACAAATACTACACATATAAATAACATACAGGAATCAGATACAGACTTAATTGAAAAAATCACTGAAATACTGAATATCTATGAAACACATCCAAATTTTAAAGGCAAACCATCCTTCAAAAAATGGTATAATTTTTGCCGACGATACGGACACAGTATCTCCGAATGTAGACAAAAACAACAAGACAATCAGAATAAACCTCAAAAGCATAAAGAACCAAATAAATCGTTCTATCAATACATGAAAAAAGTTCAAAGCCTACCGAACAAAAATTTATAGTAATGACAGTTCAGGAAAACCACTTCCGAACAGCACCAATTACACAAGAAATCAATCACCATATAACTCAAATTATAGAGGAAGATCACCAGAAAAAGAAATACACGAAATTCTCCACAAAATAATTATAACCGATCAAATAGTCAAAATAACCAAAATAACAACTATTCAAGATCAAATTCCAATGCAACACAATTTGTTTCTGGATCCAGTTCCCAATCAAACCTACGGAATGAACACTATTCCAATAATCAATCACGAAACTCATCATACAACAGAAGAAATAATAAAACACAAAAAAGTCGCAAGACAAACCCATACCAAAAACAATTTGATTTTTGAAAAAAGGACACAACCAAAGTCACATAAGAAAGACCAACATAAACCCAACTTAAAACGTTATCACATAACAGGACCTCTCAAAGAAACAGCACGAAATCATACTCCCACTCCTGGCCTAACCCACCAGAGAGGACGTCCTGAGCATGCTCTATAGCCGGCCTAACCCACCGCGCTACATCCACTCTTTGTGACCACACTTCTATTTTCAATAAGAAGTACTCAAGAGTGAGTAACTCTTCAAAAATAACCGAACTAAAACAAAACGCTTTTGTGAAAACAACTAACTAAATTCATGATTAAAAAACCGAACTAATATGATTTTATAAAATGTAAATTATACTTTGCAGTATATAGATCAACACACAACAACAAAGACGAACATCCAAAGACTAGATGATCCCATCACACTCGAACAAAGAATGGCTAATCACAACCGATATGCCGTCCACAATCTTAACTCAAAGGATTTAGAGTACGACTTGACTTTGCAGAAAAGGACTTCATTGAACTAGACCAATGACCACCTCGATGTTCAAGTATACGTACAGATCCGAGTTACGAGGCATCACTTCCACACACGATCTCCACGCCATTCCCAGACGAGGTTGAACACAAAACAAGTTCTCTACAAGAATACAGGAAAACCCGTCATAGCAAATCATTTTGAAATCAGATTGATTTCATTGGGGATCACAGTCGTTGTCACAAGACGACGCAACAATTGTATGTCCCTAACTCCAGCGTCCTGGAACTTCCTTAACAAGAGGAACCGGACAAGAATATGATGTTCGCCAAATACCAAAGTTCATCAACCATCCTTTGAATTGCAGAAAGATAATTCTAAAAAACTCTGTAAAACCCGGATGGGTGGAACCTGATCTAAACTACCCTTTATAATTGGATAAATAAATGTTTTACCACTGTAAAATATTTAATATTAACCAATCATAATCCATCTAACTAACAACCCACTTATTTGTAAGTGCTGAAATTACTTGTAATTTCAGCACCAGAGAGATTTGAATTTAACTTAGAAATTAGTTGCCTCTCCAAGAGAACTTCAGCAGCCGCAATAAACCAGAATACCCTAGATCTATTGAGCCTAGCAGAGACTAGTTAAACACCCTGAGACTAGTATGTATAAGAGTAAGATTAGGATCGGTATTAGACTAAGAAGTTGCACGAATCTATCCGGCCGAAAATAAGATAGCGTGACGAGCAGACGGTGTACCCTATCCGAATTTACTCTATGAGTTAACCACATCGGTCCTAACTCAAAAACAATAAAAGCTTCGGCGCGTGTCAGAAAACATTCACTGGGAAGAACAAATGGCGACTAGTTTTGGCCTTAATATAAACTTATTAGAAAATCCACAGAAATCAAAACTGTAAACTATCACGTCATCGCACTATAAAACTTGTATATAAAACAGACATGTTGACTTGATCTATCCGAAACGCGTTTCTATACAAGAGTTTTTTCGCCTGAAACTGCACATTCAGTGAGAACGGGAAAGAGCAGAGTATCAGCAATTGATCGGAACAATAACAACAATTAAACAAATAAACATCATTCACCGAGAAATTGAGAGCGGGAATAAAAACAGTGGGGGCCTAAAATTGAACGAAAAGTAGATAGAAGGAGCCAAACTCCAGAAGGGTGGAATTTGCGGCACAGTAGGAGCAATATCATCCAAAACCATAGACTTACACAGAAAAAACGGATCGGACATAGATGCCGAGGCCACAAATGATTCAACAACTATAATAACAATTACCATCAGAGAATGCAAGCAATGACGAACTTAATGAGAATGCTATATCTATTTTTGTGAAAGTAGACATTGCTGCTGAGAAGCGGGAAAATTGACGAAGAAAGTCAGAAGCAATAAGCACGAAGATCTAGAAATTTACTACGCAGTGATGAGTACTTCAGGAGAAAAGATGAGGTAACTGTTTAAGGAAGCGGAGGAGTCAGAGATGTACTAGGACACCTGAATCCAACTCAGGATAGAACCATTGGGAAAACACTGGGGAAATGTTGAATAAGACTCCTCAGCATAGACCTTCAGTATTCCGAGGTGGACGAGAGTGTTTGAGTTAATCAAGCGCGAACTGAAAATCATTCTAGTAAACGATATGCTGGCGGCAGTGCAGTCTGAGTTTCCCTTCTTTCGAAGATTGACCTTGGGATGACGGAACTTTTGCTGGTTTCGTCGGTGTACGGTAAAAGATATGCTGGCGGCAGTGCAGTCTGAGTTTCCCTTCTTTCGAAGATTGACCTTGGGATGACGGAACTTTTGCTGGTTTCGTCGGTGTACGGTAAAAGATATGCTGGCGGCAGTGCAGTCTGAGTTTCCCTTCTTTCGAAGATTGACCTTGGGATGACGGAACTTTTGCTGGTTTCGTCGGTGTACGGTAAAAGATATGCTGGCGGCAGTGCAGTCTGAGTTTCCCTTCTTTCGAAGATTGACCTTGGGGATGACGGAACTTTTGCTGGTTTAGTCGGAACTCAACATCAATGCGCTCACGAATGAACGGGATCAGTTGTTCAATTGATATTTGGGGGCGGCAAAATTTCATTTAAGAAGCGTAACAATCAACACCTGGAGGGATCATGCCCGTCGAAACCTAGCATAGATGCCACCCGATATCGTGCGGATAGCAGATCATTTTGAAGGAGGGGCATTTGAACCTACCATCTGACATCAGATATGACACCCGCAACTTCCTAGCGAAGTTCAACGTGCAACATCCAGAGTTGTCCTATCGAGGGCGTAAGCTGGAGCCATGGGGACGCTCTACATGGCGCGTGAATCCACAGTAGAAAGGAGGGGCTCGACACCGTCTCCACTGTAAACTGACACTTCTGGTGACAAGGAGGGAAGGTCAGTGGAGAGCCGTTTTGAGAGCTCTAGAGAAAGGAGAATCGGCGATGACACAAGAGGCAGAGATGGATGACGAGCCGACTGATTTTGAATTGATGGAGACGGAAGCCGCGATAAACACACAGTCAGGCCCTGGCGGTCAGTTGGGACCTTATAGCCCAAGAACAACTGTTAAGCTGTTGAAAGACTTCAGCGATACGGAAAGGAGCATCACTCTGACACCACCGCTGGGTTCTCCTCAGAAGAGACTGCAGCTGGAGAAGAAAAAAGCGGAACCCGAGGCCATACTCCTGAGTGATACCCCACGAGAGGGTAACAAAGGGAAAAAATAAGCAATTTTGAATACTCCTAATCTCGGGGCATGGAATGCATTGCTGCTTGATTTCAACAACAACTTGGCCAGAAAAACGTATATGGACAAGTTCAAAGAGGAGTTATGGGACGTGGTGGTGCAGCATGGGGAAACTCGTCCTTATGGAAAAGGGTATAGACCCTGATGCTGTAGAAGCACTAACGAGCAAGATGAAAAAAAAATTAGTTCAAGTGAAACTGCGACAAAGTGAAACTGCGAGAAAACTGATCTCAAGTCTAAAGCAATGTTGAAAAAGCTAAAACAAAACATCGTATTTCTTCCATTATATAAATGAATACTATGATTCCTAAACCACTTTCACCGAAAAAAAACTAGTTGGCTAAAGGAATCTGGCAGGCTTGAGTGACTTACTAGACTCGATGTATCAAGTCTAGGGATAACATCTGAAATTGATCTAAAACTCCACATGGTCAAGGCGAACAGAAGCTCAGCTATTGTTTACCTGGTGCCTGGCGGGCGTCACTCTTAGAGACTTGACTTCGAAGGACAAAGTGAGATCGGGAACAAACGCTTGAACAGCTTTGCAATGCTGGCACATTACTAGACTCGTTGCGATGCTGAACTCTGCCTGGAAAAGAGGAAGGACGCTATGTGTTTCGTGACATAGATCATGTCAGTTTTTACAAATGCAGTGATCCCAACTTGTCAACATACGATTTCGAGCAAAAAGTATAGAAAACAGGGTGACAAATTTCATACTAGACGTTTACCAAAGTGTTGACATAGAAAAGGTAGAGCTGACTACAGTAAAACTTGAGAATCAGTCCAAAATCATGATATTAGGCGATTATCGAATAAGAAGATAGAGAGCAGTCACGACACGCATCGCATCGGCCGATGATGAAGTCTGAAGAACAATCAAGACCATCTAAGAAAGGAATACCAAAACGTCTCTCGAAAAATTGGAATTGCCCTCAATCCTTTGTTGAACGCTGAAGCTGGAGCGACATATTTCAACTTCGAGGTAGCCACATTGTTGAAGTTTTTGGATCGAGAAGATATTAGAAGTGGATACTCTTAAGAGAGAGAAACCAGTCTTGTGCTCAATTCTAGAGGGGTTTGAAAACGACTTGTGTTTTAAGATCTGAAGAGTTGCGTCGGTTGGGAATGGGAAAGAGCATCATGAGTAAGAATTTGGACATGATTTTGATGCTGTCTAGACCCTTCTGGCTCTTGCATCCGCAATCGAATGTGAACAACCGCCGAATTGAAATTGCGTGACAATCGTGCTAAGAATCACTCTTGATCAGCTGCTGATTGCAATTGATGTATACAAACTCCTGAGAGAACCCGGGTCGAGATCCCGCTCAAAAACCGCTCAAGATTTGAGCGGTTTGAGCGGTTTTCCAGCAAGATTTGAGCGGTTTGGGCAGTTTTTTTGGAAAAACCGCTCAAACCGCTCAAATCTTGCTTAAAAAACCGCTCAAAAACCGCTCATTTCTTGCGGTGATTTTTGAACGGTTTTTCAAGCAAATTTGAGCGGTTTTTATGCGGTTTTTGAGCGGTCTTCCCGGGTCGAGGTCTCAGACTCAACTTTTCTCTTCTCTGCAAAACTCGAACGAACACGTTCATCCAGGGGCGACCAATATGTAGTAATTTTCCAAAAAGTGCCCAAAAACAGCATTTTTGACCAGCTCTTCACGTCAACACCCCAACCCCCCCCCCCCCCGCCCCAACTTACCCCCCTCCCCCCGCCAACGTACTCCCTCCCCCCAACTTACCCCCTCAACGTATCCAACATCCATCAAACCCCCCCCCCCCCCACCAACGTTTTGTAGAGACTGACAATAAAAATCCTGACAGTATATTTGTTGTGCATGTCTAAAACATTGAGCATATTCAGTAGAAAAAATACAGCAAATATTAAGCTTTCAGCATGTCCGAATAGACTAACGGATAAGGCGTCTGACGTCGAATCAGAAGATTGCGGGTTCGAATCCCTCTGTGGTCGACTTTTTATTATTAAATCTTGCGCCGTTTTTGAGCGGTTTTTTTAGATAAACCGCTCAAAACCGTTCAAATCTTGCGCGGTCTTTGAGCGTTTTTTTTAGATAAACCGTTCAAAAACCGCTCAAACCGCTCATTTTGAAGCAAGATTTTGAGCGTAATTGTCTAAAAAAACCGCTCAAATCGCTCAAATATTGCTTCAAATTAGGTGAAAAATCTCGACTCGGGAAGAGTTGTCTGCTTGTGTATAGAAGAAATCGTGAGTGCCTGCGACTAGGGATAGCCAAAAGCAACGAGTTTGGCTAGATCCAGAGTGCAACTTGACCAGGAACTTTCACAGTGAACTGACCTAGCGGTCCAAAACTTATGAAACCTTACAGCTCAAAGTTCTTGAGTTAGTTAGTTATCCTGATCTTGATTGAGTTACATACAAGAATTAACTCTAGACTTGGTCATGATGTCTTGAGTTGCTCATTTTGATTACAAGAGAGTGATTTATTTGATTATGGCCTTAAATCATTAGCGATTTTGAATTCCATCTCTAGTTGAACTGTTATTTGATTGAGATAGAAAAGCATGAGAGATAGTGTCTCTTGCCCTTGAGCCGATGGCTAAAGATTCTATCAGTTTTGATCTCAAATGTGACATAAGCGAACGACTGTTACATAGTGTTTTGTTAGCGCTCTTGTGTGAGCTTTAAGGCAGAACTTTCGAACAAGAATTGCACAAAAAATAGGCTAGTGCCAAAAAAGGATGAGGACCTGAGCGTCTTGAAAACGATACACAAACTGATGATGCCTCAACATGCGCCGCCAGAAGTGAACCCAGAATGGTCGAAGCTAAAGACGTGTGAATTGAAGGCAGGTAGCTGCCTGGACATGCGAGCGGACGGTGCTGCCCCCAATGTGATGGTGATACTTGCGTGCGGATCCTGTCATCACAGAATGAAAGTTTGATCACGTGGTTTGCCGACATAACTGAAACACAAGTAATATTCAGATGTTGGCAAACTGCTACGAAAGCACAACAGTGAACCTGGACTCCTCCTTGGGATTTTTCTCAAGGATTTGCAGTCTCAGGTCACTTAAGTTGTTGGACTTCAAACACCATATAGTCACTGCGGGAGTGTGGAGTCTCGGCCGGGAGTTTTAAAATTAAACCAGAAGCCCAATAAGGACTGGCAGGTTGGGCTAGAAGCAAAACTGGCATTCTCCGTGAGTGAAACTTATAGCCTGTAAGTCAACGCTAAATCACTCGTTGAACAAACCTGGCCAATTACTGTGAAAGTTTATATCCGTTGCATATGACGGTAGTGGAGATTGTTAGTCAAATAATCTGTTCTCAATCACAAAATGTGTTCGTTTAGCACGAATGTCTTGTCATTCCCATCATTTGATGAGGAAGCTATATGGGGCGGTGACCAGGGATAAAGAAAAATTGATGGAGATATGAAGAAAAAAGCTTCCGACC
This sequence comes from Symsagittifera roscoffensis, assembly GCF_963678635.1. Classification (NCBI taxonomy): domain Eukaryota; kingdom Metazoa; phylum Xenacoelomorpha; order Acoela; family Convolutidae; genus Symsagittifera; species Symsagittifera roscoffensis. Next base: position 98,024,278 of record NC_087062.1, read on the forward strand.
TACAAGAAACAGAATTATAGTGATTTCGAGAGACAGAGTATGAGCGGCAAAGTGACGAAGAAGATGCCTGTGGTGGATGAAAGTGTAAAGTATGTTTCCGTTTCATTTTTGAAAGACAACTTAAAATTTTTTAGCACTTGTGCAATATTTAGTAAATTATTATAATGTCTTTCTTTTAAAATTAAAAAATATCATAAGGTCACAAAATATCATGGTAACCTAAGTTACTTCACAAGTCCTCCATCATTTCATCAACTCAAAAACTGTGCCAATCGATCAGAATGTCATCAGTTTTAGTACGACGAAAAGAAACTTATCTCAACAAAAATGGCCGTAGTACAGGTTCATTGTGAAGGTTAGTGATGTGATTTAAAATAGGAATGAATTGGTAAAGATCAGTTTTGATCGGAATGTTTTTTCTAAGTTTGATCTGAGCGTGCATGACACGTAACGTTTCATTTTTTGCGACAACTGAAAACCACGAAATCAGAACAAAGATTTTCGCCACTAGAGATTACACGGAACCGACAGAAGTTAGTTGGAACGAAGATTACTGATATTCGAAGAAGAGACACGCTCAGAACTGTAAAGATTGCACAGTTAAAATTGTTAATGGACGACATATCCCGTGGATTAGCAAGGCTGACGGGAGGAATTTTAACCCTTGCTAATCATGAAGAAGAGACTCTTCACGAGTTTCGAAGAAACCGAAGGGGTCCGGGGTTGTGACTCAGAACTGTATTTTAACACCTTTTAGCTTCCCGGAGTGGCCTGAATTAAATTCATACACATCAACTTTCATTTTCAGGAAACTAGGATTTGAGGCAAAGGATCGATCCATCTCCAATGGATGGGATGATTTTCTCTGTATAAAATCAATCGTATTATGAAAACCTAACACTAGTAAAGTACCAGCCCTGTTTTTAGGAGTGACCTCGTGGTCTGGGGTACTGAGACCTAGCCATGAGCTCACTATTTTCACACGCAACTAAGTTAATTTGCGCGGTTTGGCTGATAGCCTTTGAACAGTAACAATTTTGTCTACCTATGTTACCAGAACCACACTAAATTGGCTACGGTAGAGACAGTTAAAAGAACGTAAAGCTCTATTTAAACGCTGGCCGATCAGTTCAAAGTCTAGCTTTACTTTCTGTCGCTATATACTTCCGGGCAAAGGTTACAAACCATGGGCAATTTTTCGCTAGTTTCTCATCATTTCAGTTTTTCACAAAAATCTAAAATTAGGTAAAATAAAATACAACGTCATTGAAAATGAGTAATAAGAGGGTAGGGAGTCAAGCCAATCAGATTGAAAAAATAATTTCAGCTCAGAAAAAAACGCAAATAATATCAAAAAATTAAACTGATATGAGGCTTCGGGTCTGTCAGATAGTTATACTACTTTGTATTTGTGTTCCTTTGGCTCTACGAGTAAAAAAACTTCTTTAAAAAAATGTATCCCTAATAATGCTAAGTACGCAGGCAGCTTTCTCAACCTATATTGCGTGGGAGATTCTATGCTCAAGGAAGCAACCTGCCTTTGGTTCCTCGTTATATGGGATCGAGTTTCTATAAAACTTACTCAGAAAAAATCTCAGTGCTAGGTCCTGCGGCACCCTACCTTTGGTTGAAAAATATATTCATCATCAACGAAATCTCTATATTTGTCAGTTTTGCTTTCTTTCGCCTCGGCCGCGGACAATCCGGGGATTCAAATCCGAGCGTCTGCTTTTTCTGCTATACTTTAGGGACTCAGTTAGTTTCTTGCCACTCCATCACATTTGTACCGAGCACCGTTATAACGTTTCAACACATGAAAAAGTCACAAAAATCGAAATTGAAATAAACCAAAAGAACATTCTGTCAATGTTAAATTTTCAGGTAGCCTTGAGACGTATTATTTCTGAAAATTGTATTTTACGTAACATTTTTTCCAAAGTAGATAAAACAGCATTTTAAACAAAGTAGTCAGATTTTTATACCTGAAAATGCAATAAAAATGTGCGAAAACTTTTCGTTCAATATACAAGTTTAATGCATAATTGTTTAGTCTTTCTTTTTACTAGTTATACTTTTTTTCAGTCACATTTTCTGTCAAATTCATATATTTTCTATTATTTTATACACCATTTTACCGATAATTCTTATCAATGTTTGCCTGCTGTATCAATCAATCATCAGTTGGTCTACTGTAAATTCTTGATGCTATAGATGGAAAAAAATTTAGAAACAATTACCGAAAAATGGTTCATGTGAAATCAGAAATAACCATTGACAATTACCGTTCATGTCAAACCATTGACAATTTGTAATCTCTATACCCTGCCCGGAAAATGGGCAACCATGACAGCGTAACAAACCTGTCTATGAAGCTGTGAGTGCAGCAATTTATAAGTGATTTAATAACTTCATCTGCCTTAAAACTTTCTAATTTTTAATATAATTTTTATTCGAGCATTTAAAATTTTTATCTATGTTTGCAGCAGGTGAGAGCAAAACTGATGGAAGATTTGGCATCTTGTTTACTTCCTCCAATTGGACCATTTTACAAGGAAGAGAAGCTATCACAATTTTTTTCAATAATTGAGATCTTTTATTAAAAACAATCTCTTCGTATGAGCGTCACCCTTTTAACGTTTTTTTTGGAGTTTTGGCTGTTGTAGCCTCATTGGGCCTGTTGACAATAATGGGTTCGTTTATTCTGTCTTAGATTGGTAGTTTTTTTTGTGATATTTGCCGTAGATGGGAGGGGTTATACGTTATACATGCCACTCGCGTAGTGAGTTTCAACGTCAATTTAGCACTGACCTCCTCTGAAATGTTATCAGTTTTTGTTCTGCTGTTGTGGGATTGGCTTCTCCCTCCAAGCGAATTAGATTTTTTAGAAGGCTTGCTATGTTGTCTTTATATTTGACTGTCGACTTTTCAAAGCTGATTTCATGATTGGGGGCTATTCTCATGCACGAAGGACCGAATGCGCGAAAAAACTCGTCAGCGAATGACCAAAAAATAAAAGTAGCCAAAAAACAAATTTTAAAAAAGAGCAATTGCCGTTTAATAAAAGGCAGGAAAATTTTGCTTCTTTCATAGCAAAACTCTTGAAATAAAAAAATTGTTCCAATTCGGCGGCGTCAGTGACAATTTGGAAATTTTGCATAATTCTGCCGTTTTTAAATTCGGCCACTATCAGTACTCATTCCCTAAAAATGTTCACCCGCATCTAGTTCAAGCGTTAATAATCGACTATATTCCGATTTAAGTACCAGTCTTACTAAAATTGAGAAACAATTGATTTTAATCAATTTATAGTCGAATATAATCTCTCTTTTTAAAATCAAATTATATTTAATTATAATCCATTATAATCGATCAAAATCGATTATAATTTCATCTAGTTTTCGATACAATAATAATCAATTATAATTGATTATAAACCATTCTTTTTATTCAAACTTCTAATTCATTAGTGTTCCACAAAAATCCATTATAATTGATTGTATTTGATTATAATCCTTTTTTTTGTCTATTTTGTTTTCGAATTTGCATCTAAATTGCTTATATTTTATGCTTTTTGTAGACGTTGGTTTCTATGAAAAAATGAGAAAAATGATTTTAACGTTTTCCAATCATTTCAAATTTATCAGGTTTTTTTTATTTCTTTCCCATTAAAGTTGTTTTGTGATGCATAATTTCAGATTTCTAACCAGCAAAGCATCAGCAAATTGATTTAGTTTTATGATCAATTCGGAAGATTTTTTTTTCATGTACCGCTGGAACCTTTCCACAAATATGAGAAGATCTCTATGAAACTTTTAATTTGTGGTAAAATTTTGTATTCAGATGAACCAAAGTGTTCAAGAGATCTCTCTTTTAGAGATTTTCTTTTTGACGCAAAAGTAATAACCCATAAGATATAAATTGAATATCGTTTTTGAATTGACAAAATTTTGGCAAAATAAGAGATTATAATCGATTATAATGGATTATAATTGATTTTAAGAGTTTTTGTAAGAACTAAAGAACTATAATCAATCATAATCAATTATAAGAGCTTATAATCACTTGGAAAATATTACGATTATAATCAATTATAATTCCTTTGAACACCTAATTTTGGTTATTTTTATCAATTATAATTGTCAAAAAATTATCATAATAATCCGTTATAATCGATTATATTCCGATTTTAGTACCAGTCTTACTAAAATTGAGAAACAATTGATTTTAATCAATTATTAGTCGAATATAATCTCTCTTTTTCAGATCAAATTATATTTGATTATAAACCACTATAATCGATTATAATCGATTTTAAATTCATCTAGTTTTCGATACAATTATAATCAATTATAATTGATTATAATCCATCATTTTTATTCAAATTTCTTTTTCATTAGTTTCCAACAAAAATCCAATAAAATCGATTGTAATTGATATTAATCCTTTTTGTTTGTCCATTTCATCTTCGAATTTGCATCTAAATTTTTTTTATTTTATGCTTTTTGTAGACGTTGTTTCCCATGAAAAAATGAGAAAAATGTTTTTATCTTTTTCCAATCAATTCAAATTTATAAGGTTTTTTCTATTTTTTTCCCATTAAAGTTGTTTTGTGATGCATACTTTAAAATTTTTAACCACCAAAGCATCAGCAAATTGATTTAATTTTATGATTGATTCGCAAGATTCATTTTTCATCTACCGCGGGAATCTTTCCACTTATATGAAAGGATCTCTATGAAACTTTTGTTTTGTGGTAAAACTTTGTGTTCAGATGAACCAATGTGTTCAAGAGATCTCTTTTTTAGAGATGTTCTTTTTGACGCAAAAATAATAAACCATGAGATATAAATCGAATATAGTTTTGAATTGACAAAATTGTTGCAAAATAAGAGATTATAATCGATTATAATTGATTTTAAGGGTTTTTTGTAAGAATTATAATCAATTATCAAATTGATTTTAAGGGTTTTTTGTTAGAACTATAATCAATTATCATCGATTATAAGAGATTATAATCTCTTGGAAAATATCACGATTATAATCAATTATAAATCCTTTAAACACCTAATTTTGGTAATTTTTATCAATTATAATTGTCAAAAAATCATCATAACAATCCGTTATAATCGATTACTTACGCCTAAACTTGGATGAGGGTACTTTCTTTCCAAATTTTAGATTACTGAAATCTGGTTGGCTGATTTTTATTTTCGCGCATTCGGTCCTTCGCGTATGAGGGATTCCACCTTCATGATTTACTCCCCACTTATTTCTTCATCATGTTGTCTTTTCCGGTTGATTTCCCCGCCCTGTGTCAATTTTTAAACTTAGGACATTTGAAAAAAGTCCAAAAAACATCAATCATCAAATGATTTTTAACCATCGATTTTCAATAACAAATTAAGAAATAAAACTGACTGATATATTGTTTATGAGAAAGTATAGGATCCTTTTGCCTTTTTTACTTTTAAATTCTAAAACTCCGTCTAAAAACGCCACCGTCTGGCACTTTTTGGCTTAAACATCCCAATATAATACTTACCTTATTACCTGTCTGAAATTTTCGATCGTGGAACTCGGTTGATTTCTTGTTGGCTCCACTCGAATGGGTCATCTAGATGACTCCTTTAGTTAACTCCACATAGATTCCCTAGGTACTGCTCTTGCTCTTTTAGTAATTATTTTTTCTAGCAGTTCAAATGCATTTTTTTACGTCTAAAATATGACAGAGGCATTTTAATTGCAAAAAAGTCAAAGTCATGGAATCATGAGGCGAATTATGATTTCATGAATTTGGTCACAAGGTGGGCGATTTATGTTAAAAAGATAACGGTTGGTATAAATAGTAATGGGTAAAAAAATCACTCTCGACATTAATTTTTTCAACTGCAAATGCTGCTACCACAAATAATTTGAATTTTTTTTTTAGTGTTAACTTTTATGATTTCAATTTTATGGCCCCACTTGATATTCAACACCTTCTCTGTAAAAAAAAAACAGCAAACTTCAGTTTGGTCTTGAACTGATAAATTTACGCTTTGAACTCAAATTAAAAAACGATTATCTACTCCATCATTGAAAAAAACGGTGGCTATTTTGCGTTGTTAAGCGCTCGAACGAGGCGCAGTAGAATAATGAAGCATTTGAGGGTTTCGGCCTTCAGTTAAAATTAGTGAAGGTTGAGTTTGAGAATCCTGAGGAGCTCTTTCTTGTTGACTTATGGGCTTTTTGGTTCATTTAGTTTTTTTTGTATTTTTGTCGCAGTCCCCAAAAATTAGGTTTGACTCTGAGCTGAATTTGGAGGTGGACTTTTTAATCTATCTTTTGGGCTGATTTGATCACGATAAGTGAATTGCGAATTGCTCGTAACGGAGGCTTCTTAGGGGCTGGGTTTGTCCAATATGTGTATTAAAGATATATCTGTAGCTGCAGGCGGTGAAATTTGAGCGTGCGGATTGATTGGTTTTCAGTCGAGATAACGCCAATAAATGATTTAGCCGAGATATACAGAAGGTTCAGACTTACTAAAATTGTTTTCACAACGCTGAACCCATATCAATTGACCTGGAGTTTTTTCGCAATTGATCTGGAATTTTTCACGTTTTTTTTTTTAATTTTTCAAGCTTTTATAAACTGAACATTGTGGTTGCTCAAATCGGACCAAGTTAACATCCTAAATCCCTCCAAGAGGATGTTAACTTGGTTCTAAGTTGGGATTTTTCAGCCAATCAGAATCGAGCATTTTACATGCAGCGCTTAGCAAATTTAATTTATATTGAACACAGTGGTGGAGGGTCTTCACTTGGTCTATTTGGGGGGGGGGGGGGGGTGTTGGGGGGGGGGGGGTGTGTTGGGGGGAGGATGTTAACTTGATCAACAGAACAGTATTCGCTCTTAACAAATCCCCCCTCCCCCTGTAAATAAAAACACCCGTACCCAGTAAATTTTCTAAAACAGATCTGAAATTCTTTATTTTTTGTGTAAGTTAACTTTCAGATCTGAAATTCTTTATTTCAGATCCTAGATAAGAATAAACCAATTTCAGATCTGAAAAATTATTTTTTGAGAAAAATGGAAAATTTCAAAATTTTGAATTGACTCTTGAAGTTTTGTTACGTGTCTTGCTGAGCATGAAAACATTAAATTTAGATCAAAAATGGGATCAAGTTAACATCAAATTAAATCGTCCCTAGAATTAGACAGTGGAAAAATTTCTGCGATTAATTCTCACATCAATCTTTTGTATTGGTTTCTGTCCAATAAGCAGTAAAACAGCCTAAGGTAGATGATATTTTCAAGTTCTATCTGTTTTAGATGATTATGGATTTATCAAAAAAATTTGTTCGTATCATTGCATAAAGTAGATTCGTTAGTAGTAGCTGCTTAGTAGTTTTGCGAAATTTTCCATCTCGAATCCCACACGTTTGGCCGTAATAAAATAAATAAGTCAACCAAACTTTTGAGACCAGAAATAGCCAAGAAAAAGAAATTTTCAGATCTGAAATAGTCAAGAAAAAGAAAATTTCAGATCTGAAATAGCCAGGAAAAAGAAGTTTTCAGATCTGAAATTATATCTGAAATAGATTTTTTCAGATCTGAAATAACCATCTGAAATTAGATCTGAAATAGCCCATCCTTAAAGTATCCAAGCGTTATTTAAACATTTCACAAATCACAACCATTTCAGATCAGAAATTTAGATCTGAAATAGATTATTTCAGAACTGTTTTTAGAAAATTTACTGGGTTATGAGCAGTAAATTCGCACTAGAGCGTTGTATGTAAATTCGATTTTTGCTGCATTCTGATTTTGCTGCATTCGGGGGGGGGGTGGACTTTCTTTTTCCATAAGACCTGGGTGCCCCCCACACCTTCACACGAGCACCAATTTTATGGTCTAACGAGTGGTTTTACAAAGGTTGTGGTTGATTATAAAGAACAAATATTTTTGTCATGGCCTAATTTATCTGCATGTCAATTTTTGAACAGTAACTTTAATTATAAAAATTTGCAGGTGGGAAGGAAAAAGAGCTCTAACTGGAATAGGGTCCAAAATTTAGCAATATAACCTGAATCACAGGGAGTGTAATCTCTATTATGTTTTATGTTGGTATAACTTTATACGTTGCGCCTTGTATGGGCGCGGATTTTTCCCCTGGCCTTGACCGGTGGTCATACAGACCTTTCTTTGCCAGAGACTTTCCCCGAAACAGATCGACCATGAGTCTTAAGTAGTTTCGTTCAACCATCCTGTGATTAAGATACAATATCTTCAGAAGTAGACCATAACGAAACAGCTGTGCAGGAAACAAAACAGCCAACATTAAATTTTTTCATATTTAAAGTAAGATCAAATCATACAAATTGTTATAAGACACGTCTAATTCAAATATTACTCATGTTGTGTCAGTTTGTCTCAGTTTTATGAACATTAGCGATGATTCGAATTGAATCGTTATAAGCTTTTAAGAATAAATTTATGAAATAATAAAACAGCAGAAGAAAGGCAGATATATAACAACCAAACTATGATTCTCTCAAATTACAGTTTCAATAAGCAGTCATGGCCGAGTGGTTAAGGCGTCTGACTAGAAATCAGATGGGATCTTCCCGCGTAGGTTCGAATCCTGCTGACTGCGAGTTTTTTTTTTAAATCTAGTAGAATTGATAGAAATAAATCCCCCATGTCTATTCTTTCACGCCAACATTGCTAAATTCTCTATTCGCTGCGCCGAAAATTAAAAACCTATTCACAAAGCCGAAAATTAAAAAGCTATTCACAAAGCCGAAAATTAAAAAGCTATTGTCCACTGCGCCGAAAGTGTATTCTTCCTAATTACAAAGAATGGCAAAAATATAATTAATTGCGGCAAATTTCCGACATTACAGTCTAGTATTCGTTCAAATCCGGGCTCGGATCTACTTAACAATTATTTCCCCCCCTATCACAAAAGGGGGGAAATTGTTAAGTAGGTTCAGCTAGCAAATTACTAGCAAATTAGTCGAACTTTCAGCCAATCAGAAGGCAGCAAATTCTGAAACCGAGAAAGTTCTAATTGGCAACAGCTGTTACACTTAGCAAATAAGCACGTAAAATGAACTTAGCAAATGAGCGCGTAAATTATGGGGGGAGGGTGAATTCCCATAGGTTCCAACATTCATAGGTTCCAAAAATAAAAAATCAGTCGCATAAGTTCCAAAATTTATCTTCTTGAATTCTGATTGGTTGAAATTTGAGCCAACGAATTTATGGATCGATTGTTTACTGTTCAACCAGCATAAGCTCAAGCTGTAGAATAGTGACCGCCGCAGCCGCGCCAACGTGTTGCGAGCTTGCCACCAAAGGGTAGGACTCTAAACGAAATTTAGAGCCGGTTATCGCCGCGAAGCAGGTACCAGATTCTTAAGCAGGTACCATAGGGGGGAAAATGTTAAGTAGATCCCCGGGCTCTTTTCCAGTTTCCCACCCCCTCGTAAAATTTCAAAATAAAGCTGTTCAAAAATTATTCTCACGGCATTTAACATGTAAAAAAGCAGGTTGTGGAAATTTGTTCACCCGCTCACGCTGACACGTTTTAATGGTAACTTCTCAAAAGGCATAATTCCCAAATGGCATAAAAAAGAATTTTTTCCCAAATGGCGTAGATTTCAGGTTTTAATTATAGTTCAGACGTTTTCTATCAATTTTTAATTCTAAAGTTTTGACAGGAACGAAAACGGAGGCGGAGCAATCAGCAGAATGGTCCAAATGCAGAAAAACAGAAAAATTTTGACTTATATTGGTTTATACGGGCTATTTGATAGAACAATTATTAGAATCGTCAAAAATACCAAGAAAACGATTAAATATGCATGAATTGTCTAATTTCATTAAGTTTTTTTATTAATTTTTTTTTAAAAATTCTTGATTAAATTACTCAAATTGTGCATAAAATGTTCGTTGCGTTGGTATGACGAGTGAATACGCGGTTGTCTAAATACTGCTATGTAACCAGCTTATGCTTTGCGGTTTTGCTAATAAATTCTGCTATCTTTTAAAGATCAAATGTCAATCAACATTTGAATTGACAATTTGACAAATTTTTCAAAATTGTCCGCGAAAAAGTTTTTCTCGATTTTTCTAATGCAACTGTTGCATAAAATTTATGCCATTTGGGAATTATGCCATTAGAGTCGTAATCGTTTTAATGCATTTTTTTACATAAAAGGTCATTTTAAATAAGTTTTCATATATTTAATTTCCGAAAAAATCTAAGGAACTGGAAAAGAGCCAAATTCCCATCACGAAAAATGTTTAACTTTATTTTTCACCAAAACTCAATTTGCGCGTTTTTTTTTCTCAAATTTTCTACCTTAAAAGGCGAGGGAGGTTTTACCAAGTAGCAAAACGTAAAATTTGGTTAAAAATACACTGCGACATTTTTCTGAATGACGAAATCATACTTATTAAACGATTGAGAACTAGGTGTCTTATTCTCAAGGAACCTGGTTTTTTTCAAGGGATCACTTTATCATAGTAGTACCAATTTAAAAGCTCATTCTGTATGAAATATGGGGGATCCTTTTCCTCCCCCAACCCACTTGCAGTTTCTTACAATTAAATTTTATGTTCAAATTGTCCGAACATGACAAAAACTGGCATGCAGACTGATTGGGCTATGACAAACATGTGTGTTCTTCATAACAAGCAAACCTTGGAAAACCACTCCTTACAGCAAAAAATTGATGCACGTGTGAGTTGGGGGGGGGGGGTCAGGAAAAAGAGCACCGAGCGTACTAAAAAATTTTTTTCGGGGCAGATTTCAGAAATATGCAAGCGAGGGTTGACCATTCCTCAAAAAAATTAGGTTTTTTTACTTATTCCGCCTAAATTTCTTCTTATAACAATTTTGTATTATTCAACGTATAAATACAGAATAAAACACTGATAGCACAGAGAGCACTGGTTGTTTTGGTTAATAAAACGATCACAGTATTCTTTAGCCGATTTCTAACAAGGCAGAATTTCGAGCAGATGTGAAAGTGGTCATTTTTTCTTGGAGCTTTCTTCTGCGTTTTTCTTTCTGGTTAGGGTGAAATTCTGCAGCATGTTTGAAAAAAATTGAATATTTAAGCAAATATTAGATATTTTCGCCATTTCGATTTATTTGAAGTCGACTTTAAATGGTGGAAAAAAAAAACATTTTTATGATGGCACTGTAGTTTGTTTGGCTGATTCTAGCCAATCAGATTAAAGCAAAATAGTTGATTTTAAGACATTTTATTATCGATTTTTGGGTGCTAAAGTAAAAGACCCAAAAATCACCTAGCTTAGAACTTTTTAGAAGATTGGTAGGAATTTTCCGCTATCTTACACATTTCTTATAAGAAAAGTTCTAATATAGTAATTTTTTCCCAAAAATCAAAAATTTGCCAAAATTTTTTTCAATCTATTTCTAATTCGAAAGAAAATTTTCGCGTTTTTCTATTTTATGCCTTCAAAAGTTCTAAAAAAAGTTTTTATTTTGTATGCATTTTGAACAAAAAATGTCTAAACGAAATAATTGAAATTTGTTTTCAATGACTTTCTTAATTTTTTGTAATTATTTTAAATTATTTTTGAGACAATAAAATTTCAATTTTGACGAATCATGTCATATAGCTGCGGACGTGTTGTATGAGGGGTTCGAGTATATAACGCCAAAAATATCTACTTAGCACAATCTATTATAAAAACTAACTTTATTATGTTAGTAGGGTTTTCAGAAAACTCATGTAGCGAAACGAGTCATTTGGTTTCTGAGGTTCTGTTATTATACTCTCTGTCATCGGAGAATTTCTGAACTGGTTATAAAATCTCAAAAAAGTTGAGAAACAACACGCACAAAAATTTTCAATATTTATTTTTAAAAATTTCGTATCTTAAAACTTTCTTGCAACAAAAGTCACTGTTTTACATTTTTCTTATTAATTAAATCCCTAACTTGTGACGCTCCTAGAGCCAAAGTTTGTACAAAGCACTAAGATTCTTTTAAGGAAAATTCTAAGATAGCGAGTTTTGTTCAACCCGGAGGAACAAAATTTCGAGTGAATTTGGGCTGTGATTGGATCAAGCATTCATCTGCCCTAGCTTTTTGTGAAAAAAGCTCGGATCAACTCTACAATATCATTCAAAATCGAGTCAGGGGGGCGAAAATACATTTTTAAAATGATTTTGTTTTGGGCAAAGCCTGTGTTCATTGCAAATTAACTGTTTCATTAAGAAAATTTGATCGAAAAAACTAATTTAGGTTCTAAACAGCATATCAATGCAATCACAGGACCAAGTTAACATCCTCCCCCTTAACTAGACAAAATTAAGACCTTCCTCTCCAGCACTCAATTTGGAACAAAAGCTGCGGGTAAAAAGCTGCTCGATTCTGAGTTGCTAAAAAATTCAGCTTTGACCTAAGTAAACGTTTTCCCCTAAATCGGTTTAGGGGGAGGATGTTAATTTGGTCCCAATTTTGCATCAAAAATTGTTAAAATCATTCTTTTTTGAGCGTTTGTTCGAAATATTTTAGGCTACGTTTTAGTAATTAGACAATCGCGTATTCATACTCGCCAGTAAATAGACAGTTACTATATTAACCAATCAGAATTAGGATGAGAAAGCTGAGGAAATATTTTTTCATTATTTGCTGCTTCTGATTCCCTCTCTCAGATCTGACTGGTTCAAATATTTTGTGTCTTCTTACTGACAATTATGCATTCGCGGTTGTCTTCTTATTCCTACGTAAGCGAAGCATGCATTTCGAACAAACACTCAAATAAAAAAGATTTTTACATTACATGTTTTGATGCTTGATTATGACCAAGTCAACATCCTCCTCCCTAAATCGATTTGGGGGAGGGGATGCTAACTTGGTTCAAAATTCGATTTTTCAGCCAATCCGAATCGAGCATTTTACGCGCAGCGCTGAGCAAATTTCGGCCAAATTGAATGCTGGTGAGGAAGATCTTAACTTGTCCTAGTTTAAGAGCAGGATGTTAACTTGAACGTGCGATTGCATTGATATGCCCTTTAATTACCTAAATTAATGTTTCCAATATTTTTTTTTGATAGAAACATTTAAATTTTGATGAACGTAGGCTATACTCAAAGTGAATTCTTGAAAAGCTGGTATTATTGCCTCTCTGAATCAATTTTGGGAGACGTTGTACGGTTGATTTGAACTTGCTCTGACATTAAGCTGAGGCAAATGAGTTGTTGATATGAACACAGCGCGAATCTTATCGATATTTAGTTTTTTGCATGTTTTTTGCATGCGAAAAAAAAAATTAGCACGCGCGATGCTTAAGCTAATTATAATAGGCTCTGTTTTAATAATGATAATTATAGTTGGCTCTGCTTGGCTCTTCCCCCCATTTTTAAAACCTTTTTTTTTCAGTTACAATGAAAAGAGTCGCTTGGCAACCAAAAGAATCCCGATCGATACCCATACGCTGTCAATTTTTGTAAAATTGGTCTGAATTGAAAAACATCACCCCAGGCAAAAAAAATTCCTCACATTCTCCCCCCAAATGATAAAAGAAACGAAAACGAAATTTTTGTAAAAATATTTGATCGATATTTCTACGAAATGCTGACTGTCAATTTGAAGCAAATTTGAAGCAAACGAAAAAAATTTCAGAAATTTTAGCCGCGAGAGGTTCTTTTTCTGTTTTTTGTAGCCGCGAGAGGTTCTTTTTCCGTTTCCTCTATATAATTTTCACAACACTGAATCTAATTTCTGAGACAACACTCTTTTCATTTTTGTAGTTTATGGTTTTTTGAATTGGTTCAAGGCTTTAGATATCAGCTTTGTGTTTCGTGGTGATATCGATCCAGTTTTGTTCAAAAAAATTTCGTTTTTCTTTTTGATTATTCAAGAGGGTGGCTACAACAAAAACTTGAAGCACTGATCAAAAATATAAAAGATTAAAAGTTTGAGTACGATAGGGCTTCTTCAATGGAATATCATTTTAAATTTTCTCATTTTTAAAAAGGGTTTGAATTTTGCATTGGTTGAACGGGAGGCGTACCAATATGCACAATGGTCTACGAGCAGAATAGGTCCAATAGCCATTACGAGGCCAAACTGAGCATTTTGTGCATTGTGAGCGGATTCCACAACAAGGACGCTCCCTTTTTTCTTCTTTTGTTCTTTACTAGCCTTTGATCGTTCCGACAAAATTTCAACATGTTTAAAGACTTGTCTCTGGAATGCAGGAACATACAGATACAAAATTGTGCGCCTATGCAGTGCACAGTTTGAACTCGTAATGGCTAAAAAACTGAAAATATTAACTTTTACTGATTAATACGGGCAAATTGATAAAACAATTAACAGAATCGTCAATAATACCAAGAAAATGAATAAATTACTCATGAATTGAATAGTTTCCTCAATTTTTTTCGTCATGAATTTTTTGAAAATCTTGATTTAATTACTCAAATTATTCTTAAAATGTTAGTTTCTTCGGTAATATTGACTATTTTTATAGTTCATTTACCGATCAGCTCATAAAAGTTGATATTTTTCTGTTTTTCTGCTCTTGAACCCATTCTGCTCTTTGACCATTCTGCTTATTGACTGGCCACCGGTTGAACGGTATCTCAATTTCAATTCCTCTACAGGCCAGGTTACTTAATCTTTACCAAGTAAAAAAATTTCTGCGACCATTCAGAAAAATAAATTTTATTTTTCGAGCTTTTGTTAAATTCATTGTTTTATTTCATTATACACACAAAATTTGCAAAGCAATAATTTTTTTCACCTTGAAATTTTTCTGCTGAGAAGATGGATCAAATAAACGGTCAATCCAAATAAAGCGCAAATTCATTGGAAATTTTGTTCCGCCGAAATATTAAATTCAGCCTAGACAAAAAGCTTGGAATTTTTGTGTTTAAGATTGATAATTATAAATCAAATCCAAACGCAATTTCTGACTTGACCTAAATGATCAACCAAGCAGAACGCGCGAATTGGATCCCATTGAATGTTACTGAAAATATAATTACTTCAGTTGAACAGCCAACATTGAAAAAGCTATCGTTCTTCCATCTCAGCCGTTTTTCCACTTCAAAGTAGTTATTAAGCTGTTGATGCAAAAATGAATCTGTTGATTCACAGAATTTTAGGTTTTCTCGAAGGAAGGGAAGAACTTCGAAAATTTGTCAGTTTTTGTTAGGTGCGTAGACTAAATAGATTTTCAGAGCTCTCCCTGTTCATATTACTCAATCGTTACTAGACAATAAAAACACTCTGTAACCGTTCAGAAACGTAACTTAAATTTTTTTTGAGCTTTCAAACCCAGGGGTGGATCTAAGATTTTAAAAAAGTTTTGAAAATTCCGTCGACCTTTTTTAAGGTCGACCAAATTGATTCCTGTGCCCTCCCAAAGCAATTAAAAGACCCTGTTTTGGCCAAACTTTCTGTGCCGCATGCAAAATTTTGAAACAGCAGGCCAGAAAAGGCGTTTTTAGTTACTTTTTGGAAAATTTTGACCAAAAAATCACTTTTTTTTGGCGCTTTTCCCCTTAAAATCAGTAGCGGATTTAAGGGAAGGGGGAGGGGGGTTGACGCCCCTCTTCCTCAGGGATTTGACCCCCAGCCGACCCAATGAGTCTCTTTGTCCGATTTTTTGAGATATCCATTTTGGCTGACGCCTTTTTTGGCCTTTTTTGGCCTTATTTGCCTACGGCGCAGAAAATTTGGTCAAAATTGGTTTTTATAGTGGTAGAGAGCTCACAAAATCAATTTGGTCGACCTGAAAAGAAGCCAAAAGTTTCAAATTTTTTTTTTGAAATCCGCCCCCCTTGAGAAATTCCTAGATCCGCGCCTGCTTAAAATTATTAAAAATTGGCGCCGAAGGCACCTTTTCAAAAATTTTAATGTCCATCAGCCAAAAGCTGTCATCTCAAAATATTACAAAAGGGGGACCTTTAGGGTTGTAGCCCCCCTCTTCAAATGATGAAAAACGAAAACTAAATTTCTTATTACAAAATTGGATCGATATCACTACGAAACACTAAGTTGATATCTAGAGCCTTTTTCAAAAATCCTTCAAAATTTTGAAAAGCTGTATTTTTGGCCATGTTTTTTTTCTTCAAATTTAAGCCTGTGAAACAGAATTAAGTCTTTCAAAGTGTTTTAAGAAACCTCAAAAACTAATTCGGCTGAGCTTTAAAAAATTGTACGATGAAAAACTGTTCTCGGCAATTTCATTTTCATGAAAAAAAATTGTACGATGAAAAACTGAAATTGCCGAGAAAATGAAATTGCCGAGAACAGTTTTTCATCGTACAATTTTTTTAAGCTCAGCCGAATTAGTTTTTGAGGTTTCTTAAAACACTTTGAAAGACTTAATTCTGTTTCACAGGCTTAAGTTTGAAGAAAAAAAACATGGCCAGAAATACAGCTTTTCAAAATTTTGAAGGATTTTTGAAAAAAGCTCTAGATATTTTCCTAAACATCAATTAGGGGCTTAAAATGTATGAAAAAGCCAAAAACAGTTATTCGTACCAAAACAAAAAAAAATAATTTTTTTTCTGATTTGAAATAATTTATATTTAATCTAGAATTCTGGTCCGAAATTTTTTATGATATGATTAAATATAACAGGGATTTTCTTAAAGTGTTTTTTTTCTCATCTAATTTCTGATCAGAAATTAGCTTAATTTAGGCTATTTTTGGTTTTAAAAAAGTCTAATGGTGGTGCTTGGACTCCCGACCTGCCATTGAATAGATGGATGTGCTAACTGCTAGGCTACATGATCTGATAATTTGGTATAGTCTTAGCAATCGTACAATTTTGTAGGTGTTCGGTTTATTTGTTATTTTAATTATTAATGAGAACTTCTATATGGGTCCTAGCTAGAATCCTTAACTTTCAAAGAAAAAAAATTCTTTTCAACTCCCCCCATTGTTCAAAATTTTCTGTTTCTTAGTTGCCTCACGTGTATTAATATTACGATGCAAGGTATGAAAATCGGGCTTTTGTTCCACCCCACCCTCCATTTTTCAAAATGAGTTTTAGAAAACTATTTTAACATGGTCACACTGCAATGCATGAAAAAACTAACGATAGTGAACAGATTTTCTTTTCATTGTTTGCAAAATAACATTTCGCGTTTACCCATAATAACACGTAAAACATAAATCAAAATAGGAGTTTTGAAAGGTGCGGAGAAGTGCAAGATAGCCCAAACGTGTTTACAACTGTTATTTTGTTCACCATGCCAACTTATTTACCATGTTCACCAATTATCTCGTTCATCATTTTTTCAAAACTGAAATTTAAAGGTGTGTGGGGGTGGTGGGTGCAAAAGAGCCAGGAAAAGCTGAATAGCCAAATTTATTCAAACTCTTTGAGCTATTTGCGGTTTTTTGGCACACATTTTTGGGTTGCTGTATTATTCAAAAAAAAATTGTGCCTTGTAGATTTAGGGGATTACTTTTCTAGGTTCTTTCTTTCTCTCTCTCTCTCCCCCCTTGGGTAGTGAAATAAGTGGGCGACGACATTTACTACCATCTACAACCCCGAAATGGTTAAGCTCGTGGCAATTTTTCAGTGCTGTATTATGTTGCTTGCCCCCTCTGTGTACTGTTCTTAGGACTGTCTCGTCGATACGAGCGCAAAAATTTTCAACTGTATTATAATTCAGACCTTATTCCATTTACAGAAGGCTCCAAGTGGCCAGGATATAATCTATCAATCTAATCAAAAGAAAAGGGTCTGCGATTCATCAGCACACCGTTTAATTGCAAAGTAACTTCCAACTAACTCACCTAAACGGTTGTCTCTTGCTCTCTAGAGAACCGCAATTAACCAAATTAGCACAGTAATTCCACCCAAACTTTCAGTTGGGCCTAGTAAATTTAATAGTGGCTCTACGGATCACTTTTCCTTTGAGGTACTTTAACTCATTTCGATAGCTTCAAGAATCCTTCTGATGAGAACCAACTATCTACTGTGTCTGTTATAACTGTTCTCTGACTTCGAGAATCAACTATTCGACTCGCTAGCCAAAATTCTTGTGACTCTTAAAGGCTTTCCGGTGTCCTCCAACTCCATATATTTCTCTGCACTTAGTTTTAGTTAAGTCACGCCGTTCCTCATCAGTCCCGGCATCCGCTTAAATCACTCGACCTCACATGTTTTTTTTTACGTCCCTCTCTTTGTCAGCAATTCTACATGCCAAGCTCGGTTTCTTTTATCAATCTCGTTACGCTGAATAGATACCCGGTAAACGGTAGGTGTCACAAATTGACCAAACAATCGAATGTCATATGATCCTATTCCGTTATTATTTTCCCGGGAATTCCCGGAACTAGTATCTAATGCCGCTCTAAATTTAATATGCCCTCGCTTATTATCTTGCGTAATTTGCCTATTTTGTGTCTAAAGGGGTGTTTTTCCAAGTAGTAATAGCTTCCGATCCAACCGATGGCAACGATTCAAACTAAAACACAAGATGTATCATGCTACTACCTATCACCTACTACTTTCAGCTTGCTACGTTTACTTGGGAGTGAGAAACAACTTCAGGAAGTTAGGTGTAGTTTGTTTACTGAGAGAAAAAAAACTTGAAGTGGGGGTCCTGGGGATCTGGGGTTTTTTACCTATGCTTTCCTTAACTAGACCTAAAAGATACTAAAATTTGAGCCCCTTTACTACCGCTAGTTGCCGAGTTCTGATAGGACGATTTACAATTCCGCACCTCTGGAATTTCATAACATTAGCTTTCTTAGTTCCCATTTTGTGGTTTTTCAATTTTCTGGAATACGATGGACTATGTCTTCAAAGATTCGAACTATTTTGGGCGTGACCTTTTGTTTGCTGTACTACTCAACTTATTGATATATAAGTCTTACGCTCAGGTTACTTTGGCTTTTAATACAGTAGAAATTCCAATTCTACAGGCCTGCTATATTATTTTCAGAAATTTTATCTATCCTATCATTTGGTAAATTTTCAGGATCTCTTCATCTATCCCCCTACGGTACCTCGTAACGAATATCCCCCTATAAAGAAATAAATCTCAACGGTTAAGTATAAAAGAATTTTGTACCCAGAAAAGAATCTCTCCCCTTTTGAAAAAAGGGGGGCAGTTAAAGAGATCTAATTTTCAGAGATGAATTTCAAGTAGTCACAGAGAAAACGGCAAATTTGTGGAAAAAAATTGATCATTTTATTGTTTGCAAACTCAACGTTGCAACGTGCAACTTAAAAATACAAAGCAATTATTAATTAATTACCAATTTTTGTAGTTGATACAGACGTTGAAAAGAGAGAATATTTTTGCTGTTATATAAAAGCATATTTGAACAAACTATAGAAATGAACGAAAATTCAGGCTTACATGAGAGTCTGTCTTCAACGCAATTACGCAGAACTGTATCGCTTATCCTAATATTGGCTTTCTTTTCCGTAATTGGAGTGGGCCAAACATTCGTACAACCATTTCTGCCACATGAACTGTCGGCCAGAGGAGTTCCATCGGCCTTCATAGGCGTCATTTTCAGGTATGTACTCGTTATATTTTCAGATAAGAAGAAGCCTTTTTACTTATTTTACCCAAAACAAAGAAAAACATTTAAGCTTTTGGTCGAATTTCACAAGATTAAGTATTAAAACTAAATATGGTTTTCATGGCCTAATTAGTCATGATGAAAATTTTCATAAAAAGAAAAAGAAAAGAAAACAAATCTATGTAAAAATTTGTAAGTGGGTCAGCAAAATTGGTTGAAAAACTCTAAATTCTTATCAACTTTATTATTTTGTTCTAATTGAGATGTTGAAGCCGCAAACTAGTTTTGGGCGTTTTTATTTTCTTCCCACCCTAAGTAAAATCACGGCGCATCATTTACAGTGCTGATTTACACGATCCTGAAAAAATTGATCTTTTTAACTATCCTCCTTTGCAAAGGCGCAGGGGGATTCGTTACTAGATAAAAATTCACCTATGCTTAACTGTTGTTATAATAATTTATGGGCGTGGCAATTCTAAACCAGTTACCAAAGGGGGGTTATAGAAAACGAAAATGTAATCTTTTCTAGGTTACACGGTGTACTTGAGCATTTTCTTGCTTTAAACGTTGATTTGATTATAAATTAGTTGGTTGCACGTGTTTGGTAATTCAGTTTTGCATTTTTTCCAATTTTGTATTTGCTGAGTTCTGGTTTTCAATTTCTTTCCCGGAGTTTTCCTGATTACATGTGAAAAGTTGAAGTCATCTAAGATGGTTGTCAATTGCCAAATTGGCATATAACACTCGGCCTCATTTTGCAGTTGCAAAATAAATTAAGAAAAAAGGGGTGGGGTAGTTCCTATTTATAAAACTTAAAACTCAGGCTTAACGGGCGTGTAAGTGTCAGTTGAAGTTATTGGCTATGGCTGTCGGCGGAAGGCTGCTTTAGGGTGAGGCTCTCGTTGTCCAGAATCTTCGTTTGCTGGTCGGTTGCAATAGTCCGGACTAACAGGTGCTAGTCTAATGGCTGGTATTGACACAAGTTTGTCTCTTATTTTGACGGTGTAAACGCGGGTCTGGTCATCATCGGTTGGTTTGTTTCCTGTGATCCGCCCGATTGGCCAGAGTCCTCGTGGCGTCATATCCTGAAGAATCCAGACAACTTCTCTTATTTTGATAGGCGGCGTCTTCTTTGTCCATCGTTGTCTTGGCAGTAGTGTTGGGATAAACTCCTTTATCAAGCATTTCCAAATATGGGTTGCGATTTGTTGGGCGAATTTCCATTGTCGACTGAGTGTTGAGGGCTGTTGGGTTTGTAGAGGTGGCATGCTGGCATGCGCTCTCCCGAGAAGAAAATGATTTGGGGTGAGGGCTTCAACATCATCGGGCGATGATGAAAGTGTAGTGATGGGTCTTGCGTTCATGAAGTGTTCAACTTTGCAAAAAACGGTGTTGAATATGTCGTCTGTTAGAATCTGGCTTCCTATGATGGCATAGAACGAGTCTTTGACTGATCTTATGAGTCGCTCCCATACACCTCCAAAATGAGGAGCATAGGCCGGGGTTGAAGGTCCATTCACTCTGATGGTTGGCGTAGAATTGTCGTGTAACATCGGCGTCGAAGTGCCTGTTGAGTTCTTTTTCGGCTGCGGTGAAATTTGTACTGTTGTCAGAAACAATTTTTTTCTGGTTGTCCTTTGCGTGCGAAGAATAGTCTTAAAGTATTGATGAAGGCGTCGGCTGATTGGTCCTGGCACATCTCAAGATTTACGGCTCGTGTTGTTAGGCAAGTCTTTATAACACCGTAGCGTTTGTTGTAGTTTCCTGCGGTTTTCGAAGCGAACGGTCCAAAGAGATCTAATCCTGTTTGTTGAAACGGAAAGAACTGATCTTCCGGAAATCTGAAGGCGGGTAGGAGCGCAAGTTTCAGCTGTATTCCAGTTGCCTGTTGCGGTCGGCAGTCGTAACAGTCTTTTATGATCTTGTCAATGTGCGCGAACACAGAGAATACAATAATCTTTTTGAAGAACATTTTTTAAGTGCTGGCGTGGGGATTGCAGGTTGTCTTTGTGAGTTTTTAGTATAAAGAGGTGAACTGCTGGGTTGTTTCCAACAAGGATAATCGGGTGTTTTATGCAATAGTCCAATTGAGATTTCTCGAGGTGTCCACGTGCTCGCAAGAGTCCGTCTTCGTCTAGAAATGGTGACAGATGTCGAAGTCTGCTAGTTGTGTTATTTGGTTTATTTTGCGTCAATGCCTTGACCTCTGGGTTGAAGCTGTCTCATTGTGTCTGCTTGAAAATAAAACTTTTTGAGGCAATCATGTTGTTGCTTGTCAGTTCGGTGGTCGGGTTTTCTTTGCGGGAGTGTAGTCCTTTATCTTTAAAAAACCTGGCGGCACGCAACACGTATGCTCTTGTTCGGAGAATTCTTGTCCATTTGGAGAATCTGCTGTAGTCGATGAAACTTTGTCCTGTCTTTTCGGTGGAAGCTTGAAAAGCTAGCACTGCTAATTCGTCCATGTGTCCAGTTCGATCGTTGAGTTGCAAGGTATCCGTATTGGCGTCGTTTAATTCTAGCTTTGGCCAGTTGCATTCTGGTTCACATATAAGTTTTGGTCCGGTAAACCATCTTGAGTTGTTATTCAATTCCGATAGGAGTATTCCACGGGTTCCGTCGTCTGCTGGGCTTAAGTGTCCTGGGCAATGTTTCCATTGACTCGCTTGGGTGCTTTCCAAAATTTCTGCAACTCTGTGAGCCACAAAAATTTCTTATCGTTTAGCAGATCCTTGTATCCATTGAAGCGCTGTTGTGCTGTCGGTCCACATATGCGTAGAGCTGATGTCAATCCATTGTTATCTGCGAACGAACTCTGCGAGGCGAGCACCAAAAACTGCGGCTTGTAGTTCCAATTTAGTTATTGTGTGTTGTTTTAGAGGAGCCACTCGACCTTTTCCTAGAACAAAGGCGCTGCTATTTTGCCGAGTGGCACTGTTGCTGTATACAAAAAAAGCGACTGCTGCTAGGGCGCTGTAGGAGGCATCTAAAAAAAACATGAAGAGCGATGTTGTCGTAGCTGTATCCAAAATAGTGTCGAAGTATTTCCACTGTTTGTAGATCGTTTCTCTCGTCGAGAAGCTCAAAAAATTCGGGCATCAATTTTCGTGTAATTTAGTCGTCTCACTTCATTCCTTTTCTCCACATTGCTTGTTGGACTATTCGTAGTCGAATAGTAATAGGTGCTGCTATTCCAATTGGGCCAAAGATTGAAGAAGCTGCGCGAAGTAGGTTCCGTTGTGTAGGTTTCTTGTGGGCGATTTCGTGTAATTTGTCAGTAGTGAAGCTGAGTGTATCGTTACTTACTCTCCATCGTATTCTGAGAATTCACTTGAAGATTTTCGGGTCCTTGATTTCGTCTACGGTGATGGATGTATATTCTTCTGGTATTGTTTGCAGAATTCTATGATCCGTATTGATCCACTTCGTAAGGTTGAAGCTTCCTTGTTGTAGTACGCGTCGAAGGTCTTCTATCATTTTCACTGCGGTGTCGATGCCGTCGGTGGCTTCGAAGAAGTCGTCCATGTAGAAGTTCTCGTAGACAAGTTTTTTTGATGAGGGGATGGTTTTCAGCATTGTCGTCTGCGCAAGTTTTTAATGCGTAAAATGCACAAGTAGGAGAACATTTGGCTCCAAAGACGAATAGAGTGTACTAAAAAAAAACAGGTTCTTCCGCTCCCCAGAGGAAACGAAGACATTTTCTGTCATCGGGGTTAACAAAAACCTGCATGTTCATCCCTTCAATTTCGGCAGTGATGGAATGCTTTCGTTCGCGAAATCGGGTAATTACTCTTAGTAGATTGCAGAGCAAGTCAGGTCCAGTGAGAAGCATATCATTAAGACAAATTCCTTTAAATTTGGATTTGGCATTGGAAACACGGCGAAGGGTTGATTGTGGCGAGTCTTTTTTGAAACGAGTCGGCGATGGGTTGATTGTGGATTGTTGCTTCGAAGAGTCCGAACCACATGCTCCATTTCATAGGATTTCCGTCAAAAGGCTCGATTTTTACTTTTAGGGGTCTAGTCATGAGACTGTAGTTTGTTCGCGACTGTCCGTTACTTGATGACTGAGAATCTGCTGCTGGAATGAACTGCCGTTCTGTAACTATGTTGAAGCGGAGGCTTGCGTTGGTAGTGTCGCGTTCTGTTTGTTGAAGCGGTGGTCTGTTTATTTCGAAACCTGTCTGCGGGACATGCTGATGAGTAACTCGGCTGTCTGAAGAGTTTTGGTCCTCTACCGTTTGCCGAGCTGATGATCCGGGTTGATGGCTGCTGCTGGATAATGTTGACGTCTGGCTAGAGTCCATATCTATTATTGGCTGTTGTTGCACTGAATCAGCTGTGTGTGGGGCTTGAACTGTGTTGGCATTAGTGTTCTGCTGTTGTGGAGTTGTCTCTGCTGTTTTTTCTCGTAGCATCTGTCTAAATTCACCCATGATGTCGTCGTGCTCGTCTTGTATATCAGTGAAGCGGTTGATGAGATCCTCCGCAGTGGCGTGCTCCGTCGGTTGATCTACAAGGTACGTAGTGGCGTCTTCCAAATTGCTGAGAATTTTCTTCATCTCGGTTTCTGAGTCAGCTATGTTGAAGTTCGTATTAATGTCATTGATGGCTTTGTCGTACTCGTCTAAAGAGGCGCTCTAGTTGAGCGATGATAAGATTTCTTTGGGGAGAGTGGTTTTGTTGGGCATGGCTAGTTTGTCGTAGCTGATCGTTGTTGTCGTTGCAGTTGTTGTAGATGTCGTGTCCAGTCGTAGTTTTGACCTACTTTATTAGTTTCTGTCCTAGGTAGCTAGACCTAAACTTGAAAGCAACGAAGCAAAAGAACAATGGTGCGGTGAATATATTTTCAACTAAGTATAACGAAAAAAAAAAGCATCTGAAAGTTACAAATGCTTGATTGTAGTTCGTTCCGATACTTAAACAGGCAGAAAAAAATATAAACCAAACGTAAAGTTAACGTCTCTTTACCAAACTCAAGCTATGTGGGGTCCGAATTGTTAAACCGATTTTTTAAAAAACTTTAAGCAACTGCAAAACGCACTAAAGCACTAAAGACAAACTGTGCTTCCAGCCTGGTCAAGGGGTAGAGCAAGGGTGTGGTTTCTGGCAATTTAGCTGATTGCCATATAGAAAACGAAAACATAATCTTTTCTAGTTTACACGGTGTACTTGAGCTTTTTCTTGCTTTAAACGTTGATTTGATTATAAATTAGTTGGTTGCACGTCTTTGGTAATTCAGTTTTGCATTTTTTCCAATTTTGTATTTGCTGAGTTCTGGTTTTCAATTTCTTTCCCGGAGTTTTCCTGATTACATGTGAAAAGTTGAAGTCATCTAAGATGGTTGTCAATTGCCAAATTGGCATATAATAGGGGTTATTTACAAAATATCCAAAACCCAAGCAAAATTGGAAAATTAAAACGCATTTTTCTTATACTGACTTGATGTTGGACAAAAAAAGTGGCAATTAAAATTGACTAGAATTTCAATAAATCCACAAATCCCTGAATGTTCTGAATGCTTTTCAATTTCTATGGAATCGTATTCGCTTCAGAAAAAAGTGATGAGACTTTCACAAAAAAAAATAATTTTTTTTTCAGATTTTTTTTTGCAAATATCATCCTCCACACGCTATGTCAAGTACAAAATAATACTTTTAGCGTATAGCTAAGAACTAAATAGATCAAAGAGGATGCCTCAATTTAGTTTGAAACAATTTTTAAGACGTATTTAATCTCCGCTTGCGCGTTAAACGCATAAAGTATATCGCGCGTTGATTATCTCAAATTGGCTAAATTGACAATCTTTAAACCCCATAAATTTACCAAAAAAAAGATCACATGTAATATATTTTTCGCTCAAAACAGTTTTTGCGCTCAAAACAACAATACCTTTTGGCTGATAGAAGAAGTGTTTGTCATGAATGGCTAGTTGAAAAGTCGAAATTTGTCTGGAGAAAAATTAAACACCCCGAGCAGAAATATTCCGTCACTTTCTTCAAAAGTCGTATCAAATTTTTTCGAATTGAAAATCAGGTCTAAATGTTTCAACTGCTCTAAAAACTTTCAACCCACACGCTTCGCCAACAACAAAGTCGTATTCTTAGCGCCCAGAAACGTAATAATAACATCAAATAACTAGCCTTAATTTGAAAGAATTTATGGGCGGATTGAATAGCCACTTTCGCCTTCGTAGCACTAAATATCTTGCGCGCTAATTGTCCCAAACAAGCTGAACTGCCAATTTTTAAACCTCAACTTTTCAAATTTTGATCACAGGTAAATTATAATTTAAATTTGAGCTCAGGACATCACTGACTTCCAGGTGGTATAAAAAACTCCGTTCCAAAACGGCTAATTATAAAATCGAAATTAGTTTGGAGAAAAAACTACCCTAGCACAAACTTTCCATCACTTTTTTGAAAGTCGGTTTGCTGAACGACCCTAAAATTTTTCTAAAGGCCTCTTTGTCGCCAATATAGACTGAGTTTGGAGCGATTTTTTGGAGCAATTTTTTGGTTAACATTCTTCAAAAAGTGCCTAAAAACGCTTTTTTTGACTTTTTTGTTGTTTAATGAAATCTATTTCAGTGCTTACGACATTGCAAACCTGGTATCATCAATTTACCTTTTGTTCTTTTTCGTCAACTTCAAGCAACGAAAACTACTATTTTGTCTCGGTGGATTTATCACCGCTGTTGCGGTTTTACTATTCGGACAACTGCAAACAACTTTCACAGGCATTTTTTATATTGCAGCATGTATGATAGCACGTTTGGCGTGGGGGTGCGGATACAGTATTATTTGGGCGACCGCTCCGCCACTATTAATGAGCCTCTTCCTTAAATATCCAGGTCTAGTATGTAGCTGGGTTAATATGTCTTTGTGCCTTGGAGCGGTTTTCGGAGCCCCTTCGGGTGGTCTTTTGTACTCAAAAGGGGGGTACACTTTTCCTTTTTGGGTTGTAGGACTAGCCCAATTATTCATCTCACTAATTTGTTTTCTTGGAATTCCTAAAAATGCAGGGTCCCAAATCTTTGACACTTCAAACGTCGTTCTGGGACTGAAAAGTGTCCGTGCTCTTCTTACAAACTCTGGCGTTCTTTCAATTTGTTGTACTTTAACATTCGTCTGTTCAATTATGGGCTTCATTTCACTAGAGTTGGCACCACATCTAACGAACAAATACAAAATTGATATAGCTGAAACAGGAAAATACTTTTTAGCCTTTACCGTGGCGAGTACTTTGAGCTCAGCAGTATTAGGAGTTTTGATAGACCGTGGATCCGCAGGAGTTATTTTCTGCTTTCCGGGATTTATGCTAATTGCACTTTCGATGTTTTCAATATCTCGGCTCGGTTCAGTGTCGAACCAGAGCATAAGCCTGATCATTTTTGAAATTCTGATTGCCATGTCTGGAATTGGGGTTTATTCCGTCACGAACTCTTCAATTCCCATCTTAAGACGATTAGTTTCTAGTCATGAAGATATTCCAATAGTTTTAATAGACACATACGCGACATTAACGTACACTCTATGCACCGGTGTCGGCGTCAGTTTGGGTCAAATTTTAGTCGGAGGACTAATTTGCGGTCGCTTTGGGTTCGAAAATGGCTGCTTAGCAATAGCCATCGCAAGTGCAATGTCTGGGGCTGTAACTATGGTCACTTTGACGAAGAAAGGAATATTATTCGGAACTCAAAACCATCTGGTCTACGAGTTAGATCTGGATATCTCAGAAGACGGTGACTCTATCAGCGCATAAACTGTCTTTTATGTAATTTTTCATGGTCGGTTTTGAAAAAAGATTTGTAAGAAAAAGCGTTTTTATCAAACCAAATGAGCATCTAGCGCTGTACTAAAAATTTTCACGGCACCAGAAGAAAATGATCTCATCCGCACTTGAAATTTTCAAAGACTGCCCCAGAAAAGAAAAAAGACTCTCGCCATTGGTACTTTTGCTTCAATTTTTTATTATTTATTTTTTTCTTGTCCTTAAATTGCTGTTAAAAAGGCGATGAAAAATAAACTCATTTTGAGAAAACGTAGAACGCAGCCGTTTAAAATTTAATCTGACGATATGTTCCAATCAACCCTTCGATAGCTTGTAAATATACTGTTTTTCACAAAAATGAAAAAAAAATGCAAAGTGTGAGCAGAGTTTCAAAGATTTCATTTATTGTTTCTCTGTTTTTCGAGACGAGTGATGAAATATTTGTTCTCGTGAATTTTTTTCGTAAAAAGGTTGACAATTTTGCTTTAAAATTTCGACAGCATTGTTTTAGATAGTCTGAGAGTTATTTATGCCTCGCTCAAGAAATCGAAAAGCACTCAGAATATTGAAAACGGCTGAAAAACATTTATTATTTACAACAGTAAATTATCGGCTCTTTTTCCTTCCCCCCACCTGCAATTTTTTACAAGTGAAGTTACTGTTCCCATTGTCCGATCATTATGAAATTTGACATGCGGACTAATTAGGATGTGCCGACCACATTCGGTCTTCATATTTAACCTTGTAAAACCACTCGTTACACCATAATATTGATGGTCGTGGGAGGGAAAAGGAAAAAGAGCCAAATTATCATTTGCCGTCTTAATGCTTTTTTAGTTGACCATCCAGACGTTAATTATTCAAAGTTAACTAAGGGTTATCTTACAGGAGCTCACCTTGTAAATTGCAGCGCACGTGCGATTTGAACCCTCAACCATATGATTGCTCAGCACCATGACTACCGCTAATGCCACAACGCTACTAATGCCATATCTTGATGTCCTGCCGTTTTATTTACCTAGCGCCCTCTGACTGGTGACTCAAACAATTCAGAGACGTCATTCTAGCTGCAAAGACGGGTATTTTGTGTTATAGAGCCCAAATTAACGAGAACGCTTGATTGGAGCTTCAGTTTGAAGTTAAAACTCAAAGTTTTTCGAAATCGATTTCAGCCAATCAGATTGAAGCTTCATGATACAGTTTTTGGGGTCTAACATTCGGTATCTCAATTATCTGCTATGGAAAATATCTAAATTAACATAGAAACAGTATAGCTGGTTAATGTGCAAATATCACAGAATAATCCGACCATACTCACAAAAAACCAAAAAAATGTTTCATAATTTTTTCAAAATAGTGTTGCTTTTTCTGACTCGCGTGATTAGAGGATCTGACAAAAGCATGAAATTCAGGCATATTTGGCAGTCACAGTAAAAAAAAGCAAATTGGGCAACGATTTTAGTCGAAAATTTACAGGAAAAAAAAACAGTTCAAAAAAACTTTCCAATTTTTTCCAAATTTTTTTTACAGATTGTTTTTTTTTGAAACTTTAAGTTGTATATTCCCAAGATCGCACAAAAATTTCGAAACATTGCTTTACCCGCTCAATGTTAGACTAAATATCATAAAATTCAAATCCATTTATCTCGACACTGGGACAATCTTTTGAAAAATTTTTAACGTCGTTCAAATCAAGGCTAAAAGGGCTTCAATATGATATATCACACCACCCACTACGATAATTGATTCTGTTCATGATTATGGATGAACAACAAAACAAGTCTGCTCGCTCACCTTATTCGCTAGAAATAAGACCATAAATCAAAAAATTCAACACTGGGAATTTGTGTGAACATCGACTGTTTGAATCACGACTGAAAGAGCTTTACGATATATCACTCGAACAAACACTAAAACACACCTGAATACAAAATTCCTTCCCATTGCCAATTGTCGGAACAACTACGTAATAATATGATGCTGACAAAGCTCAATTAGCCAATTCCAATTTAACCAACTCTTGGTTTGAGATTGGCCGTGGGCGCGGCACGTGCTCGTTTTCGCGATAACCGGCTCTAATTTTCATATAGCGTCCTACCCTGTTGTAAAGCTCGCAACACTTTTGGTTTTTCGGATGATTGCACGATACCCATAATAAACCTCATTTCATCGAAAACCAGTTCAACGCCAGAAATTAAAAACTCCAAAGAAGGAATTATTTTAGCAGGTAAGCAAGCAGCCATGCAAAAGGTTAATGGAATCGATCTGGTTTGTTTCCCTGAGCTACTAAGATATTAGTTCTGAATGAGTCTGCAAATCTACTCAATAACTCAATAGAAAAGTAATTATGATCGAGAACATCGAAGCGTAAGACCAGGTTGTTTTTTCAGTAGTAGATGTCGAGGCTGATCTTCGGGGGAATCCTATGTATTAGCTTTGGAATAGATTTCTGCTTCCGCCCCGCTTTGTATTAAGATAGGATATAGAGTATGAATAGACCCAACATCTACTACTTTCGACAGAACAATTGATTTCACTGTACAATTTTTTACTTCAAACAAAAACTTTTTTCAATGTGTTGAAAACACAACCAATTCAAAGCGAGCCGAGAGACACTGTTTTTTGCTCTGGGCATAGTAAGAATTTAATCTTTTTGGGAAAATTTCAAAACTCAAGCTCCGATCCTAAGATAATGGTTCATTTCAGAAAACTCCCATTTTTTTTTACAGTAAATACATGCAGGTTCTGTTCAGCACTTGCAACTTCAAAAAATAAGAGCATAAAATTAAGTTCCATTCCTGTAATTTTAATTAACTACAGGTGATGCTGCACTTCGCAAACAAACACAAGACAAAACGGCCGTTTTTGTATCAGCTTTCACGTGTTTCCGCTTTGGAAGTGGAATTCGGCCAGGTTGCGATTGACAAGAAGGTAAGGGTCAAGTCAAAGGTAAGGGTCTTCACACAATCGTTGAAACTTACACTCTGCCTAGTTCCCCCATTTCACCGAGAGTCAATGAACGCAAGTAGACAAAAAAAACACTGACACTGTTTTTAAAGCATTTTGATTTTCTAGAACGAATTTTATGTTTACCATTTTTTTGATAAAATTAACCCGATTTGAGAAAACTGGATCAATAAATAAAACTTTCATTTCGCTGGGAAGAAATCTGAAGATTAAAATCTAATTTCGAAACAAGAAGTCGATCACAATTTTCGTGATCTTTACACTTTTGATGTTCGATAGTAGAATTTGTCATTTTAACAAACAAAATGAACTGAACTTAATAAGAAATCTAAAGGCCAACCGCGAAAAGTAAATTTCAGCCTTACAAAATTTAAGATTTTTCCTGAAAACAATCATCGCGACCTATATACGAGCCTGAACTACGTTCATCGACTCTTAATAAACGCCACAAAAATTACCATTTATATTATAACCAAACTCAGGATCTTCGTCAAATTCTTTTCCCATCTTAAATTCAAACACCAATAGCTTCAGTTGACCCTCATAAATGCTATGAAACTAGACAAACAAGAACAAATTTCAATTTCAAATAATGCCAGGAAGGAAGGAACATAACAAAATCAACAGCTTTTACAATCAGCTAGCGCAGCTAGCTTTGTTTCAGTCAGTGACTACATTGCGAATAAATACAACTGAGGCAGAAAAAAATTAAATAATTCAAAGATAGTTTTTACAGAACTGTAATCGATAATTTCGATTCTTGTTCAAAGTTGTGAGCTAATTGCATCAGAAATGGCAAAACTGAAACTCATAAAGAAAATGATAATAAATAAGCACCTGTGGTAACAGCACCAAAACTGTGCATCACTTCAAAAGAGTTCAATCGAAGCAAAGCCAACGATATGCAGAACTCGGGAACTATAACGATCAAAGTTTCACAGGAAATGACAGATAACTATCATCACAATCAGGCGAGATCAGTTAAATTTGAAATTTTTTCTCTCGATAAGTTTATCTCAGCAATTCATAATTTTTAGCCGGAATTGGAGTTTCACTCCTAATAATCTTCCGTATCAGCAGCGTACAATGAGTCACTCGGCTCATTTGAACTCGTTGAGCTTTCGCTTTCGACAAACTCTGCGTCTGACAACTGACTTCTGCTCAAATTCTCCTCTTCTTGACTTTGCTGATGACAAGATTCCAAAATGTCATCGAGTACACATTCAATGCTGCTACTCGGGTCACTAGAACATTGTCGATCGAGTTTTTCCGATTGAATACCTTCACTATTCTGACAATCATTCATGACATTTTCGAGCCCACTAAAGTTTGAAGCTATTAGACTTTCAGATGTATTACGCATCGCAGACTCGTAAGAATGAACCGCAGTTTGACTGACTGTTCCCCCCCAAAAAGCAGACTCCGTTACAAATTCTGCCCTTTCAGTTTCGACAGAATTCACATTCATTATGTCGAGTGTCGGAGATATCATTGGATGGTACGAGCGATTGTCGGCATAACTTTGAGTCTGGACATGTTGCTGGTTATCTACTGTGTGTGACACGTAGAACTCCTCGGTCGATAAATGAGGACCGTCTAGAGAACTCTCGTTTATTCTTGGCATCGGCTGGTATCCAGTGAACCCTGTCAAAAATCCAGCAGAAGAACCGTTAATTGCATTGAATCTTGGGGTTAACGAGCGCCCTAATGGTACTTCAATTGCCTCGACTCGATTTGAAAACTCATAATCTGGGTTCCAGGCATGGAGAGCCTGATTTTCACTGGCATTATGAACGAACCCATTGAGGATTTGGGCCGGCATAATTCCACTTTGTTGCTGCGCACTTGTTTGGTGCAAATTTAGGCTGGGCGAAAAATAAGCCAGAGAAGTGTTCATTGGCAAATGTTGGCTGTATGCAGGGACGTTTATGTAATCGGGATGCAGGGGCTGCATGTATGCCGAAATAGGCGGCAGCGTCGGTATTTTCCTGATATGATTTTGTCCAATCGAAATCGAATGAGCTACACTTGCGCAACAGTTTGAAAAAGAATTTAAGGCAAGTATTGATTCCAAACCGGAGTCGAAAGAATTTGCAGGAGTCAAAGCGACTGGTAATAGTGCATCCATCTGCCCATGTCCATAAATTTCATCTCCGTGCGAGCTTTCACGCATGTTGTGATCTTTAATCGTATACCCCATGTTGATGGGGTTTGATTTACTTCTTTTGAACCCAATAGAATTGTTTTCAGGAGCAGTACTAGTCTCGTATTCGACTGACACTCGGTCCAAGCCTGTTTTCATTAGTTTAGCCATTCGATCACTGATTTGGTCCGAATTCGAGTTTTTCCTTTTGATGCACCTTTTCTTAGTGACTACAGCGGCAGTCGTCTTCGATTGCTCCATCCGACATGCAAATCCGAAAGCGGAGCAAGGAAGGGGCAGCTTTAACTCGACTCCATTGTCAGAACTGGCTCTTTCATCTTTCGAGTCACTTGTGATCTCGGTGATAAACAGACGTTTCATCACTTCAAACCCCAGTCTGAATTCAGAGCGCAATGATGCCCAATTTTGCTTTTTCACAAAGCTTCCATCTTGGATGAGTTCCCATTCTAAAAGAAACCATTACACATGCAGAAATGTTGGGCATGACAAAAACACCATCTAAACACTAATCGTTTGAAAAGAAAATCAACTGAATAGCCAATTCTTAAATTTTTCTGCCATAAAACTTTGAAATTGAATCTACTAAACGTCGCAAACAGACAGTTGGAAAAGAGTCAATAAAGTCAAGTAAGCAGAAAAAAATACTGAATTGATTTTTGAAATCATCTCAACGCTCTGAGCTCAAAGAAAAATAGATAGACCTAAAGCTCTATGAGTTTCTAGAACAATTTATGATTTACTTGTTAAAAAAATTAACCCAATTTGTGACAACTGGATCAATAAGTAAAATTTATATTTCACTGGGAAATCTGAAAATTAAATTCCACTTTCGAAACTAGAAGCCGGTCACGTTTCTCGAAACCTGTACATTTTTGCTGTTCGATAGTGGAGTTTGCCTTCTTTTAAAAAAAGGAATTTAATGGAAATTAAAAAGAAATCAAAAGTCAAACCGCGAAAAAGTAAAATTGAGACTGAACAAAATTTAGACTTTTCCTGAAACAAATCATCGCCACCTATATAAGAGTCTGAACTACGTCGACCAAACTTTTCTCAACTTTTTTGACAAACAGATTCTAAATTCCGTACATTTACCAACATTAACCACTGAACTTTGCAGGCCTACATTAACTGAACTTGCATCATAAAACTGATAGAAGTTGTTGTACTGAAAGTTAATCTATATAGCGTATGCGGTTTAAAATCCCACAATATAAAATCTGTGGCTTATATTGGGCAAACGAGATGCGCGTCTGTCCTTTATTAGAATAGGCTTGAAAAAAGTAGACTTCGTAATATGACAACTACGCAACACTTTTGTGAAAAAAAATAACACATTCCACAAACTTCTCAAGTGTAATAACTGCGGCAACAAAAAAGCTGCCATTCTGATATAAAAACAATCTACTTCTAAAGAAGGCGGCAAAATCAAAAAACTGATTCGATTCTGAAGAGGGATTTAGTTAATTACAGTAAAAAAACTGAACCCAATTTAATAAACCTTGATAAAGGCAAATGTAGCGCAGGCTAAAGCTGCATTTCGCAAAAACGTACCAGAAAATGGAAAAAGAAGCGCTAAATAGTCAAAAATTGAAAAAAAAAGGTAAAACAAATAAAAATCCTGACATTTGCCGGAATCTAGCACCAGACCTCAAGATTGAACGTCGCATGCTCTAGCTTCTGCGTCATGTGCGTCTATTAAGCATCAAAAAGCAGCCACCAATAAACCAAATACAAAAAAATGATGCTAATGCGACAAAAATCAACCATATATAATGCTAATGTAGAAAAGACAGATATAATGCTATTGCTGCAAAAAAGCCACCAAATAAACGAGCACTCTTTTGCAACTTGAGCTGTTCTATAGTGCAGTTTGCCATCTTTAAAAAAAATTAAATAGAAAGTAAATGGAAATTAAAAAGAAATCAAAAGTCAAACCGCAAAAAAGTAAAATTGAGCCTGAACAAAACTTAGACTTTTCCTGAAAAAAATCATCGCCACCTATATAAGAGTCTGAACTACGTCGACCAAATTTTTCTCAACATTTTTGACAAACAGATTCCAAATTCCGTACATTTACCAACATTAACCACTGGACTTTGCAGGCCTACATTAACTGAGCTTGCATCATAAAACTGAAAGAAGTTGTTGTACTAAAAGTTAATCTATATAGCGTATGCGGTTTAAAATCCCACAATATAAAATCTGTGGCTTATATTTGGCAAACGAAATGCGGGTCTGTCCTTTATTAGAATAGGCTTGCATTTCAGAGTTGCAATTGGAAAGAAATAAATTTTACAATTAATGCGTCACGCTAAATTGGTAAAAAAAACTAGCACTAGGGCTAATTAAGCAGCTACAGATGCTATTAAATTGCTGGCAGCAAAAGTGCCACCAAATAAAAATAAAACCTTTGCTGATCAGGAATCTAACCTCCACTAAAGATTAGGCGCTTCACTTCCTCGCATCTGCATCACGTTCGCTTGAAAATATACTAACACTAGCCAGGAATAAAAAACAGCTACAAGTTCTACTCGTATTAAATTGACAAGGCTATGTTTTAAAGCAAAAGTGCCACCAAAAGAGCACTAAATTTATTAGTTACTTTGAAAAAAGTAGACTTCGTAATATGACAACTACGAAACACTCTTGTAAAAAAAATAACACATTCCACAAACTTCTCAAGTGTAATAACTGCGGCAACAAAAAAGCTGCCATTCTGATATAAAAAAAAAACAATCTACTTCTCAAGAAGGCGGTAAAATCAAAAAACTGATTCGATTCTGAATGGATTTAGTTAATTACAAGAAAAAAATATAACCCAATTTAATAACCCTTGATAAAGGCAAATGTAGCGCAGGCTAGAAGCTGATTTCGCAAAAACGTACCAGAAAACGGAAAAAAGAAGCGCTAAATAGTCCAAAAAAGAAAAAAAGGTAAAAACTAATAAAAGTTCTGACATTTGCCGGAATCGAACACCCAACCTCAAGATTCAACGTCGCATGCTCTAGCTTCTGCGTCATGAGCGTCTATTAAGCATCAAAAAGCGGCCACCAATAAACCAAATACAAAAATATGATACTAATGCGACAAAAATCAACCATATAAAATGCTAATGTAGAAAAAACAGATATAATGCTATTGCTGCAAAAAAGCCACCAAATAAACGAGCAAACTTTTGCAACTTGGGCTGTTCGATAGTGGAGTTTGCCTTCTTTTTAAAAAAGGAATTTAATGGAAATTAAAAAA
Organism: Symsagittifera roscoffensis; assembly: GCF_963678635.1. Taxonomy (NCBI): domain Eukaryota; kingdom Metazoa; phylum Xenacoelomorpha; order Acoela; family Convolutidae; genus Symsagittifera; species Symsagittifera roscoffensis. Next base: position 98,059,959 of record NC_087062.1, read on the forward strand.
ACTCAAAAGTCAAACCGCGAAAAAAAAAAAATTGTGCCTGAACAAAACTTGAACTTTTCCTGAGAAAAATCATCACCACCTATATAAGAGTCTGAAATACGTCGACCAAATTTTTCTCAAAAATTTTGACAAACAGATTCCAAATTCCGTACACTTACCAACATTAACCACTGGACTTTGCAGGCCTACATTACTATCACAAAAACTAGCACTAGGGCTAATAAAGCAGCTACAGATGCTATTAAATTGCTGGCAGCAAAAGTGCCACCAAATAAAAATGAAACTTTTGCTGATCAGGAATCTAACCTCCACTAAAGATTAGGCGCTTCACTTCCTCGCATCTGCATCAAGTTCGCTTGAAAATATACTAACACTAGCCAGGAATAAAAACAGCTACAAGTTCTACTCTTGTAAAAAAAAATAACACATTCCACAAACTTCTCAAGTGTAATAACTGCGGCAACAAAAAAGCTGCCATTCTGATATAAAAAAAAACAATCTACTTCTCAAGAAGGCGGTAAAATCAAAAAACTGATTCGATTCTGAATGGATTTAGTTAATTACAAGAAAAAAAAAATAACCCAATTTAATAACCCTTGATAAAGGCAAATGTAGCGCAGGCTAGAAGCTGATTTCGCAAAAACGTACCAGAAAACGGAAAAAAGAAGCGCTAAATAGTCCAAAAAAGAAAAAAAGGTAAAAACTAATAAAAGTTCTGACATTTGCCGGAATCGAACACCCGACCTCACGATTGAACGTCGCATGCTCTAGCTTCTGCGTCATGTGCGTCTATTAGCATCAAAAAGCGGCCACCAATAAACCAAATACAAAAACATGATGCTAATGCGACAAAAATCAACCATATATAATGCTGTAGAAAAGACAGATATATATAAGGTAAAAAACAATTTCGTAATATGACACTGAGCTGCGCTTGTGTAAATATTGCTTGCTTCGAAGCTCGTAATTTTCTCCGGCCATGAAACTCAAATTAATTGTGTTTGAAATTCAGCTTTGCTTGGCTTAATTTTTTGCTAGTAAATTTACTAACCGATATTTGTAAAGGCGAACGATGAAACCTGAGATGGACGCAGGGGGTAGACCCATTTGAGGTAGAACAAATGGTCCTCTATTTGCTCCTGAGTGTGTTTACAGCGAGAAACATGGTTGGGGAGTTGGACATTGTTGTTCAAAGGAGTGGATTCTCGTTTCACTATGTTTAGACACTCCAGTATGCTGCATAAGTCGAATATACGCCTCTTTAACTTGCCTAAAAAGCAACGTTTTCCCATTTAAACCAGATGGTGATGCCAAATGCACCAAAGTATAGCAATAGCGACTGTTTTATAAATTGGGATTATGGATGATTCCACGTCGTCACGTGATTTTGTATGATATCAAAGCATCTTAACTCTTGCTTAAAATTCTAAAGATATTTTCCTGATAAAATTGGCGTCGGAAAAAACAACTTGATTTCTTCACTATACACGCAGCAATCAAACAGATTTTCTAAACTTGAACAATCAAAATAGCAAAAAAAAAAAACAATTTAAAGAACAAATTCATATAAAACAATAAGAACAAATTTATAATAAAAATCGAGCGCTTTTTGTGTCTCAAAAGCACATTTTTTCAACAATGAGCCAAAAACGCTATTGTGAAGAGTATCGTTTAAATTTGAATCACTAAAAAAAATTTTGCTATGTGAAATGAATAAAGAAAAACTTAACAAGTTGAAAACAACTCAATCTTTCAATTTTACAGAACACTTAAAATTTTTCTGCAATATTCATCAATCAATTCTCTATCATACATATAAACCATAAAAGCGCATTTGAAAATCTCATACACAGAGACAAAGTACAGGAGCTTCGCTTCACTTGCGATACCACATAAAAATAGCATTGCACACTAGCAGACAGGAAAGGAGAGCCAATAAGTCCACGGAAAATGGAAAAAATTTCGAAAAAAACCACAACTAAAAAGATCAAAATGATGTCTGGAATAATGATATATTTGCAAAAAACAGGTCCCGAAACAAATTGAAAATTCAAAAGCAATTATCGAGCGAACTTAAAATTGCTGTCATGAAAAACTTTCAAGTATAAATTATATTCTGAATTTTATAACGTTTTGTACGATCCAGAAGAAAGCATATAAATTATAAATCCCTCGAAACGACACAAAATTCGGTTAGTAAGCCAATAAATTATAAGCCGAAATCATTTGGGCCAAAAAGTTTTTTAAGCGGAAAAAAACAGAAACAGGAAAATATACTAAGTCAAAGTTATTAGAATTACAAATTGCAAGAGTAAATAAAAACATAAAAAGCAACTATAATGAAACTGCATACAGCAAAAAAAATGACACATGGAAACTACGCCGACAAAATATAAGTAGACAAACATGAAGAAAAAAAATTTTTTGAAACGAAATATTTCCTGTTTGAAAAAAAAAATAATTAAAAAAAAACAGGTCCTTATCAGATTCGAAACCAGGACCTTTGCCGTCCCAATTGTATTCGTTACCTCCCGACTAAGTTTGTTGCAGACGCTTAGAAATTTGAATCGATTATCAACCAAGATACAAAGTGATTCTGTTATACAAGTTGTTAACTCGACAAAAAAAGTCTATATTCCGATTTGATAACGCATGGCGTCAACACAGGCGAAGGAATCATCAGTGAATCTCTTGAAGAAATGAGTTTTTTTTCTTGAGAACTATAATTTCAGATCAATAATGATAACAGAGCCAATCGAAGATTGGAAATGAGTAAACATAAAAAAAACACTAAATTTGTTGCAAAAATCTCTTTTCGAATTTCAAAGAAAAAACAGATGCCTTTTAAGCTCTTTGACTTTTTTGAACGATTTATCATTGGCACTTCTTTGATAACATTAACCCAACTTGAGAAAACTGAATCAACAGGTAAAGTTTTTATTCCGCTGGAAATCTAAAAACTTAATTTTCGACTTTAGTTGGAAAACAAGTAGAGACCGTAATATGACAACACGCTCTGCTTGTGTAAAAAGTAGGATACTTAAATTGGGAGGTCAGCCTCTCATCGAATTTCGTCATTTAGTTTGGAAGTCTTGAAACCTTTTCATTCGAATAGGGCACAAAAAAGATACCACGCGTGACCCCTACAAAATGACCTGTAGTAGAATCGGCTTTTTCTCCCACGAGCACACACGAGCATCAACTTTATGGTGTAACTAGAGGTTTTACAGGGTTAAGCCTGGAGACCAAAAATGTTTTTCATGGCCTAATTAGGCCGCATGCTAATTTTTGTAACAATCGGTCAATGCAAACAAACATTTTACTTAAAAATGCACGTGCGGGGAGGAAGAGCCGTGATATCCAGTGGAAAAATTCACACTCTATACGAGTGTGATTACAACAAAAAGTACATAATCGTTTAAAATATAATAGAATGACTTCTGTTTTGAACAATACATTAAAAACAAGTACCCTAAATAGGATAAATTGAAAAAAAAAAATTACGTAACTACAACACCACCATATTGATGACATTTCATTTAGCCAGGGACCGATGTACGATTTTTTGACGGGGCATTTTAAAGCTTTTTTTCCCCACAATCTTTATTCAAAAAGATCCATTGAGCCAAAAAGATCCATTACTTGAATCAAACATTCTGCGCAACCTGCAAAATTTAGCAGGCTGTACTTCGGCTTTATTCGGTTTCAAATACTACCCTTCGCTCAAGTGAAACAATGAGTACTTACACCGTGTTTTTTCATCATCTTTTGTTTTCCACATTGCACAAGAGGCCAAATGCATCGGCAACACCTCCCGCTAAAGCACCACAAAAAAAACCAACATTCTTGGATTGTGTAAATTATTCGAGAGCCATGATCGTAAAATCTTACATTAGAAGAGAGAAAGAGCATGAGAAGTTTCACACACGCAGCCGCTATAAGGCTTGTTTTTGGCGAGAAGAAATCTGAAACATTACCAAAAATATTTCAATACTCAAAACAAAAATTTAATACAAAGAATGGGATCTTTTTAACTATCCCCCCTTTGCTACTTAGTAACGATTTTCCGCCACTATAAAGAGCTAATTCAACGCTAACGCATATGTGAATTTTGTACGCAGCAACGAATCTCCGCCTTTTGAAAAAAGGGGGATAGTTTAGGAGATCCCAAAGAATGCTCCCATGATTACACATGCAAGTAGGATAAAGTGGTTAGCTAAAGAGAGACCGACACCTTTAGATGATCTATTTTGGTAACAAGATGACCAATTACAGCACACAGACAATACTTACTTATTATTTCCACGCTGCAAAATCACCATTTATATTCACTGATTAATTATCAAATTGATCGCAATAAAAATGTTTTTGAAGGCTCCACATTTTGCTTATGAAAAATTGAAAAATGATCACTAAAGTGAAATATTTGCAGAAACATGAAAAATTTTGAAAAAATTCACAGATCATTAAATCGAAATATTTGCAGAAACTTACTAGCGAATGGGTTATTCGCGTCCTTGACATGGCAGTAGTTGACTCCATCCGGCGAGATCAAAGACTCCAATTTGGCTCCGATCTGAAACTCCTCGCCTAAAGACTAAAATACAAAAAAAATTCGAAAAATCTATTTCTTCCATATCAAATTATGTTTTGCTTTCTTTACTTTGAAGTAACACATGACATCTGCTAAGTTCGCCCCATGCATCCATGAAAAAGAACTTCTCCCGTCTCTCTCCATCATTCCGAGCGACAGCAACACAGACACGATGTTGTAAATGTTTTTCACCGGAACACCTAAAACACAAGCTCTCACTCTATTTCATGCACACATTTTGAGTATGAATATGAAGTTTACCTAAATATCTTATGTCAGACAGCGTAAAAAACATTTCTTGCAAGTGGAAAACATTTTCTAAACAGAAGTCACGGAGATCTTGAAAACCTCTGATCAAACTCTAACAAACAGATGAAAACATTTACAAACAAGAACTTCATAAAACACGAATTGATCAATGTTTTAGACTAAAATCGCTAATTGAGGCAGGAGAATCCGATTTTTGAAAATGTCTTATCTAAAATATGACACATGTTAAAACCCTGCACGCACTTCAAAGAAAACAAAAAAAGACTTAAATGGCATATGAAAATTTTTTGAAACCTTAACTTTGGCAAGACCAAGTCTAGAGCCCCAAAAATGCGCCTGAGCGTTAAATCTACAGCTTCAATTCTTCCAACGCATCAATTTGCTCAACTAATTAATGAACATAGCCAAAAGACAGTTGGAAAAGAGTCAATGAACGCAAAGAAACAAAAAAATTGATTTGTAACATCCTGGATCATTCGGAAAATTTTTACTCTGTTGAGAAAGCTGAAAACCAAAATCCACATTAAAACTGCTAAAATCAAATTTGAGCCTGAACAAATTTTTCAATTTTCCTGCAAAAAATCATCGAGACCTATATAAGAGTCTTCACTACGTTCATCCACTCTTTAAAAATGAGGCTCTAGCATAACAACCGCAAACAGTTTTCAACTTATAAGAAAATACCGTCCTATTGCAGCCAGAGGACAAAGAAAGGCGCATACACGATAGTCTGAAATTATGACTTCAACCAGAGCGGTTATGATAGCTAGCTGTCTCTTTTTTGATTCGTGGGATCATTCAAAACAAATTATTTCGTAGCAATTCCTGTTTAGGACCATGTGAACGTTATCTGAATGACGGCACGTACTAACAACGATAGCCGGCTTCGCTTATTGAAAATTACTTTTTGAACAATCCCACAGCTTTCAAGATTTAAAAAAAAATGAGAATCTTTTGCATTTAACCAAACACCTCAGACTTTCTTGATAAGCGACTATAACTAACACAGATTCACAGCAAACCCCTGAGTAATTTTGAATAAAAAGAAAACTTAAGGCTTTTTATCATCAAATGTTTTGGTACCTTATCAAATCAACAAAAGCAGGTTAGTGAGAAGAGCTTATCCTAAAATTTGGCCAGTGGTCAAATAAAAAACTTAGAACAAAATTTCAAAAAAAAGACAAGCAATTGCCACAGAAAAGAACTCTGAAAACCTATGAAACCAACCCAATTACATCAAGAATTATAAATTATCAAAATTCTTCGCAACGGTAAAAAAAAAAGCTAGATCACAACAAAAAAACGCCAACAATAGAAGAAAAATCCTCCAACAGAGAAAATTACAAAAAAACCAGCCAGAAAGAACCACACTCCTGGATCTCGTGAAGAACTTGCCACCACATTCCTTAGCAGACAAAACAGTCGAGTCAATCTTGCAAAAAAATATCTGGAAATATATCAATTTATTTTTAACATAGAAACAATACATTAAGTCATCAACTTCAATCAATTTCAAATAAAACTGCTCAAACCTAAAACACACTTTACTAATTAAATTTTAAACTAATTTCACTCACTTTTTTGAACAAAAAAAAATCAGAAACCATGCATGCGAAAAAAACTGAAAATTTTTTGCTAAAAAATTCCAGCAGAAAAAAAAACGTTTTATTTCTAACAGAAAACTTTGGCATCTATAAAAACCAAAAAACCATGAATTATATTTACCCTCATGAAAATGAAGAAAAAAAAGTACTTCAAAAATCTATCAAACAAACAAAAATTGGGTCGAAATCAATATAGCGAAAAAAAATCAACCGACAACTAAAAAAAAACAATTATCAATTCAGTCGTTGAATACAGCTGTTGAATTACAGCTGTTAGAAGCGCAAGTTGGATAGAAATCATTTGGAGATGACCACAAATTTCAGTAATCCAGTGGACAAAGTTGTTTACGGGAAAAAAAGTGTAGTACCCGTTGTAATACCCTTGCTTATCGCAAGGAAAATAAAAGTCTTTCTTTTTGAATTTACGACAACTTAACTGCTAACAACAAAATAAAAATTTTTGAATGATCACTTTTTTGTTAAATTTCCAAGTGCCCTGCCTTTTAGGTCGCGGGAGCCTCGGGTCAGGTTGTGACTACACGACTGACTAAGACTAAGACAAGGGATACACTAAATAATCTTATCCCGCAAGGGGCTGCTAAGTACTTCTCATTTTGTCATACTGAAGACTACTCATAAATCCACTTCGTTTTTATTTTCATGAAAATTTTTCTATGAATTTATATACCCTCATTAAAGCAGGATGTTATTTTTTGCTATGATAAAAATACGTTTCACAGCTTTTTCACATGTTTAGTTGTTAAAGCGCATTGCTTCTTTCCGACCATAGTCTTAAAAAAACAAGTTTTTCAAATTATTGTCGTTTTTTTTTTCGGCGTGTTGTGATAAAAGGAGTTGAACAGAAAACTGAGGATTGAGTATATCCGACAGCCATACTGAAAACAGCAAATTGAAAAACAATTTTTTTAAAAAAAATTACTAGAATAACGAAAAAAAAAATTAAAAAAAGGTTCGCAAATTTTTTCAGTTTCCAGCAGTTTTTTGAAAACATTGATTCCAAAAAGGCGCTTAAACACTTCCAAACCGGTTTTTCTCGACACTGGGAAAATTTTCTTGAAATTTTTTAATGTGGTTTGAATCACGACTGATATATCACTCAACCCAGAGCGGTGATTATTTGTGGCACCTAATTTTTGCGTGAAAAACAAAAAAATTAAAACACCCGAATACATAATTCTCCCCCATTTTCAATGTCGGGACAACAACAAAAACAATAAAAAAAAATCTGTTTCGATATGACGGCGGAAGTCTCTAGCAATCTCCGACAGCCGAAAAACCAAAACGCTAAGCTGAAGCTTCAACTTTAAGCAGAGGCGAAGCTGCTCTTCGCAAACACTATCGAGAACAAAAAAGCAGCTCAATAAAGTTCAATAAGAAAAAGTAGAAATTAGCCTCGATAGATTATGAGTCTCACATACACTAACCATTCAGCCACGAACGCTTAATATATCTCAAACAAATATAGCAGAGAACAGATGCCATGAAATTTCAAAAACTACAGATCGTGATTATAGCAGAATTGCCACCAAATTAGTGAACAATTTTAATGAACACTTTGATTTGCGCGTCAGGTTGGAAAAAAGAAGGTGCGTAATAATACACTAACGCTGTTAACCTGGCTAGTGTAAAAAAAAAAGTTGAAAAAACGCAGAAAGTTCCGACCAGATTCCTAACAAACTAAAAAAAAAACTTATTTTTACAACAAAATTTGGCCAATGATCAGATTAAAAAATTAAAAATATCAATGCGGTAAAAATGAGTGACCTAGGGCTCAAGAACAGTATACGAGCAACGACTGTGTTCTCATTCTCGACCACCATTCTACGCAATATGTAACAACCAACACCCTATACTTTTCCAAAACATTCTTGGACATCAAATTATGTAAGGATCGATTTAAAGTGTGTTATTTGCAGAGTTATTCCTAAAAAACTAAACTTTTTTTCTTCAAATTAGTGTCGCTTTTATGTGCGATGAGAGAACAATACGACCTGATAGAACTTTAATAAGTTTGACCTAATCAAAAACAGTCGTGTTCAAAAAATGAAAAATAAACATGAAAGTCGAAAACATTTTTCTTTAGATTTTCGGATTTTTTCTGTTGAACAATTCTTTGATTCTTTAACAACGTTTTAGTGCCAATAAAGCGCTAAATGAAAATAAGTTTTTCATTTTATAATTGATACTCTTTAGTCTTATTTGAGCGAGTTGGTCTTTACAAGGCCTACCCGCTCGCTTCCCCGCTCGAAATTAAACTTCAACTCAAAAACTTCAAACCGGTTTTTCTCGGCAGTAGAACAACTTGAGAAAATTTATCACGACCGAAAGGGCTTTACTACGATATATCACTCGAAAAATTCTGATTTAACAGGGATTTCAAAAAACAGGGATTCACGGGGAAAACAAAAAAGCCATAACAGTCGAACAAAAAGTTCCTCCTCATTTTCACTTGTTAGAACAGAAATAAATTTCAATTTTATTTAACTATGATTGAAAATTAATGATCTTTCCGCTGATGATACTCAGATGATTCTATTATTGATCATCTCTCATTCACTCTTTCTTATATTTCCGACCAGTTGTCTGTCAATCAACTGTCAGTTGAAACAATCCTGCCGTTCAACTACACAGCCAGCTCACCTAGATGTTGTAGAATAAGTTGTAAAATATCAAACCTAATTTTTGTGCCAGCTCTTCATTAGTCATTGCTGCTCGTCCAAGCCTCGTTTCCTCGTCGCAGACATAGATAATGCTTGAAAATCAAAAACTTTGCTTCAAAGATTTCTCCAATTTGAGTTATAGTTTTTTAACCAGAAGCTATTGTTATTATTAGTTTAAATTTGGACGAAAAACAATCAAATTTATTTTTCGGTCTAAACATAGCAATAGCTAGGTCTTTCCCATTAAAACCCCCTCCTCAAGTAAAATATAGCCCTCTCGTTAAAATAAAACAAAAAAACGCCATTTTACATGTTTTTGCCATTATAACACTTTCCGGTCTTTTCCATTATAGCCCCCCAAAATAGTTAAAAGACAGTGTAGGGGCTTTACTTTTTATTGATTTAGCAATGAAAAGACTTCATTTTAATCCAGTTTTTTTTGGGAGTGTTTCTAGTTTGTTTTCCAGCAGGTTGGTTAGGTTTCCAGTAAATTGGAGATATTCATTTATTTTATTCGTCAATTTAAAATGAAACCTTTCCAAAAAACGCGTTCAATCATGTGATATTCTCAAATTCAGCACTCATGAAATTGTTTCACATCCCTAGAAAACTTACTGAAATAAGTGGCGGATGGTACCTTTAGACCCATAAGTAACCGTTAAGAATTTCCAAACTATTGTGATTTTCGAAAAAAGAAAAAGATATAACTAGTTTCAGAGTACGAGGGAAAATGAAAGGAGCGATAAGTGAAAACGATCGCTTTTTCTGACAAATTGCTTCTGCAATAAAAGTTAATAGGTAATTATTTTTGCCCTTCAGTACAAGTAAAACAAAATAAGTCAGTTTAGTCTCTAGTTTAGTACCATCTAGGTAAATTCTCGCAACCTAGCACGCATCACATTATTAGTTTTTATCCAAATGTTTATTCTATAATACCGTTTCGTTAAGACTTTGACGCTGCCTTGGTCGTTTTCGGTTTTCAGTATTTGTCGAAGCGATTTTCGATCTGGAAAAGCTTTGTCTCCATACAAAGCTAACAACTCTGGTTTCACAAAACAGCCCTGACATTCTTCGTCCCCGAGAACAGTCTGATCGCCCGTGTGTTCTATTGACTCGAAATCTTCAATGCTCGAGTTTTCCTGATCAAACTCGTCGAAACGTTCATTTTCGCGAATGCCTTTAGGGATGCTCATGATCCCGGCTATAACCGCTCTGAAAAAAAACCTGTTCTGAATCGAATTCTCGAGGAACAAGAAAAAATCGTTTCATGTTAAAGAAATAAAGAAAAAACTGATCACTTGTATATTGTGCTAGTCAGCCATTTACATAAAGGAATTCGGTAAGAGTATCAAAATACTCAATTCTACGCTTAAAAACATTCAGCTTTCCAAATGAAAATAGTTTCAAATATTGCCAAATGAAAATAGTTACAAATATTGTGCCAGTCGGTCATATTTGGAAGTTTGACCTTGAGAGAAGCAAAAAACACTTGATTTTGGAGTGAAATTTAATTTTTCAAAATTTCGAATGGAACCTGTCATGCACGATTTTCTCGCGAGAACTGAAAATCAGAAAAAGAGATCAGAACAATTTCAGAACAATTGAGTCGAAAATGCGGGAAAGTCGCAAGAAAAAGCAGTAGGAAATTGCTATTCGCAATTTCCATCACTATAATAATCAAGAGTAGAGCTGTTCCATCTGTGACAGAGACGAGAGCATTCCCACGAGTTGGATTATTACGATTGGAATACTATTATTGACTGGACCAGAGTGAACCTTCGGTGGAAAGGTGGACAGCTAGAGTGTCCCAATGGTTCAAGAGAACTTGCAGTCTAGAGTAAAAACTTGTTCTTAAAACTGACTGACATTAAACTCATTTTAGTTACTTTGTTGATTCTTGAGTTGTTTACCGACTTATTTTACTTCCTGGTTCTTGAGCGTGCTACTATGTGAGTACAAATTTAAATTCTAGAGTGTGTTTTATGATTGTTATGTTGAGGTAAGGCGAGTTTTAGGTTGATCCATCTGAAATGGATCAAAGTTCCACTGTCTAAGAAAAAAGCAACTTAACGGATTGTTCCAACCCGGTTTTTAACGGCGTTCATGTATTTTGGGTATCTAGAGACCTAAGTATGGGGACGTTTCTAATTCTAGAGTGGGGGGATATTTTAGTAGTAGCCTTTAAGCTGTAACGGGTCGTAGTCTCATGTCACAAGCGAACCGAACTGGCTCCGACCGTTCTTGAGGTAGAAAAACACAAGAGATAGTGTCCCTGACCCTTGAGCCAGTGGTTATAGGGCCTATTTTTCTTAAGCCTCATGTGTGACTGCAGTAGACGAATGTTACATAGTGTTTTTATGGCGCTCCTGGGTGTTTACATCAAGACTACGGAGTCGAACCCACTTGAGACAGCTTCGGGCTGAATGCCCATTCTAGAGTACCGGCGGTACGGTTCGACAGGAACGTGCAAACCTTCCGGTTGTACCGTGATAGCTTTTTAAGAAAACTCGAGAAAATTTCCTGGTACGCTCTCCGAACGAGGCTTAGCTAACCGAGTAAAGGGGGGCAACTAGGGAGACAAAAACACGAGCAAAAAGACAAAAAGCAAAACAAAAACCAAAAAAGAATAGAAAAAGGAACAAAAACCATAAAACGAAAAAAGACAGTGACTTTGACACCAGATTAGTTGGATCAAACCTTTATATTAATTAAATAGTATACCCATACTGTTTTACAAGTTCGATCGTTTCGATCAACCTAGCAATTTAAACCAGTAAACCGAATAAAGTGCCCGAAGTGGGGCGTCGTCAAGGGTTTTCAGATAGCTTGGAACTTAGCTGGACCAATAGGAGACTTGACTGGAAGAGGTGACCAGCCGAGTGGGAAAGTGGTTCAGGGACACTTGAGCTGAACCAATAGGAGACTGGACTGGAACAGGTGACCAGTCGAGTGGGAAAGCAGCCAAGAAGGATTTGGCAATTCTCGAGTTCTCAAGTTGGGCAGAACGGGTATCGTTAGAATCCACATTACATTATAGGAGATAAGTGTAAAATTGGATAAGCGAAATCCCCCAGTTTTGAGGAACGTTTTTACTTGAGCAGGCCTGGAAACAGGTCTACGGTTTTCTCTTGAGAGGTTTAGCACCCGGCGCTTAAAGTAATTTTTAGGCTTAAGAAGGGGGGCTAGAAAGGGGGGAGGTTAGAAGGGGGACTGGTTAAGTTAGAGGTTGGCGGTTGTAAATTGTAAAAAGGGGGAAATTAGAGTAACTAATTAGTCGACATCGTTGACTTAGTTACATTAGAAATTAACACGCGTTGGTAATATTAGGTGGAGATCCAAAATTCAACTCGAGTTAAGACTGGTACGCTGGTTGGTTTGGTAGGGGGGACCGGATATAAATAGCTTTTGTGAAACCCCATAAGATCACTAGTGGGGGGAGGAAAACGCGTGGCAATTAGGTACCAGACATTTTTTTCGACGAAAGGTAGACATTGGTCACCTTTGAATTTCAGGTGGGCTCATTTTTCTGTTTTTATTATTTTTCTTACTTAGATTTTTGTTGCATTTTAGTGAGGATTTGTGTTTGGTTTTATACGAACAGGTGATCACAAGATACCTGCGCACCTACATTGAAATAGAAACAACCAAAAAGAAGAGGGGGGTCAGCATTTGGCTTTTAAGAGAGGGTTTTTGGGAAAATTTTACTAGAGCTTGAGTGGTGGTACAAGGTACGGTGATTCAAGAAGACCCTACAACGAGGAAGACACTCCGTGACGAGTCTTGGGACAGTACCGAAGAATTCTTGTGACAGAGCAGTCTTGGGACAGTGGTCTTGGGACAGGGTCTTGGGACAGTGGTCTTGGGACAGGGTCTTGGGACAGTGGTCTTGGGACAGGGTCTTGGGACAGTGGTCTTGGGACAGTGGTCTTGGGACAGTGGTCTTGGGACAGGGTCTTGGGACAGTGGTCTTGGGACGGGGTCTTGGGACAGTGGTCTTGGGACAAGGGTCTTGGGACAGGGTCTTGGGACAGGGTCTTGGGACAGTGGTCTTGGGACAGGGTCTTGGGACAGGGTCTTGAAACAGTGGTCTTGGGACAGGGTCTTGGGACAGTGGTCTTGGGACAGGGTCTTGGGACAGTGGTCTTGGGACAGTGGTCTTGGGACAAGGGTCTTGGGACACTAGTCTTGGGACACTAGCCTTGGGACACTGGTCTTGGGACACTGGTCTTGGGACAGTAGTCTTGGGACACTAGCCTTGGGACAGTAGTCTTGGGACACCAGCCTTGGGACACTGGTCTTGGGACACTACCCTTGGGACACTAGTCTTGGGACAGTAGTCTTGGGACACTAGCCTTGGGACACTAGTCTTGGGACACTAGCCTTGGGACACTGGTCTTGGGACACTGCCCTTGGGACACTAGTCTTGGGACAGTAGTCTTGGGACAGTAGTCTTGGGACACTAGCCTTGGGACACTAGTCTTGGGACAGTAGTCTTGGTACAAGGGTCTTAGGACACTAGCGGAGAGTACTGTGATAGTGACGAATAGTCTTGGGACGGTATAAAAATTGAAGTAGAATCACAACAAGTGTGTCTTAAGACAGAATAAGACAAATCGAAATAGGTACGGTTAAGACCAAATTAAGGAAAGTTTTTCGGAGGTTTTAGAAAGAGAATTGGATAAGGTTTTTAACACGTTGTACAGAATTTGTTACCACAAAAAAAAAAAAATATTTTTTTTACCCTTAGAATAGAATCGTGTATATAATAAAATTGTAAATAGGAGCAGTTGTAAATAGAAATAATGAGGCGGAGTAGGGTACCGGTGCTCGAAAAAAGGTCAAGTGGATCAAACACGAAATATAATTCATCGCTGCGCGGAACGACATCAACGGGCCCAAAGATAACGAAGACGAACTTTTCAGTTAACATGGTCAGCACAAGGAGTACAGCGGAGAATAGGGCGAAAGAGGGCACGGAAGGGGAGCGAGTAGAACCCACCATCGAGATTGATCTAGAGACACCCGATCAAAGTGTGGATGAAACAAGGAAGATGGCGACAGAGTCAACTCCAATGCCCAATGCAGAGGAACCGAACCAGAAACCCATAGAGTTCTCACCGATAGATGACGCGGAAGATGCAATAGGCAACACCGAAGAAACGGTGAAAGAAGACTCTCAAGTAAAGAGGACATCTTTTACGGAAAAATTGGGAATAATGTTCGGAATAAAAACAAAAGAAAACGTGACTGAAGAACCAAAAGCAGAAACAGCACGAACATTTGGGACAGTGAGCACGAAGACCTCAGAAGCCAATCCAAGAGAGGAACAAGCTAAAGCAGAGGCTACGGCCGAAGAGAGACCGACAGCTGACCATGAAGAGACTACCATTGAGCTGGGTGACTTGTTGGCGAAATTAAATCAGATTGACAAAAGACTTAAGCACAGTGAAGAAGACAGAGAGGTGATAAAAAAAGGAGATAAGATACAACAAGCACGAGTATCTAGACAGTTATTTTAACCTAGCTAAGGCAACAGATGAGAGACTCAAGGAAATGTCAGATAAGGTAGAAGCCACCAATGAAGAACGAGAAAAGAACATCAAAACAGACATGCAACAGTTGAAGAACCGATATGATGATGTCAACAGCCAATTAGGGAGCCTGGAAAGGAGAATGGACACAATGAGCAAGAGTCAAGCCGAGAGTTCGTGTGCAATACAGGCGAAGTTGGATGCAATCTTGAGAGGTTCCACTCCACAAGAAAGACCGGCAGCGGATCGTACGCAAAGCACCAGAGTTGACTTTGTAGAACCACAAAGGAACAAACGGCAATCGACACCGTTGCCCTTAACCAGGGATGCGATAAGCATAGCACCAACAGCTGCGAAAACAATAATGAAGAATGGAACGTCGAATACAACGACTGCTCCGGGAGATTCAACAGCTAACAGCAACACAGGACCGGATGCTATGACATGGGCCAGCACTTGGGAGATGATGAACAGGACTCTAGAGGCCTTCGCCACGAGGAACACTGACTCGAGCGACAGGAGAGAGGGAAAATCAAGAAAGACATTCAAGAAGCCAAAAGAATTCAAAGACGACTCCGATGGATGCATTGACACTTGGGTGGAAGTGATGAGATTACATCTAGAACAAGACAACTTGAGTGACGAAAGACAAGCATGTACAGCCATACTGAGCAACTTGGAAGGAACGGCATTAAAATGCGTGGTCGCAAAGAAGGAGGAAGAACGCGACACCGCGGACAAGATCTTCGAGATATTGCTGAATCGATTCGGGTCAGGCATGAAGGGTCACCAAGCGATGATGCGATTTGAAAAGAGAAGGCAGAGGGACGACGAGTCAATAGATCGGTTCCTAGATGACCTCGAGAGCTTGAGAAGGAGGAGTGACCCAGAGGAGTCGACAAATAGAAGGAACTTTAGCATTGCCTCGAAGTTCATCGATGGGGTGAAAAGTGATGACTTAAGGACAATGTTAGCAACATACTACACATTGTCGAAGGACAGCGCACCCACCCCAGAAGAAATGAGACAGAAATCAAGAGAATACATGCTGATGAAACCTAAGAAGTACTCATATTCCGAAAACAGGAACACGCAAGGGGGTAGCCAACCCCAGAGGTCATCATGGTACAAACCTAGAGATGATATGGACAAGCGCAGATCATGCGCGAACTGCGGGTCAGCGGATCATCATGTGGCTGACTGCACAACGTACAAACAAGGCATGAAGAGCCTAGGTTATGCACCGGATGAAGAGGATATGAGCCAGATGGAGGAACACGAGTACTATAATGGCTTAATCATCAAGATAGGCGCCAGATGCTTCTTCTGTAACCAGGAGGGGCACTTCAGAATGGATTGTCCCTTGTTCTGGGAAGCGGTCAAGGACCAGAATCACCCCAAACATAAGTTGGCATTAGCGGCGGTGCAGAATCAGCGGAACAGGCAAAACGAGTTTGAATCTAGGAACTTGGGGGCACCAAACACCGAATTGCCGACGAAGACAGTGAAAGCTGTTACACATGTTAGCGGTGCGTTAGAGTCCGCGGCCGGAAGCTCTCTAGAGATAAATTATGAGAAAGCGGCGACGGAAGCAATTGCCAAAGTGAAACAAGATCTGGCTGCGAAAGAAATAGAGCAACGACTAAAGTTGGAGATCGAAAGACAGAATTTTAACGAAGCATTAATAGGATCGAACTCAATACCAGAGGCTAGAACGGGCTCAATGAAGACCGGGAATTGTAACACCGTGAAAATGGTGACAGGTAAACCTTTTGGAATATCGAAAATCGGAGCAAGAATAATGTCGATAATCACAGTGGGCGGACACGAGGTAACCAGAAACTTGAGCGAGCCGAGCGACCAGACGATAATGCACATTGACGTGTATGCAGACTACTTGAGTGGAATAAGTCCACAAACGACTTCCAGAGCGCTCAGGGCACTACTCACGAGAGGGGGCAGCAAGTCGGTACGTGTTGATAATAGGTACACTGAAGCTTATGGTCCACACGAGGTCATGCTAAATATAGATGGAATCAACATCTATACCAAGACGATGATAACATGCGACGAAGACCTAATTGGACAAATCTATGTAGGGAAAGAAGAATTGAAAGTAAGATCGATTGGACACTGTGCTATGCTCGAAGAAGATGCAATGCACATCGGGACGGAAGCAGACGTGACAGGGCACGTGCTAGACATAAATGGCAAAAAGACTCAGTTACGTGGATTAATCGACACGGGAGCAGTCTTGAGCGTCATACCAATCGAAACATGGGAAAAGATGGGCTTTGACAAAGGTGACTTGATAGACTCGAGAATACGGCTGTCAGCTGCAAACAAAGGGGCCCTTCGGGTGTTGGGCAGGACGCCGATAATAGCCCTCAATTTGGGGGAACGTAACCTGTGGATGAGCTTCATCGTGGTAGAAAACCTAGATGAATCTGACCAATTCATTTTGGGCAGAGACTTCATCAGGAATTTCGACGTAACGATTGATCTAAATAATGCAATGTTCAGGATACGGAACCCGGATAGGAGGTACGCAATCAAACCGGTAAATTTAATAATGGCGAATGAAAACAAAGCACCGGTATTCTTGAGTAGGAGAGTGAGGTTAAAAGCTAATGAAGCGGCAATCGTAAGCTTGAGGATGAAAAATTATAATGAACTAAGTGACAACAAGCAAGTGTGTATAGTTCCGAATCCCAATAGTCAAAGCGCTGCTGTTTTAGGAAGATCATTTTCGATAACGAAGAGCGGCCTCTGCGTCAGTGTCTTGTTGAATACCCTTGATATACCGATCACGATACAGAGAGGGAGGAAGCTGGGATATGCTTTACCAGTTAAAACTCGATACGAAACAATTGAAAACTCAAAACAAAATGAAGTTGTTGATTGTCCTAATCACAGGGACAAAATTTGTATCTTGAGACGATTGCAGAGAATAAAAGATTCTTCAAGTCTTATCAAATCACTTAAGTCAGAAACGGACGATGGGCTTTCGAGCTGTTCGAACTTTCCAGAGTGACCCACGCTAGATGACATGCAAACTGATAAACCGGTTCTGCCGGAGATTGAACATTTAAGGGGCAAACTGAAAGATGAACAGCTCGAAGCTATCAAGGACGTACTAGAGCGGAACGAGGAGGTTTTTTCAAGGCATAAGGCGGATATCGGGTGTTGTAATTTTGTTGAACATGAAATAGAACTTGAGGAAAACGCGGTGCCACACAGGGAGGGGGCGAGGCGCATGACCCCACACAAATCGGACGCGTGTAGAAAAGAAATCGAAACGTTACTAGAGTATGACATGATAGAACCATCCAAGTCACCGTGGGCGTGTGGAGTAGTGATGGCCAAAAAGAAAGGCGACCAGTTAAGGTTTTGTTGTGACTTTCGATACCTGAACTCCGTCACGGTGAAGGATGCCTATCCCATACCTAGAATTGATGAGAGCCTCTCGAAGTTAGGTGATGCGAAATTTTTTACGACTCTTGATTTAGGCTCGGCCTTTTGGCAGGCACCATTAAGGAAGCAAGACAGGGACAAGACAGGGTTCGCCTGCGAGTTGGGTCTGTTTCAATGGAAACGGATGCCGTTTGGACTCTGCAATGCAACAGCCACGTTTCAGCGGCTGATGGCACACGCGTTGACAGGCGTGACAAAGAAGTACGGCAACCTGGTAATGTGCTATGTGGACGACGTGGTAATAGCAACGCCAACACTAGAAGACCACATTGAGAGGCTTGACGAGGTGTTCGCGTGCATGAAAAGATCGGGGCTGAAGTGTAAACCATCAAAGTGCGAGATACTCAAGGACTCGATTAAATACTTGGGCAGGATGGTAGATAAACACGGTATCAGACCTGACCCAGACGCCGTGGAAGCAGTCCTAACCTGGAAATCACCGAAGACGGAGCACCAGCTGATGAGCTTCCTGGGTTTCGCCAACTATTATAGAGAATTCATCAAGGGCTATGCGGACAAGGTATACCCGATGCAACAATTAATGAGACACAAGGGCAAGAAGTTCACGTGGAATAACGCGGCAGAAGAGTCATTCCAGAGAATAAAGAAAGAGCTGTGTGAGGCACCAGTACTGGGTATGCCGACTGAGAAGGGGATGTACGTGCTAGACACGGATGCGTCAGTAGTCGCTATTTCTGGGATTCTCCATCAAGAACAAGAATGGAATGGGAAGACAGTCTTGAGACCAATAGCATACGGGAGCAAGGTCCTAAGTGACACAGAAATGAAGTACGGAGCACCGAAAGCAGAGATGTTTGCGGTGGTCACCTTTGTCGAAAAATACAGAGCATACTTAGGCAGTGAGCCCTTCAAGCTGCGAGTCGACAACCGAGCACTAAGCTGGCTGAAAACGTACTCAATGGACCAGAGCTATATTGGGAGGTGGATAGTTCGCTTGGATGGATACAACATGATAATTGAGCACAGAACACGAGATAAACATCAAAATGCTGACAGCTTGAGTAAGAAGACGGAGTTCTACGAGAGGCAAGAACAAAGAGAGGCGGACAGACCTGAGATCAAAGACGGCTTCTCCTTCATGGACAAAGAAACGTACGACAGTCTTCCACTCACGAGATGGCTGGACAAATCAGGCAAACCGATTGAAGATCATCCCGAATTGCCGGAAGAGCCTCTTGAAAAGACCATCTTGAAGAAAAGCAGAAGGATTCCGATAGGAATAATGCTCAAGTCCAAGATCGTGAGGGAAACACTTAAGGCAAAAGGTTATGATCTCATCCAGGTAGAGGAGGGAACGGTCCGAATAGATGAAGACTTAATGAGGTTGCTTGAGAAACTATCAGATGACAAGCCCGTGATCCAAGGGAAAGGTCAGGAGGCACCGGAACTAACCATACTTCGGAGAGAAGAAACAGTGAACAATACTGACGTCTCAAAAGGAAGCATCACTGATAGCAGGGAAGTTGTGCGATCACTAGTTGAAAAAATCCCCGAAAAAATTCTGGAACAGACAAAAGTCAGGGATAAGAAAGTAACATTCAGAGAAGAAGTTGAACACCTGGGACTAGATCAAGAGTCCGGGGAGTGGTCCAGATTCATGGAAGAAGACGAAACCGGAGAAGGGAAATTGTCCGGGGAGCGTGAAGAATGGGATGAAGACTCGGATGAGAGCAGCGAAGACCAAGACAGTCTATGCATGATACTGGCGGAAGAGAAGATAAGACAGCACGACAGGGAATTACAGACGGATCCATCTTCAGGGACGTACAATCTGGAAATACAAGAGGTACGAGGTGGTGAAGAGCTCGAGAAAATAGCAGTTTCAAGAAAACCACTAAGGGAACTATCGTGCAACTCAAACGTCAGAACGAATCTGGTACCAGAAGACGACATGAAAATCGTGAAAAGGATGATATGTGTGAAGCTGAGCGATGACATCCACAACCCTGGTGAAATGAATGGACAGATCATGGCGCTAAAGGAGCACGTTAAGGCGAGATACAGGCTGTCTGACCTAATAAGGGCCCAGAAGAATGACAAAATGACAAGTAACCTCTCCAAATGGATCCATTCGGGAGTCAAGGAGAAGGGGGAACTTGAGGAAGACAGCTACAAGATCTTGAGCCAGTTCTACAAAGAAAAGAGAGATTTACTTTATCACACAGCTGAAGGGGTGGTAGCGTGCAAGAGAAGAGATGAGGAAAAAATATTACACAAACACAACCTCATCATACTACCACAATTGTACCAAACGGAGGTGCTTTTCAGATCACACGACCAGATGGGCCACCAGGGGATAGATAAAGTACAACAAAGGATACTTCACAGGTTTGATTGGCCGGGAATGAGAAAAGCTTGCGAGAGATGGGTGAATTCCTGCCTAGCATGCCTTCAAGTAAAAGACCCAAGGAAGATGAAGTTTCCCCTCAAGTCTGTCGAGAGTTCGGAATTCAATGAAGTGGTGCAGATAGACCATCAGAAAATCTGCATGACGGAGTCGGGTTATAACCAAATACTAGTTATAATAGATCACTTCACCAAGTTGGCGGAAGCGGTTCCGTGCCAGACAGCCTCGGCAGAGGAGACATGTGATCACCTGATAACGCATTGGATATCGCGGTATGGTTGTCCAATGACTTTCCAGTCGGACAACGGCAAGGCTTTTGTGGGGGACTTGACAAAAGAATTGATGAAGAGATCACACATTGCTCAAGCGCACTCGACGACCTATCATCCACAGACCAATGGGTTGGTAGAGAGACAGAACAGGACACTGGTCAACATGCTCAGGGTGTACTGCTCGAGATACATGACGGACTGGGACAAATACCTGCCACAGGTAGTAGGAGCCTATAATAGTACTCAGCACTCAACGACGGGTATCAGTCCTTTCATGATGTTGACAGGCAGGGAAAGGGCAATGCCTATAACATTCTTCTACCCGGAGTACGAGGGGAAGAGGACGTCACCTCAAGCATACGTGAAGGAAGCGATCAAAAGACAACAAGAGCTAAACGAGCTATGTCGGAGAAACACGGCGCAAGCGCAAATGAGGCAACGCAAGAAATATGACGAAAAGATACTAAGAGCAAAGCCATACGAAGTGGGCCAATACGTGTGGGTCTTCCAAAATGTCATACCGCCCAAGGGAACAAAGAAACTACTCAAGAAATGGAGAGGACCGTTCATGATTACGGAAGTACATCAACAAGGACGGTTCTATCGCTTGAGTACAGGGCGAGCAGCACATTACGAAAATCTGAAGCCTCATGTCCCGTCCCCGGAGGACTGGTGCCTACCAAAAGACATGGAAGGTCTTGAGTACCTGGTGGTGGAACCAGCGTGCGAGGTGAATGAGAAAGGCACTAGAGAGAAAAATGATGGTAATGAGAACTTGAGTTTGGACGACAACGAAAAGATAGAAGTGGAGTCGGATGCAGGTTCATTTGTAGAAGAAGACTGGAACGACCCAGAGCAAAACGAGGTACCGAAGTGGATGGAGCCGGATCGACCAACACCACCGGAAACCAGGACTGGCAATCGTAAACGAACAGGTATGAGGTACAATAGGTACGGGGATGACTTCTTGATCGATAAGATACAGCCAGACAAGTTGGGCGATGAACTACTAAGAGCAGGCGAACTGGAAGCCGAAGAGGAATGGCAGGTCATTGACGATGGTGGACATTATCCGCAGGATGATTACTCGACGCCAGAATTGGAGACGGATCTCGAGCAGAGTGAAATAGAAAGGAGGGAGAACACGAACTTGAGGATTCTAGAGTGGATGCGTGATGTCAAAGACGAGAGCCGCGAAGGACAAAGCATTCAGCAAATCGATGTATCAGCAGCAAATTACATGAAGACAGAGGACCCTCTTTTCGGATGGACAGCAACAGACAGGCCACTGGACATCCCCAAGGACAATTCAGACCCGACTACATCGACGGGGACGTCGATAAATATTTTTGTCCGGGGAGTGGGGGTAGGACTTACCCACACCGAAAATTTGATGATAAAGAAGCTCAAGGAAGTGAGGGAAACAAGCGGATTGGAACTGGAGGAAGAAGAACCAGAGCCTACCATAGGAAGGAATTTCAAAACGAAATTCGAAATACCCAATGAATACTCAGAGAACATCATGATAACGGATAGCGACTTCATCCTGTCAAACAGGACCAGCGCGATCTGCATCACGGCGGACATGAGTTTCAAATCAAGATTGGAGGCTGACTTCAAAAGAGAGTACCAGAACGTAGAGTTTCTGTTCAGACAGAGGCCAGGACTGGGAGGCATAGCAGCGCTTCCACCGTCAGTGGCACAAGTCCCGGGCAAATACCTCTGCTTCCTAGTAACGAGAGTCAACGACAGAAACACAATTGATCCCGAACACGTGATATTGGCACTGACAAGACTACGTGACTTCATGATTGAAAGAAGAATAGTGGAGGTCTCGATGCCGGTGTACGACCCAAACAGGGGCAAACTGAGCTCGAGGGAATTGTACGCTATCCTACATGTGGTCTTTGCAGAAACAGAGATAATGGTGCATCTTCACAAGAAGTACTACTTGAGCATCGCCTGAGTCGGGTACATGGAGGTATCAGGTCGGGTGTGAGGGAGGAGTCTTGAGTTAGGTACTGGGGTGCGGCGCAGGTAAAGGGATCTTAAGATGTGATTGGCATGTCAATTGAATTTTAAAAGAAAGAATTGATGGTGCTAAAACATAAAATGAATCTGCATGTTCTTAAGGGAAAATCCAATCGAATTGCTTTAAGTGATATGAGAATGATAAGTTTTTAACAATATGGGTAGAAGGGGGGTCTCTAGGTTAGGAACGTGACATGCTAAGTTTTAATGAGCTTTCTGTTTTCAGATCGAGTTTGAAAAACAAAGTTGAAAATCCAACTACACTCAAGCGAGAAACAGAAAGAGAGAATCTTGATTGAACACGCGATAATCCGAATCTACAGCAAGTACTCGCAAGAGAACATTTCTAGAGAATACTTGAGTTGGTAAGGTAATTCTTGAGTTGGTAAGGTAATTCTTGAGCTGGTTAACATCTACCTATATACATCCCGAAGTTGCAAAAATGGCAGACCGATTCTGGAACTCCGTGCCCGCGGCTCTGAAGAAGCCCACTCTTGACGAGCTGTACAGACGCTTGAGGTACCTGGACTACACCCAGATAGACGAGAGAATGGCGGTGATGCTGAATGCGATCCTCCAGTTGGAGGACCAGGGTGAGTGCAGGGAGTCTGCGACGGAGGCTGTCTTGATGGTCGGCTACACCACCGAGGGCATATCAAATCGAGAACAGACCAGATGGTTATCTTGGAATGCGGATGGAGGAGTAAGGGGCTTTGACTTGGCAAGAAATCCTGGCCTGAGTAACAGCACCGAACACGGCGCAGGAGAGTTTCCGCTACCGACGAGACCAACAGCAAGATCCACAGGCCAGAGCTCGAGTAAGGTGCCGTCGATGTCGCGAGCGCAACAGACGACAGAGGCATATCCGGATCTGGGGGTTCTAAAGAAAGAGCTCGAGAAGGCGCTGAAGGAAAGGAATAAAGCGAACCTCGATCGGGATCAGGCGAAGCTGGACAGGGAGAAGCTTCAGCTGGAGAGAGACCAGGCAGTCGACGAGCGAGATCAGACGTCGAAATTACTTGAGATGCTAAGGGCTGAACATCAGCAGGAGCTGAGGGTGCGGGAGAACGTCGCAAATCGTGATCAACTGAAGTCGGAGTTGGAAAGGATAGAACAGCGACAACGCGAGCTTGACGCACAGAAGGGAGCCAGGTCAAACGAACGAGTGGTGACCAGCTCGAGGCCAGAGTCGCGCATGGAGGTGGATGAAGCTCCCAGGGCTAGAGGACGGTTCAACCTTGACCGCGAGGCCAGAGAACACATGAGCGAAGGGTTAGAGGTCTGGATACCGAATGACGTGACGCCTTCCTTGCGCAACCTAGAGACACAACCTGTACGTCCTCTGATGGATGTGGTGTTACCAGGATATACCCCAACCTCGACCTCGAGTGGCAGTCAGGTGAGTGGCGCCTCATCGATCGCGCCTGAAGGAGCTAGGCGAGAAATTGCAGCAGCAGAGTCGTGAAAGATCGACAAGGCCAGAGCTTCCCCCAACTTGGAGGGAACAGCCGGTCAGGAATGTCGTGATCGCAAGCTATAAGAAGAATACAGAAGGGAACTACCACAGGCACAATCGGCTGGACTGGAGTGCGGAACAGGGAGCCAGGAGGGACTGCTTCCATGACGCAGCCTGGGTGGAGTATCTAGCGCCACCTCGTGTGCCAGAGGGTGCAGTTCACCTAATTATAGGGGATAGCCTGGTGCGGGTGTTGACCCAGATACGGTCCCATTGGCAGACAGGAGTCTTGAGTTTCGCTGGAGCTGCCACGCCACAGATGTTGGCAACCCTGGACATGCTAGGGATGACCAAAGGTTACACAGTGACCCTGATGGTTGGGACCAACGACGTGTCAAGGGGAGAAGCGAGGAAAGTAGCGAGGCTGTGCGACAAGATGAGCTGCCTTCTTGAGGAACTGAGGATCCAGATGGACCCCATCCTGCTGACGGTATGCACGGTCCCCTACAACATGATGTTTGATCAGCACGCCCTAGAGATGAACCAGAAGGTGCGGAGCCTGAACAAGATGATCCGAGACATACACCGGAAGAGTGTGCTTCCTCTCAGGCTGTTGGACATAGCAGAACGTATAGAGAAAAAGGGATTCCCTGAAGACACCTCAAAAGATGGAATCCATTTCGATAGGCCAAGGGGAGCGGAGTGGCTGAACGACGTCTTCCAGGAACACATTAACACGCTAGAGGCGGACCTGCTGGAGACAGCCCAATTCACTTTAGGACCACCTCCCAACCCACCATTCCTTGCCTCGAGGGCCTTGGCTGGTCGCTTGGGAGCGAGAGTCGATACTAGAGACAGTTCAAGGAGCAATCAGACCCGATTGCAGAGTGCCACGCCAATGGAGTCGGAGGAGGTAGAGTCATCAACACCTCCGGGCTCGGCGATGTCCTCTGTGGTGGTGGCAGATGGCAGGAGAGAAAAGAAGTCTATGGAGACTGCCCGCTTGAGATATCCTGAGAAGGTGAAGGAACTGGATCTAGAGAGTTTGGAATGCAGACGAGAGTTGGCGGAAACCCTGGGGATCGAACGAGTGTCGCACGAGGATTTGAATAGACATCATTGCATAGACTGGTTGAAAGCTCACGAAGCACACTTCTCGAGAGCGAAGTTAATGGAGACCACAGACCTGACTGGAATTCCCACAAAAACGATCATGGGACCCATTAACTACAGGCCTCTCAAACTGTTGGGGGGTCCTGGACTTATAACAGAACCTCCCAAGCACCGAACTGGCATCGCTAGGATCAGGTTGGCAACCCCGGCGCAGTTAAAGGTGGTAGACAAGCTACTCAATCCGGGGGGAATGGAATTGCCTGATGCCGCTTACGAAGGTCCGAAGTTGGCAGAAGATCCCAGGTACGGGAAGCCCTGTGGTGGCACCCAACTGGCCAAGACTCTGGCAGCTTATGATAGAGCAGATCCAGCTGCTGCAAGAGTAGTCATTGTGGCGGGATCGGACTTCGAAGGAACGTCTCCCAAGTTGTTCTGGCCGGAGACTCTGGTATACTCCTTGCCAGGAGCCGAACTGAACCAGATGTTGACTCTAGTGGTGGCAATAAAGTCGGAGATGCCCTGTGAACCTGAGCTGCTAATGTTTGCAGGAATGAATGATCACCTGCACGCGATGGGACTTCTTGAGCAACTGAAGGGCAAGGAGATTCCGACATCAAGGAAGATATGGGAGGCTATTCAGGCGTTATTTGCGGCGATGAATGAGGTACAAGAGAACGTAGCCTCGAGATTTGGGTCCAAGACGAAGGTGGTGTTTACCACATCCCCAGGATACGCAAATATGCCACCCGCCCTACAATTCGTGTACGCGGTCTTGATCCTGATAGCAGAAGGGAGTGAATGGCGGATTCTGATGGCAGCCCCCAATCGAGAGCTGGAGCCATTGAACTTGAGGCTTTACAAATCAGAATTGCCGGCGGCATGGGCTGACATATCTCATGCACTGAGGGGCTTCTACGGACTGGCCGACGTCCTGATTGTATTGGATGAGGTACTCTTGCTAGAGATATCGAACTTTGCTAGACAACTCAAGTTCAGCCCAGTCATCGGGGACGACCACCCGGCGATAAACCAGTTGACGGCCAGCCTGTGGTTCCGGAGTATGGATGTGAAAGTCGCAAATTCCACCAGCAGGTCTAGAGGTCCCAGCAACGAGAGAAGAAATGTGGTCGAGACGGAGAAACAGTTAGAATCGATGAAATATCGCTTGACTCAAGAGAATGGCTGGTGGCCATTCCTGACACCAAGGCTGGAGAACGTCACGAATAAGACGAGGGAGGAAGCACCACTCCTCGTGAAACAAATCTGGAGTTTTCTAGAGAAGCAACTGGAGCTAGCTGAAACGAGAGACATGACGGTGGCTAGATTAGTCTCGGCCGCCAATGAAGTGACGATTGGAGGATTTTGGAGAGAGCACGCCAACGGCGAATTAAAGACTAGGAGAGATTACGAGATTCTCAAGTTCTTGAGTCCTTGCTGGGAGAAAGAATTCTTGGCAGGAGTGTTCGGCACCACGGCGACTATCTTCGGAGCCTTCGTACAGGATATACTGGGCATGTCCATCAGCCTGCTCTTGGCCCTGTATTTGGTTTACCCCAGATACTTGTTCAACATGGGCCCAGCATACATGTTTAGTCGAGGAGTGGAGGCACTTCGAGTTGATGGGTATCTGGCACTAGTACTCTTGACCCATGGGGAATTGGTATCGTTTCATCGGTTAATGGAATATGGAGAACCTCTGTCTATGGGGAGAGTCCACACGAGCATTGAAACCAGCTCCTACAAGTGTGCCGCAGGGTTGAAGACACTGCTGGTGCAATACCTCATGATGCAGAATCGATACATGACGGGTGAAGATGAGAACCCAACCTCGAGAGAAGAATGGGAGAAGGCGAACAGAGGGATGCCTCTGTTGACGGACCTGTGCCTGGCAATGAGGTCGGACCCAATGGGGATAATCCGGGGTCTAGAGGAGGTGGTGACCTGCATCTATGGTCCAGCAGTGACGTACGCGTTTCCAGATCCCCTGGTGATAACGTATCGTCACTCGGTGACGCACTTGAGTCTCATCAGCGTACTGGATGGTACAGCGCTGAATTGGTGTCAGCAGGAGGTGCTCAGGGCGCGTATGAGCAACACGGTACTCTTCGGAAAAGTGAAAGATGCCGAGATGATGGTGTGCAACTTCAGGGGACAAATGCAATGTAGAATGGGAGGCAAGCGAGAGGGCCCCATTGAAATGTATCCAAAGTTTTGGAACCTAAACCCATTGACGGCCAACGGACGAGAAGTCTTGAGAATCCCCGCCTGGAAGGAGTGCTTTGCACTAGTCAAGAGGGAGCTGGAGGCCATAATGGAGAAAGAAATCCTACCAGCCACCATGCCTGAGTTCCCGACAGTCAGGAGGATGACCTTGGGAATGAATAGTCCCTTGGTGGTTCCCTCCATAATGGCGAAGATGATGACGGAGGAAACGCAGAGGCATTTCACGGATGGCTGGGATCCCCTGTTCATCGGCTACACGGCGGCAGTCTACTTCCACACCAGCGAGATGAAGGTAAATTCGTGGACGACGCAAGCGAAAAGGAGTAGAGGTTCGCAGCCCCCTGGATATGAGGTGCGGAAAGTCTTGAGGACTCTTGAGAAGGAAGGACTTGAGAATATGCTACCCATATGGGATGATGGCAGGATGATCGTGATGGAGGGACACGTCGCATTGGTGGACGAAATGAAATTTGCCACGAGAAAATACAAGGCACCCTATGGCTTGGAACAAGTAGAAGTGACACAGGAGGGAACAGAACTAGATGCAGCAGGTCAACTGCATGTAGCCCTGACGGAATATAAAAAGCTGGATCCTACGACACCGTCACCACTGTCTGTAGACACGCCTGGAGACAAGAGGAGTGGACCCGTTGAGGATCGATTCAAAAGAATTCTCGAGAGAAGAAGAAATGAATCAGAGGAAGAGAGTATGGATGAAACTCTCAGTGAAGCTGGAGAAGACATGGAGGTGGGGAATACACCTGAACCAGGGCCATCAGGGGAGGAACTCACCACTCAAGAGCTGTTGAAAGACTTGAGCGAAGAGAATTGGGCAGATACTGCCACACCACCTCTGAACCCGTCCCCGCGGAAGAACCTAGAGTTGCCATTGGCAGGTGAGACCTTCAATATGGGGATGTTACTCTTGAGCTCGGAGGAAAGGGAGAAGAACACGTTCGAAGGGAACAGGGACATATTCTTGGGATCTCTCGAGGATGACGCTTGGCAGGAATTCCTGGGGGAATTCAATCGAGAAGTGGGCAGCGAGACGACGCTGGACAAGTTCAAGAAGGAACTGTGGGACGCAGTAGTGAGATTCGGGGAACCGCTCCTGATAGGAACGGGCCTGGATGAGAAAGCAAGAAAAGAGCTGCTGAACAAGCTAGTGGAGCTGAGGAACGCACGATCGAAGACTAGAAAAGAGAAATGTGAGGACAGCTCTACTCTGAAACAAAAAACTGTGGATAAAATGGTTGATGATATAAAAAGGGATAAGGTTGGGACTAGTAATATGATTAAAAGTACTAATATCCTTAAGGCTCGAGCAGGGGGGAGGCAAGAGTTGGAAGGAGTGGATGAAGAGGTCGAATCAATGATGATAGCCACAACACCCTCGAGCAGAGATGTGAAGACTCGCAAGAGGAAGAGAGAAGTGGAAGGATGGGGTAGTCCTTCAGTGGATGCTGTTTCGGAAGGAAACTTGAGAGAGACGGCGCCCATCGTTTTGGCCCGATGCAAGACGGCGGCATACAAGAACAGCTCGGAGCTCAGGAAACCACTTGAAGTAGAAAAGGAAATAGAGGTTTCCACCAGTTTGACGTCAGAAGAAGACTTCAAGCCTCAGAAGGTAAACGTGAAGAGAGGTTCAACGAACGGGCAGGTAGGGGAAGTGGAGATCGGCAAAGAATGGATCTCGAAGGCACATCAGGACATGGGCAAACAAGTGACGAGTGATCCATTGGAGAGGAACAAGACGAGGAACACTTCCCAGACGTGGTGGGTGGCCCTCGAAACATTGAAGGAAATGGAGGACTGCTTGAAGAAGTTGGACAGTGGAATAGCTCGCAGGCGACGCAATTGGGCCACCCAGCAAAAAGCCGAGGTTAATAATATAGAGATGGCAAGTCATCTGAAGAGGTCCTGGCAGAGTTTGTTGAAGGATCATTTTGAAGAGGCGATGAGAACATCCTCATCAGCACCGCCACTAATGGCGAATCCCTTCGTTAGAACTGCGGGACAATTAATGTTCACCTGGAGTCTGGTGGGAATAGAGTTGGAGACATTGACCTCGTATGACAGGCTGAAGTTGGGAAGCAAGAAGCTAGAGGTGTATCAGGCACTGATGCAACACGTGGCCAGGGACAATTCAGGCTTGAGCCTGGCTAGAAGAAAAGATGCCACATGTTTCTTGAGATGGACAATGTCAATGATGTCTGATAGCACCATCCTGGCATGCCACCAGAGAGCAAGTGGAAGTAAAACCATGGAGAGAAGAGTCTCAACGATCATCTTGAACGTATATCAGAGTACAGGAATAGAGAAAGAAGATGGTTCCAGACTATCCTTAGAGAACCATCGAAAGCTGGACGAGGTACGGAGGTTCTCTAATAAGAAGTTCGAGGAAGAACATGATGTTCACCGTAACCTGGCCTCGTCAGAACAGTACTCGAGACTCAGTGAGAAGGGGGAATACCAATATGTGTCTGGAGTGATGGGAATAGCCTACAATCCCTTCTTAGACTCGGAAGCTGGAGGAGTCCACAGAAACCATGAGGTAGCGGAGCTACTGAAGTTTTGGACAGAAAGAATAATGGAAATAGACGCGGTGGAAAAAGAGGGGCCGAGCCTGGGCCTGATTCTTGAGAAAACACCAGAGGTGATAAGCATACCGCGCTCAAACAAGAGAGTTGAAGTGAACATGGGCGGTGGAAATGGCTTGTTAACCACGAACTTGGGAGTGATGTGGAAGCTACTAAGACCCTCCTGGTGTCCACATCCACATGCAAGTCTAATCGAGGAAACCACAGAGTGAGTGAGGTTAGCACCAACGGAAGATGAAGATCTGGCGAAGTTGAGTGTGCTACATAAGCTAATCACGCCCCAGATGCAAGAGCCAAGCGAAAGGACGAGCGACCCCGGGTCAGCAAAGAAATTGGAGCCGGGTAGCTGTCTGGATTCGACGTGTGGGAACGGAGAGCACATCTGCGATGGACGGTCATGCGTCAGAATACTGTCGTTTCAAAAAGAAGACCTGGTCACTTGGTTCGAAGACATCACAGAAAGGGAGAAAAGTGAAGTGCAAATAATAGCGGAATGTTACGCGAGAACCACGGTGAATATAGCGACAGCTCTCGGATTCTTCTCGAGAATGTGTGGTCTGCAGGCACTGGAGAGACTGGAGTCTGAACATCATTTAGTGACGGCGTTGAGCGTAGAATCATGGCCCGGGGTGTTGCAGGTGACTCAAAAACACATCCGGAGCTGGAAGGTTGGTCTTGAGGCGGAAATGGGATTTCCCATGAGCGAAGCTTATGGCTTGCCATTGAACGCGAAATCGCTGATAGGGTCAATGATGGCCAACTTGTGCGGAAGTCACTACCCGCTACACATGGCGATGGTGGAAGTGTCCAGCCAGAGAATACTGGTGGACAAGGCCTTCTCAGTGCCCAAGTGTGTGAGGTTGGCTCGGATGTCGCATCACTCGCACAAGTTGTTGAGAAAAATCAAAGGGACAGTACCAAAAGAATTGAGAGATGACTTAAGCGAAATCTGGGGAGACGATCTTCTGAAGTTGGAAAGAGAAAACACGAGCGATCACGAGAGACAAAACGTGATCGGGAAACCTGTGGGAAGTACTCCGAACCTGGAAGACAACGACACGATGCACGAGAAAATGATGGAGCTTGAGCCTCTCTTGGAAGCCTCAGGGGAGCGTAATCTCAGGAGCATTGAGATCTCTCATGGGGAATGCCCATGCCACTGTTTGGCACAAACGGTGTGGTATCCAGATCACAAGAACCTTTGCCTGGTGTGGGATGTGGAAGAGATTCGGTCGATCGGACTACCGGATCACCGGCAGAAGGTGACGCTCTTAGTAGTGAGTACGATGTTAGCTCTGAGATGGATAGAAGAGAATATAACGAAGTATCGGGAGGCGACGACGCCAACGGCTGAGTCAATATACGCGATAGACTACAGCAGGAGACTCGAGTTGTTTGAGACTGCGTGCAAAGTATTCGCCATACCGACGGAAGTCAGGCACGTATGGAGTCGCTTGAGGTACTTTCCATGGTTTCGGGCGACACTGACGTCTTGGTTGTACATGACAACGAAAGATCACATGAGAAAACATCAAAAAGAGTATCGACAGTTCCAGGCCGAGATTGGGCCGGAAGCTTTCAAGAGACCCCTGCTAACCCATCGTAATGCGATCACGACAGGATGGAAAAGAGTGGGTAAGATGTCTAGAGACAATACCAAAGCGAGGGAGTCGATACTAGAGGAAGACCTGGCGAAGAACGTGAGCTTGAGCCTGCACAACTCCTTTTGCTTGAACCGAGAAGCTAGGGTGAAGGCACTACCCAACCAAGCAAAGAGATTGCAGGAGCAGAGAGAATGGATGCGATCCTATGAACAGCTGAAGGCTTGGGAGGAGATTGTGATTAGTTCCGATGATGAAGAGGAACTGTTGAGACAGTTTGCCGCATCTAGCACTTCAGGATGCAGTACCTCCAAGGCGAAGAGCACGAGATGAATGGGCAAATCGGATGGATCTTGAGTCTTGAGAGGGAAGGGGGGCTTGAGCGTGGATCCGAGTGAAACTTGGATTCACGAAAAAGAAATTTTAACAAAGCAAATATTGTTACTAATATACTATATTTATTATATAAATCGAAATGCTGCATGACAATTTCCTGATTGAATAGGACAAAAGAGATTTTAAAATGATTGGCTTGAAAAGCGAAAATTCAAGGGTGCAGGTGTATGCAGATTTTGATTGCTGTTTAGCAATAGTGTGAAAATTTTAAATGGCTGTGAATTTTGGGGTGTAGATAAGCTTAAATCTGCTGCAAACTTCTGTAAATGACCACTGGCACTGTATCTTGAGCAACACTCGGTTTTTCTGGGACTCACTGGCAGAAGACAGCGCGCGATGAGGACATCGATCTCGAGTCCGGGGAGTATGTGCCAGTCGGTCATATTTGGAAGTTTGACCTTGAGAGAAGCAAAAAACACTTGATTTTGGAGTGAAATTTAATTTTTCAAAATTTCGAATGGAACCTGTCATGCACGATTTTCTCGCGAGAACTGAAAATCAGAAAAAGAGATCAGAACAATTTCAGAACAATTGAGTCGAAAACGCGGGAAAGTTGCAAGAAAAAGCAGTAGGAAATTGCTATTCGCAATTTCAATCACTATAATAATCAAGAGTAGAGCTGTCCCATCTGTGACAGAGACGAGAGCATTCCCACGAGTTGGATTATTACGATTGGAATACTATTATTGACTGGACCAGAGTGAACCTTCGGTGGAAAGGTGGACAGCTAGAGTGTCCCAATGGTTCACGAGAACTTGCAGTCTAGAGTAAAAACTTGTTCTTAAAACTGACTGACATTAAACTCATTTTAGTTACTTTGTTGATTCTTGAGTTGTTTACCGACTTATTTTACTTCCTGGTTCTTGAGCGTGCTGCTATGTGAGTACAAATTTAAATTCTAGAGTGTGTTTTATGATTGTTATGTTGAGGTAAGGCGAGTTTTAGGTTGATCCATCTGAAATGGATCAAAGTTCCACTGTCTAAGAAAAAAGCAACTTAACGGATTGTTCCAACCCGGTTTTTAACGGCGTTCATGTATTTTGGGTATCTAGAGACCTAAGTATGGGGACGTTTCTAATTCTAGAGTGGGGGGATATTTTAGTAGTAGCCTTTAAGCTGTAACGGGTCGTAGTCTCATGTCACAAGCGAACCGAACTGGCTCCGACCGTTCTTGAGGTAGAAAAACACAAGAGATAGTGTCCCTGACCCTTGAGCCAGTGGTTATAGGGCCTATTTTTCTTAAGCCTCATGTGTGACTGCAGTAGACGAATGTTACATATTGATTTATGTCGTATACTAATGAAATAGAAGGAAAATTTGATAGAAAAAGTAAACTTCAAACGTATTTTGGCAACTATGTGCATCGTCAGGATTTATACAATTAACTAATCTAAATGACAAAAAAACATCAATGTACAAAATTATTTGCAATATTTCAACTAAATTTTGATTCTTAGCAATCATGTTAAAAAATTAGCCAATCACAGTTGATCTCTGCAATTACAAAGATTATAAAAAAACTTTTAAACTCTGAAATTAATTTTAAAAAATTTTATTTCAAATAGCAAAACAACAACTGAAGCATGAAACCAAGATAGCACCGGGAGTGAAAGAGAGCACCATATGGGAAATCTATCAGATAAAAAGGCCGGATGTTGGGAATGACATAAGAAATTCGCAGAAAGTGAGATACAAGGTGACAGAGAATTAGAGGATCATAAAAACTTCGTCGAGAGAAGCTTGAGGGCGTAGAGTTCCGATGACACATGCTGCGTTAGACATCTGTATGCAAACTGATATTCTTTGCCTAAGGAAGGCAGAAGCACGGGCTTCGTTGGTGGAATCTTGAATCAGCTTACCGAGCTTACAAAGAAAACGTTTGGTGTCTGGTCCTGCGCCTCCTTGTATTTCGAATGCGACAGGCTGAAACAAGTAGCCTCTGTTGATGATTTCAGTGTATTTCACTCTTTTCGTCTCTGCTGTAGTCGCTGCTTTCAGGGGCTCGAATGAGTCAATTCTACTACTGCACAATGCGTCCACGACCGTGGCATCCCATACCATTGGTTGGCCTCTGGACCAAGGTGTAGACGTGAGCCCATCCGGCTTTTTCCGATATGAGCGGCAAAGTCCAGGGGGTTCTAATACCGAGTGAATGTTGGCGCTGGTAAGACCCCTCTTCACTATGTCATTCAACATCGAATGGCGAGCATGACGGCCGGCGCTCATTTTGCAAGCCAAACCAAGGAGGCCATCTTCAGAGACTTCTTTACCGCATCGGCATTGGTGGGGTTCGCACACTTTGCCGCCCAAACGCAGTGCCACACTGATGCGGAGTTGGATGTCTGTGAATTTCAAGCCCTAGTTGGATGATGGCAGATCCTGCAGCCAGCTTCCCGCCATCTTTCCAGGGTAAGCTTCTATTCTATTGTGGTCTGTCAATGAACAGTTCTCAAGCATCGAGGTTTTTAGGTTCTCGAATACTGGCCAAGTCCAATTCTTTTGGGTGCTTCTATTAGTTGGTGGAAGTGCTTGTGCATTATCACCCCAGAGTTCCAGAGCAGTTTCTTTGTCGCCTGTTGGTCCGGTACAAGTGGAGGTTTGACAAAGCAGCGCAAGAGCTCGCGGAGGATAGAAAACAGGAAGTCGCAAGCAATGAAGCAGATGGCAGACCCAGGCCACCCACTTTAACAGGCAGACAAGCTTGGATGCGAGAAGAATCTGTAAGTTGAACAATGGTGATTTTTTCCAGTGTTGAGGTCAGAATGGAATTATAGTTGGAGAGTATGTCGGGGTGCATGAAGCACGTTGACTTGCGGAGCAGAAATGTCAGTTTCGGTATACTGAACGAGTTTTTCAAAAGAAAAAGCGCCGAGTGTGCCTCGATTTCGACCAGGCGTTCGCTCAGTAGCTCAAGATCTTTTGAACGTTTGGTCAATTTGTCAAGGACACAGTCAGCACCCATGCCTGCACCAAGGATGCATAGGTCATCCAGTGGAGTCTCTTGTATAGCAGGGCAGATCGTGTTGAATAGTTGCAGTATTTCGAGTTTGAGCTCTTCACTCGGTGAACCTAGGAAAGTTAGCTCACATTTCGAACACTTAACTTTCAGGCCAAGCATACGAGCGCGCTCTATCACCAGTTTCAAGTCCTCGAAAACTAACCGGAACTTATCAGCAAGATTCCCATCGTCCAGATACCAGAAGTTAAGAGCAGAATTCAGCGAATGAATCATGTCGTTAATCGTGTCACAGAACATGGGCGGCCCCTCCGGGTCTCCTTGTTGAGCTCCTTCATCTGAGATCAGAATATGAGATCCAAAGAACAGATAGGAGGGTTGGCTATAGGCTGAGAACGCAAAAATTTTCAGGCGAGGGTACTTTTCGCTAATTTTCTTCAGCATGTGTTGCCTTGAGATTGAGTTGAAAGCATTTTCGGAATCAAATTTGACAAGAACGTGTTCATCGCTGATGCCTGGAGAAGATAGGAATTTGCGGGTGGCATGGACTGCCGCCTCACATCCGTTTTTGGTGCCGAAGCCCAGTTGAGTAGATCCATATGAACGTTTTCCTTGTTCTAATATTTCGTGGTCTTTGCCGGCACATCTCGCTGCCAATCTGCAAAGTGTGTTGCCGACTGCTATGGGCCGAACGCCGGAAGAAGGTTTATTGAGTGCGACCAAGTTTGCCCCGAAAAAGAAAGGTCTGATATCAATCGGTACACCACCGAATTAATTATGGAAATTCTTAATTAATTTGTATAGAAAATTCTGAGTCAAAATTTCGATTTAGACACGTCCCTTTTTTAAACAAAAAAAAGAAAAATTTGTTGTGACCAAATTATCAGCGTCAACTTCCTGCTTCTAAACTCATGACGCGTTCTCAAGCCCGGCTTCTCTTTCCTGATATATAATGCCTCTGATGTTAACAACTTAGTTTGATTCTTCGACCTATTTGTTATTCTTTACATCTTTGGTGATTGAGTTGAAGAACTCCTCTCAATTTCCAGAGGCTTACCCTTGCCCTCCAAAAATATTTGAAGGGCGTCTGCTGCTACATTTACGGACCAATTCTCAGGGTAAAATTTGTCAGCCATTTCGCCGTTAGTTTCCATTAATTTGTCAAATTGCTCCCAGCTAGGTGTTTTCCTTTGTACAAAATTGGTAGATCAACCAATAGATCAACCGAAGAAAAACTTCCATTGTGTCTGATTGCTATGACGAACTGCAGGAAGTCGCAAGCATGAGTGATAATGAGAAAATCGAATTAAATTCTGATGAGGATTTATTTGCTGCAGAAGACAGGAATGAGCCGGATCTGGATGAAATGCACAAAACGTGAACTCGGAAAACTCTTTAACAATGAACACGAGAAGAGGAGAAAAAAGAAAGAGCATGGCATACAATAAATACGCGGATGATTTCGTAATAAATGCAAAAAAAAATAAGAAGATCTCGACACGGAGCTAGTAGGCATGCGAGTGTTGAGACCATGAAGGGCTAAATATCAAAGATGACGAGGCAGTCTGGAAGGAAGACAACAGCACGCCCGAGAACGAAATGGTTCTAGAAAATGACGGAAAAAAATAGGAGCAGGCAAACTAATGAATATTGGAGTATTGGGCTGGATGCACAATCTACCAGCAGAGAGAGAGAAGAAGAAGAAGAAGAAGAAGAAGAAGAAGTGTAAATTCAAGTCTTTTGAAAAGACAATCAAAAAGTATGAAAACATGAAAAGTATCAACAGAGTTTAAAAAAAATACCTTTATATCTATTATATGAATCAAAATGCTGCATGACATTTTTCTGATTGGATAAGACAAAAAAAATTTTGCTTTGTGTCACGTGAGGTTTATTCCTCGTGGCCTGCAAACCAATGAGCACAGTTGTACTCCCACCTCCAATTTTGGTTTGGATTTAAAAAACAAACTCGTTTGGAAATTAGTCCGTCATTATGCGTCCATATATGTTAAATTTATCAACTGTCACCAACGTGTTAAATTTTTGAGAGTTTGTCTAGAAAACGTCATTATACCTGATTTTTTGAGGTTCAGGGTACCAGAAAATGGGGTGCTTTCGAACCAAGCGGTACACAGTTTTCAAACAAAACTTCTAAGAACGGAGATAAACAAGGCAAGGACAGATTAGGAAAACGTTGAAGTCAAACTAGAAAGGGCGAGAGGCGCAGTACAGAGGGTTGTAGATGAGAAGTTTTGGCCTTCGGTAATTAAATATTTAAGTCTTAGGGGACAAAGACAAACAGCAACAGTCAAAGAGACCCATCAGAAAAAACTACTGAAAATATCAGAAAGGCAAGACCGACCTCTAGGGAAGCAAGGTGAGGGTTCGGTAAAAACTCTTGATGATGTTGAATATCGAATTGGGTATAACAAGTGTTAGCATTAGGGCCGAAGCATCCCGTCAGGGATAAATTTAATGATACACACTTTCTCGCCGACATTGATATCTTTCTATCGGATCTCAAAAATGGTAAAGTCCCCGGGGAGGCCCTTTGTGAGATCGAAGCTGTGGCAAAAGCCTATGCTAAAAGGGTGAAACAAACACCATCTGACAAAGGCGTTGAGAAGACCCGAAAGTATCTGAAGAGTAATGGATTAGTTGCGGTACCGTATGACAAAGGCGTGGGTTTTTGTGTAATGAGAAAGGACACCTACGAGAACAAGTTGTCGGATACATTAGATTCCAATCAAGTCAGCAAAAGTAAAGGATCAATTGATGCGATTGTTTTGAAGATAGAACGAGACATCAATAAGGAGTTGTTGGCAATGAGGAAAAAAGATGAAATAAATGAGAGTCTCTACACAAGGATGAGGTCTACTGAGGGGCAACCCGCCAGGCTTTATGGGTTGACGAAAGTGCACAAAGTGAATACCCCATTAAGACCGGTACTCTCCTTGCCTGGTAGATCTTATTATAACTTGAACGTGGTTCTTGCAAAATTTTTCGAGAAAATTGAGGGCGCAAACATCAAAACCAACTCACTAGATGCGAGAGAAATCTTAGAGAGCACTAACCTTGGTCCCAATGAAAATTTGATATCTCTAGATGTGAAGAGTTTGTACACAAATGTTCCACTGAAAGAAGCAATAGATAGAAGAACTGTTCTGAGAGAACTGTATGAGCAAGATGAACCACCATAAGTTGCTAGGAAAACCATGAAGAGACTGTTGAACATGGCAGTTAGTCAAGTCCATTTTAAATGCAATGAAATATGGTACGTTCAGAGAGATGGTTTGGCAATGGGGGCATCCCTTGCCGTTATTTTAGCAAATTTTTGGCTGAAGCAGTACAAAACTGCACTATCGAGGGTTATTCCCGAAATGTTTTTGCCCGAGAAAGATCCTACCGGAATATGTCCCGAGTGCAATAAGAAAGTCACGTACAGGTCAACAAGTGTAGAACTTGAATGCTGTTTCAACTGGTATCACGTAAAATGCGGTGATATATCAGATGATTAGTATCGAAATATAAGTGAAACCGTCTGGTACTGTAGAAAATGCATCGCAATAAGAAAGAAATATAAGTCAGTGCAGCAAGCTAAGTTATTTCTCCGTTACGTTGACGATATAGTGAGAACAGTGAAGGGTGATCCTGAAAAAGTGCTACGGGCTGCAAACTTACTACATCCAAAATTACAGTTCACAATAGAGACACCAAACACAAAGGGAAATTTGGCCTTTTTGGATTTACAAATTAGTATTGACAAAAGCAGGAAAATTAGCTGTGGGTGGTATCAAAAACCAACAGATACAGGTACCATACTAAATTTTAGAAGCTGCGCCCCCCTTCAGTACAAGAGAAGTGAGATTGAAGTAACTGTTTACCGGGTCTTCCGCAGTACATCAACATTGGAAGAATATGATAAAGCTATGAAAGTCAACCGTGAGCAGTGGTTGGATAACCAATATCCGGAAAGTTGGTCGTCGCGGGTTGCATCCCATGCCCTTGAAAAGATCATCAGCGAGGGCAAAAACAAAAGAACATGGCTGAGAAAAAGAAGCCCTGTGATTATAGCAGTGATTCACCACCCATCTTGATGGTCCAATATAGGGGGAATCACAGTCAGATATTAGCAAAAAAAGTGCGCGATATCACCAATGCGCTGATAATATTCACGACGAGGAAAATAAAAACTTGTATGCCCTCTCTAAAATCCTCCTTTTCCAGTGAACTGAAATTAAAAGTGGTGTACAGACTTGAATGTTGTGGGTGCAAATCCATCTATGTTGGCCAGACGGTCCGACATCTCACCACAAGGATTGAGGAACACCAAAAAGAGGGTACCCCAGTTGGACAGCATATAAGGCAGTGTGGTAGTGAGAGTTGTAAGTCTGAGTTTAAATGGAAAATAATCGACCAGGCGTCCAGCAGCATCAAGTTACTTACATTAGAGGCGCTGCAAATTAGGAAAGAGAGACCGGCAATTAACACGCGCGACGAGTTTAGAAGTAGGGAGCTGACACTAAGGCTATAGTTCCAGAATCGAAAAATTCTGGCTAAAACAACAAAACTTTGAAACAACTTACATGTTAGCATGAAAATTACCGAGCGACAAAACGAAATTGTGAAAACAAAAAAGGGTGAAAACTCTCAGAAATTTGTGACAGAATGTTTAAAATTGTTACATAATAGATGCTACATAATTTCAGTGATTTTTGTAAAGTTTTGATTGGTTGAATTTTTAAAATTTTAAAATAATGATGTGTATGGCACCTTTATGATCTTTGATCTTTTTGTACAGTTAGTTTAGAAATTTTAAACCCTGAA
This sequence comes from Symsagittifera roscoffensis, assembly GCF_963678635.1. Taxonomy (NCBI): domain Eukaryota; kingdom Metazoa; phylum Xenacoelomorpha; order Acoela; family Convolutidae; genus Symsagittifera; species Symsagittifera roscoffensis. Next base: position 98,099,956 of record NC_087062.1, read on the forward strand.
GATGCTCAAAAATGTGCGAAAACGTTTTATTGAATTTATAATTTTAACGCATTCTCAACAAGAAATTTTGATCATTGGCTTGCAAAGCGGAAATTTAGGGTGCAGGTGTATGCAGATTTTGATTGCTGTTCAGCGATAATGTGACAATTTTGCATAGTTGTGAATTTTGGGGTGTAGATAAAGTTAAATCTGCTGCAAACTTCTGTTCTGTAAATGAACCCTGGCCTTGTATCTTGAGCAACACTCAACATTCTGGGGGCTCACTGGCAGACGACGACACGCGACGAGGACATCGATCTTGAGTCCGGGGGGAGTATGTGCCAGTCGGTCATATTTGGAAGTTTGACCTTGAGCAACGCAAAATACAAGCTTTGGAGTAAAATGGAATTTTTCAAAAATTCGAATTGAGCAAGTCATGCTCAGGTTTCTCGCGACAACTGAAAATACTAGAAAATAAGATCAGAAGAACCGAACTACAATCGCGGGAAAGTAGTAAAAAAAACAGCGGTAAATTGCTATTCGCAATTTCCAGATATAAGATTGTGCGAGAGTAGAGCTGTCTCATTCTTAAGGGAAGACAGAGTGATCGTGAGTGGAGAAGAAAGCGAATCAGTATTGGACCAGAGTGAACCTTCGGTGGAAAGGTGGACAACCGAAATCTATCAATAGTCCAGCCCCCAAAACTCATTTCTCAAGCTGAAACTTGTCCATTTAAAACTCCTTGAGTCATACTTGATTACCAATTTTTCTAGAGTTACTTAATAATTTAGTTACTCAATTCTAGAGAGTGTGCCGGTATGTAAGGACCCAATTTAAATTACTTAAGTTTGTTTTATATTGTTATGTTGAGGTTAGGAGAGTATTAGGTTGATCCATCTGAAATGAATCAAAGGTCCACTGTCTAATAAAAAGTAGCTATACGGATTGTTCGGATCCTGTTTTTAACGGCGTTCGCGGGTTTTAGATAATTTGAGACCTAAGTATGGGGAAGTTTTCATTTTCTAGAGTGAAGGGGGTTATTTTGGTAGTGGCCTTTAAGCTGTAACAAAGGTTTTAGTCTCATGTCGCAAGTAAACCGAATTGGCCCCGACCGTTCGATGTAGAAAAACACAAGAGATAGTGTCCCTGGCTCTTGAGCCAATGGTTATAGGGCCTTTTTTTCTTTAGCCTCATATGTGACTCAAGTAGGCGACTGTTACATAGTATTTTTATGGCCCTCCTGGGTTGGCCAGGAGCGCAATAAAGGTACTGTTGAACCAATTCGTATCAGGAATGAAGGGCCACCAAGCTATGATGAGATTTGAAAAAAGAAGACAGAAGGACGACAAGTCAATTGACCGGTTCCTGGATGATCTTGAAAGCTTGAGAAGAAGGAGTGATCTGGAAGAGTCAACAAACAGAGGAAACTTCAGCATAGCCTCAAAGTTTATCGACGGGGTAAAAAGTGACGGTTTGAGAACGATGTTGGCAACGTATTATAAACTTTCAAAGGATAATGCACCAACCCCAGAAGAGATGAGACAAAAGTCTAGGGAGTACATGTTGATGAAACCGAAAAAGTACCCGTACTCGAAAGGCAGGAATATGCAAGGGGGAAGCCAATCACAGAGGTCATCATGGTACAAGCCTAGAGATGATATGGATCAACGAAGGTCATGCGCAAGTTGCGGATCAGCGGATCATCACGTAGCCGATTGCACGACATACAAACAAGGCATGAAAAGTCTGGGATACGCGCCGGATGAAAAAGACATGAGCAAAACGGAGGAAGGTGAATTTTATAGTGGCTTAATCATCAAGATAGGCCCAAGGTGCTTCTCCTGTAATCAAGAGGGCCATTTCAGGATGGAATGTCCGTTGTTTTGGGAAACTGTGAAGAATCAAAATCACCCCAAACACAAGTTAGCACTGGCTGCCGTACAGAATACGAAGAACAGACAAGCCGAAATCGATTTGAAGAACACGGAGGCAGCGAGTGAGGAATTATCGACAAAAACGGTGAAAGCTGTAACGCAAGTCAAAACTGCCATGGAGGCCGAGGCTGGGAATTCACTGGAGATAAACTATGAGAAAGCAGCTGCAGAAGCAATCAACAAAGTGAAGCAAGACTTGACGACAAAAGAAATCGAGCGAAGACTGAGGCAGGAGATAGAGAAGCAGAGATTGAATGAGAACTTCTGCAGAACAATCCCAGTGCCGGAAGCCACAGAGAGCGCAACAAATGGTGGTAATTGCAACAGTCTAATGATGGTGACGGGAAAACCATTTAGCATAACGAAAATTGGAGCGAGAATAATGTCGATAATCCAGTGGGCGGTCACGAAGTAACAAGAAACCTGAGTGAACCGAGCGATCAGACGATAATGCGCACTGATGTGTACGCAGATTACTTGAGTGCAGTAAGCCCGCAAACAACTTCTAGAGCCGTAAGGGCACTACTCACAAGAGGTAGCAGCAAATCAATTCGCGTCGACAATAGGTACACGGAAGCATATGGTCCGCATGAGGTAATGCAAAACATAGATGGAATAAACATCTACACGAAGACCATGATAACAAGTGATGAAGACCTAGCCGGACAAATCTACGTGGGTAGAGAAGAACTAAAAGTGTGATCGATTGGACACTGTGCCATGTTAGAAGAAGACGCGATGCATATCGGGACGGAAGCAGACGTATCTGCACACGTACTAGACATAAGCGGAAAGAAGACTCAACTGTGTGGGTTACTGGACACAGGAGCGTTGTTGAGCGTCATACCAATCGAAACATGGAAGAGGATGGGCTTCGACAACGACGACTTGATAGACTCAAGAATACGGATGTCGGCAGCAAACAAAGGGGCGCTGCAGGTACTTGGCAGAACACCAATAATAGCCCTAAACTTGGGGGAACGCAATTTGATTCCTCGTGGTGGAGAATCTAGATGAGTGTGACCAAGTCATTTTAGGCAGAGACTGCATCAGGAATTTCGATGTAACAATTGATCTAAACAATGCGATGTTCAGGATTCGAAACCCCGGAAAAGAAGTACGTAATTAAATAGTAAACTTGTGATGGCGAATGAGAATAAAGCACCGGTATTCTTGAGTAGGAGAGTAAGGCTGAAAGCAAACAAAGCGGCAATAGTAAGCCTGCGGATGAAAAATTATAATGAACTAAGTGACAATGAACAAGTATGCATAGTCCCAAATCCAAATAGTCAAAGTGCTGCTATTTTAAGAAGATCCTTCTCGATAACCAAGAGTGGCCTCTGCGTCAGTGTATTGTTGAATACTCTTGATATACCTATCACAATCAAGAGTAGAAGGAAATGGGGATACGCTCTTCCTGTGAAAACTCGATATGAAATGACTAAAAATGTAAAAGAAAATGAAGTTCTTGATTGCCCGAATCATAGGGATAAGATTTGTACCTTGAGAAGATTGAAGAAAATAAAATATTCATCAGGTCTTGTGAAATTGCTTAAGTCAGAGACAGACGATGGACTTTTGAGCTGTTCGAGTTTTCCGCAAAGAGCAACACTAGAGGAATTAGAAGTGGATAAACCGGTTTTTACCAGAGATAGAACACTTGAGGGGTAGGATGACGGACGAACAGCTTGAAGCCATCAAGGACGTACTAGATCGAAACGAGGACGTTTTTTCGAAACATAAGGCAGACATTGGATGTTGTAACTGCGTTGAGCACGAAATAGAGCTTGAGGAGACGGCGATACCACACAGGGAGGGGGCGAGGCGTATGACCCCTAACAAATCGGCTGCATGTATAAAAGAGATAGAAACCCTACAAGAGTATGATATGATAGAACCATCCAAATCACCGTGGGCATGTGGAGTAGTGATGGCTAAGAAGAAAGGCGACCAACTAAGGTTTTTGTCGAGACTTTCGATATCTGAACTCCGTCACGGTGAAGGATGCGTATCCCATACCTAGGATTGATCAGAGCCTCTCAAAATTAGGGAATGCGAAAGTTTTTACGACTCTTGATTTAGGATAGGCTTTTTGGCAGGTTTTACTGAGGAAGCAGGACAGGGACAAAACAGGGTTTGCCTGCGAGCTGGGGTTGTTTCAATAGAAAAGGATGCCCTTTGGCCTTTGCAATACCACGGCTACGTTTCAACGATTGATAGCACACGCATTGACAAGTGTAACGAAAAAATATGACAATCTGGTGATGTTCTACGTGGACGACGTGGTAATAGCGACACCTACTCTAGAGGAACACATCGAGCGACTAGACGAGGTACTCGCTTGCATGAAAAGAGCAGGACTAAAATGCAAGCCATCGAAGTGCGAGGTACTCAAGCACTCAATTAAATACCTGTGGAGGATGGTGGATAAACATGGCATCAGACCAGACCCAGACGCAGTGGAAGCGGTGCTTACTTGGAAATCACCGAAAACGGAGCATCAACTGATGAGCTTTTTGGGTTTTGCGAACTATTACAGTGAAATCATTAAGGGCTATCCGGACAAAGTGTACGCGATGCAACAACTCATGAGGCACAAAGGCAAGAAATTCACGTGGAACAACGCAGCAGAAGAGTCATTCCAAAGAATAAAGAAGGAGTTGTGTGAGGCACCTGTGCTAGGTATGCCAACGGAAAAAGGAATTTACGTGCTGGATACGAATGAGTCGGTGGTAGCGATCTCTGGCATACTCCATCAAGAGCAGCAGTTGAACGGGAAGACAGTGTTATGACCGATAGCATACGGGAGCAAAGTCTTGAGTGATACAGAGATGAAGTACGGGGCACCCAAGGCAGGAATGTTTGCGGTGGTCACCTTTGTAGACAAATACAGGGCGTACCTAGGTAGCGAACCATTCAAGTTACGGGTCGACAAAAGAGCACTCAGCTGGTTGAAAATGTACTCAATGGATCAGAGCTACATTGGGAGATGGATAGTTCGCTTGAATGGCTACAATATGATCATTGAACACAGAACAAGGCAAACATCAAAATGCCGATAGCTTGAGTAAGAAGACGGAATTCTACGAGAGACAGGAGCAAAGGGAGGCGGACAAGCCAGAAATCAAAGATGGCTTCTCTTTCATGAACAAAGAAACGTACGACAGCCTTCCACTCACGAGGTGGCTGGACAAGTCAGTTAAACAAAAAGAGGATCATCCCGAACTACCAGAGGAGCGCCCAGAGAGAAAAACCTTGAAGAGAAACCGAAGGATGCCAATGGAAGTAATGCTCAAGACAAAAATAGTGAGAAAAACACTAAAGGCAAAAGGCTACGATCTCCATCAAGTAGAGACGGGAAGTGCGAAGATAGGTGAGGACTTGAGGGGGATTACTTGAGAATCTAGCAGACGATAAATCTTTAGTCCGGAAAAATGATAAAGACGAACCAGGAGTCTCAATACTGAGAAGAAATGAGGCAGCCTATGGCGAAAACTCGTTAACCGAAAAGCAACTTGATGACAAGGATGTCGTGCAGTCACTAGTTGAGAAAATCCCGGAAGAGATACTAAGGCAGATTATGGTTCGAAAGAAGAAAGTTACATTTAGGGAGGAGGCCGAACACCTTGGATTGGGTCAAGAGTCCGGGGAGTGGCCCACATCAGAAGAAGATGCTGAAGAAGAGAAATTGTCCGGGGAGTCCGATGAATGGGATGACGACTCAGAAAAGAGTGGCTTCTCCTAACCCTAAAGGAACATGTCAAGGCGAGATATAGGCTGTCGGAACTAATAAGGGCCCAAAAGAATGACAAGATGACAAGTAACCTCTCCAAATGGATCCGGACGGGGTCCAAAGAGAACGGGGACCTGGAAGAAGACAGCTACAAGATATTGAGCCAGTTCTACAAGGAGAGCATAGATTTACTCTATCACACAGCTGATGGCGTGATAGCCTGTAGAAGAAAAGATGAGAAGAGAATATTACACAAGCATAATCTCATCATACTACCACGGTTATACCAAACGGAGGTGTGTTATTCAGATGGCACGACCAAATGGGACATCAGGGGATAGGCAAGGTACAACAAAGAATATTACACAGGTTTGATTGGCCAGGGTTAAGAAAGGCTTGCGAGAGATGGGTGAACGCGTGCCTGGCGTGTTTACAAGTAAAAGAACCAAGAAAAATGAAGTTCCCACTCAAATCCGTAGAGAGCTCGGAGTTTAATGAAGTCGTGCAGATAGACCATTAGAAGATCTGCATGGTCGACTCGGGATATAATCAAATACTGGTCATAATAGACCACTTTACGAAGTTGGCAGAAACGGTACCATGTCAGCGGAGGAGACTTGTGACCATTTGATAACGCATTGGATATCGCGATATGTTTGTCCGATGACATTTCAACCGGACAACGGGAAAGCCTTAGTGGGGCACCTAACAAAAGAGTTGATGAGGAGATCGCACATTGCTCAAGCACACTCAACAACCATCCTCAGACTAACGGACTAGTGGAGAGACAAAACAAAACGCTGGTGAACATGCTCAGGGTGTATTGCTCGAGATACATGACAGACTGGGATAAGTATCTGCCGCAAGTGGTAGGGGCGTACAACAGCACGCAACACTCAACAACAGGAATCAGCCCCTTCATGATGTTAACGGGCAGGGAGAGAGCGATGCCCCTAACATTCTTTTATCCAGAATACGAAGGGAAAAAGACGTTGCCTCAGGCGTATGTGAAAGAAGCGGTAGAGAGACAACAGGAACTAAACGACGGCTGCAGGAGGAACACGTCGCAAGCACAAATGAGGCAGCGGAAGAAAATACTTAAGGCAAAACCGTATGCAGTGGGACAATAAGTCTGGGTTTTCCGAAGCGAATGAAAAAACTACTAAAGAAATGGCGAGGACCGTTCTTGAAAACGGAAGTACACCAGCAGAGACGGTTCTACGGCTTGAGTACAGGGCGTGCAGGGCACTATGAAAATCTGAAACCTCTTGTCCCATCCCCGGAAGACTGGTATGTACCGCAGAATATAGAAGGACTCGAGTACCTATTGGTAGAGCCAGCATGCGAAGTGAATGAAAAAGGCACCAGAGAAAAGAATGACGGCAACGAGGACGTGAGCATAGATGATAATGAGAAGATGGATGCAGACTGAGATGCGGGATTTTTTGCGGAGGAAGATTGGAATGATCCAGAGCAGAACGAGATGCCAAAGTGTACGGAACCACACTTGCCGAAGACAGCAGGAACAAGGAATGGCAATCGCAAGCGGATAGGCATGAGATACAACAGGTATGTGGATGACTTCTTGATTGACAAGATACAACCTGATGAGATAGGCGAAGAGTTAGTGAATGTGGGCGAGATGGTAGCTGATGAAGAATGGCAGATCATCAACGACAGCGAACACTACTTGCAGGAAGATCACTCGATACCAGAACGAGAAATAGATCTGGAGCAGAGCGAGATAGAAAGGAGGGGAAACGCAAACTTGAGGATACTGGAATGGATGCGTGACCTCAAGAACAAGGGAGATGAAGCGCAAAGTATCCAGCAGGTCGACGTGTCAGCGGATAAAATGTGAAAACGAAAGACCCGCTCTTCGAATGGACAGCAACCGATCGGCCACTTGAAATACCACCAGATAATTTAGAATCAGCATCATCGACGGGGACGTCGATATATATTTTTGACCGGGGAGTGGGAGTAAGACTTAACCACACCAAAAATTTGATGATAAAGAAGCTCAGGGAAGTGAGAAAGACCAACGGGTTGGAATTGGATCATGAGGAGGCTGAGCCTACCATAGGGCGAATTTCAAGACAAAATTTGAAACACCCAATGAACATTCAGAGAACGTCCTGACTACGGACAGCGACTTCATCTTGTCAGACCGGACAAGCGCAATCTGCATAACGGCAGACATTAGCTTCAAGACGAGACTAGAGGCCGACTTCAAGAGAGAATATCAGAACGTGGAAATCCTATTTAGGCAGAGACTGGGGTTGGGAGGAATGGCTGCGCTTCCTCCCTCAGTTTCACAAGTTCCGGGCAAATACCTGTGCTTTTTGGTAACGAAGGTCAATGAAAGGAGCACGATAGACCTCGAACACGTGATGTTGGCACTTACAAGGCTGAGGGACTTCATGGTCGAAAGAGGGATACTGGAGGTCTCGATACCGGTCTATGATCCAAACAGGGGCAAGTTGAACCCTAGGGAATTGTACGCCATCCTACACGTTGTCTTTGCAGAAATGGATATAACGGTACACCTACACAAGAAGTACTACTTGAGTAACGCCTGAGCTTCGGGCGGACATGGAGGTCTTGAGTTAGGAGGCAAAGGACTCTCGAGTTAGTTAAAAGGGGGGCACGAGTTAGGTACAAGGGGCGCGAAGCAGGTAGATGGATTTTAACACAATAATCGGGGAGGCTTAGGTTAGGCACAGAACATCTTGGTCTAAAAAATGGGTTTCATTTTCAGATTGATTTGCAAAATTGAATTGACGACCAGGCCACACTCATTTGAAGAGAAGGAGATCTTGAGCAAGTTCTCTATTAGCAGTATCAGAGGGAAACATTTTTCAAGCACCGATTGGCGAAAGCTATTTCTTGAGTCTAACTGCTAAGATATTTCTCGAGTCTAACTGGTAAGGTATTTCTCGAGTTGGTTGATACGTGAGATCACCTGAACATAGAGTGACGATGGCGGATCGCTTCTGGAAGTCTATGCCAGCAGCGCTCAAAAGGCCTACCCTCGACGAACTACACAAGCGCTTGAGGGATCTCGACTATACCCAGGTCGATGAGAGGTTGAACGCTATACTACAGTTAGAGGCGCAGGGTGAATGTGGAGAATCAGCGACAGAAGCCGTGTTGATGGTTGGCTACACCTCAGAGGGGATATCCAATCGAGAATAGACCAGATGGCTATCCTGGAACGTGGATGGAGGCGTGAGGGGTTTCGACTTGGCGAGAAATCCCGGCTTGAGTAATAACACAGAATATGGTGCGGGAGAATTCCCACTCTCCACCAGACCGCCAGCGGCATTCCCAGCCCAATCCACGAGCAGGCCATTGTCTATGATACGGTCTCAACAAACAGAGGAAGCGTACCCGGACCTCAGTAACTTGAAGAAGGAACTAGAAAGGGTCCAGAGGGAGCGAGACGAATCGAACCTTGATAGGGATGGTGCGAAACTTGAGAGGGACCAGGCAAACCTGGAAAGAGATCAAGCGATCCTCGAGAGAGATCAGGCAAGGCGCGATCTGAACATGATTGGGGCGGAGTACTAGCAAGCACAGAAGGTGCGCGAGAACGAGGCGAACTGCGAGCAGATAAAGTCAGAGATGCAACAGATTCAGAGGAAGCCACGAGAGTTCGCGAAGCAGAAGGAAAGGAAGACGAGTACGACGGAACCAGCTGCCACAGAATCGAAACCAGAGTCACGAATGGAGGTGGATGAGATTCCCCGGTCTAGTGGTCGATTTAATTTAGACCGAGTAGCCCAAGAGCACATGAACGAGGGGCTGAAAGTGAGGATAGCACCTGAGCCGGTGCCCTCCGTGCGCAGTCTAGATACGCAACCAATATGGCCATTGGTTGCGTATCTAGACTGCGCACGGAGGGCACCGGCTCAGGTGCTATCCAAACTTTCAGCCCCTCGTTCATGTGCTCTTGGGCCACTCGGTCTAAATTAAATCACGCTCCCGGGATACACTCCATGTTCAACTCCTAGCAGTAGCCAAATCGGCACGGGTTCATCGCGTCTCAAGGAGCTACATGATAGGTTGCAGTCGAGGACTCGTGACCATTCAGCAAGAGAAGAGCGACCTCCCACCTGGAGAGACCATCCAGTCAGGAATGTAATAATCGCTAGTTATAAAAAGAACACGGATGGTGCAAATCACAGGCACAACCGTATGGACTGGACAACGGCACAACGGGCAAGGAGGGATTGCTTCCATGACGCGGCTTGTGCCGAATACTTCACACAGGCAAGAATACCAGAGGGTGAGGTCCACTTGATTATAGGTGACAGCCTGATACGAGTGCTGACACGAATCCAGTCACATTGGCAAGTTGGAGTCTTGAGTTTTTCTGGAGCTGAAATGCCGCAGATGTTGGCGTCTCTGGAGATGTTAGACATGCTGAAGATGTACACGGTCACTTTGATGATGGGGACCAATGACGTGTCCAGGGGAGAGTCAAGAAAGGTGATGAGGCTGCACGAGACGATGAGTTGTATTCTTGAGGAGCTGAGGATTTATCTAGATCCCGCGATACTCACCATTTGCACTGTTCCATACAACATGAAGGCCGACCAACACGCGAGAGAGATAAATGAGAAAGTGCGCAATATCAAAGAGGTAATCAGACAGATCCAGCAAAGGCGCGTGCTCCCCGTAAGATTATTGGACGTGGTCGATATGAGGGAAGGCTCTCTTCCGGATGATGCGTCTTCGGATGGCATCCATTTTGATAGGCCAAAGGGCATGCAGTGGCTGAATGGTGTCTTCCAGAGGCAAATAAACATTCTAGAGTCAGACATGCTGGAAACAGCCCAGTTCACCGTTGGTCCACCCCGATACCTCCCTTCTTTGCCACTAGGCCCCTATCTGGCCGTCTGGAAGCGAGAATCGACTCGAGAGATAGCTCAAGGAGCAGCCGGACCAGGCAACTGGCATCTACACCGATGGAAGCAGAGGATGTGGAGTCATCCACGCCCCAAAGCTCGGTGGTGTTTCAGTGGTGGTGGTGGACAATAAGAAGGCGGAGAGACCGGCAGAGTCGAGCACGACACGATATCTAGAGAGGGTTAAATAATTGGATCTGGAGGATTTGGCATGCAGTCAGGAGTTGGCAGAAGTTCTGGGACTCAAGAACGTGTCACATGAAGGTTTGAGTAGACACCACTGCGTGGACTGGTTGAAGGACAATGAGGCAGATTTCTCAAGAGCAAGGACAATGGAGACAGCAGACTTGACTGGGATCCCGCAGAAGTCGATAAGGGGACCAGTCAACTATAGGCCTCTCAAGCAATTGGGGAGTCCAGGACTCATAGTGGAACCTCCTAAGCATCGAAAGAGTATAGCCAGGATCAGGGTAGCAACTCCCGCACAGTTGAGAGTGGTGGAGAAGGTACTTGAGCCGAAAGAAATTAGGCTACCAGATGCCGCGTATGAAGGTCCAAAGCTGGCCGAGGATCTAAGATATGGTAAACCCTGTGGGAGCTCACAGTTGGCCAAGACGTTGGCAGAGTATGATAGATCGGATCGAGGAGCAGCGAGGGTGAACATCGTTGCGGGTTCGGACTTCGAGGGGACGTCCCCGAAGTTATTCTGGCCAGAGACCTTAGTGTATCTGCTGCCTGGGGCGGAGCTGAATCAGATGCTGACCCTGATGGTGGCAATCAAGTCGGAGAACCCTTGTGAGCCAGAATTGCTGCTATTTGCGGGAATGAACGACCGCCTGCATGCGGCAGGGATTCTGGAGCGCCTGAAAGGTGAGGCACCAACACCAAAGAAAATCTGGAAAGCAATCCAGACGTTGCTCGCCGAGATTAACGAGGTGCAGGAGTCGGTGGTTTCTCGATTTGGACCCAAAACAAGAGTGGCATTTACGACGTCCCCGGGCTACGCGAGTATGCCGCCTGCCTTGCAGTTTGTGTATGCAATGTTCCAGCTTGCGATTGGTGTTCCCAATCGCAAGCTGGAGCCGATAAACTTGAGATTTCTTAAGTCGGAGTTGGCAGCGGCATGGGCAGATGTGTCTCATGCTTTAAAAGGATTCTACGAATTGGAAGATATTCTGATTGTGCTCGATGAGGTCCTCTGTCTTGAAGTGTCGAATCTCGCTCGGCAACTAAAGTGCAATCCAGAGATAAGGGACAATCACCCGGTAATAGGCCACTTAACAGCCAGCCTGTGGTTTTGGAGCATGGATCTGACAATCACGAGTTCTACCAGCAAGGCGAGGGGACCGAGTAACGAAAGGAAAAATGTGGCTGCGGCCAAAAAGCAGTTGAAATTGATGGGGTACCGTTCAACGCAAGAGAGAGGCCGGTGGCTGTTTCTGACCCCAAGGCTTGAGAATGCCACGGACAAGACGCGGGAGAGTGCTCCACCTCTCATCAAACAAATATGGGAGTTTCTTGAGGGACAGCTAGAAGTGGCAGAAAGCTGAGAGATGACGGTGGGAAGATTTGTCACAGCGGCAAATGAAGTCACCATTGGAGGATTCTGGAGGGAGCACACGAAGGGCGAGCTGAAGACTAGAAAGAACCACGAGATCTTGAGATTCTTAAGCCCATGATGGAAGAGGAAGTACATGGGCAGAGTGTTATATGCGGGGGATGCCATCTTCGATGCGTTTGTGCAGGAATGGTTAAATACGCCCATTAACCTCTTACTGGCCCTGTACTTGGTCTACCCCAGGTATCTGTTCAACATGGGCCCGGCCTACATGTTCAGCAGGGGTGTGGAAACGCTACGAATTGACGACTACCTAACACTAGTACTCTTGACCCAAGGCTCACCCAAGTGCGAAAACTTATTCATACAAGTGTGCTGCCGGGCTGAAGACGTTGCTGGTGGAGTATATCCTAATGCAAAATCGATACCTGACGGGCGAGGAGCAAAATCCCGGAATTCAGTGGTGCACGTGAGGTTGATAAGTGTTCTAGATGGGACGGCGGTGAACTGGTGCAGGCAAGAAGAGCTGAGGGCGCGGATGAGCGACACGGTACTTTTCGGGAAAGTGAAGGACCCAGATCTGATGGTGTTCAACTTCCGAGGACAACTGCAGTGCAGAATGGGGGGAAATGTGAGGGTTCCATCGAGTCTTACCCCAAGTTCTGGAACTTGAACCCCGTAACAGGGGACAAGGGAGAAGTCTTGAGAATCCCGGCGTGGAAAAGAAGTTTTGAACTGGTGAAAAAGGAGTTGGAAATGATACTTGAGCGAGAAAATTTGCCCACTACCGTCCCCGAATTCCCGATGGTCAGAAGAATGACCCTGGGGATGAGTAGCCCGCTGGTGGTCCCGTCCCTACACTCAAGAGCCACTGTGGAGAAGCAGCAAAAAGATTTTACGGACGGTTGGGATCCCTTGTTTATTGCATACTCAGCCGCAGTTTATTTCCACACGTGTGACATCAAAATAAACTCATGGATGACACAGGCAAAAAAGATGAGAGGCTCAATGCCCCCGAAGTTCGAGGTTCGGGACATCTTGAGGACGCTCGAGGAGGCTAAGCTGGAGAACAAGCTGCCGATTTGGGATGATGGAAGAATGACCGTGGAGGAGGAACACATTGCTCTGAAAGATGAAATGAGGTTCGCCACGAGGAAGTACCGAGCGCCCTAAGGATTGAAGGAGCTTGAGCTGAAGCAAGAGGAAAAGAAGCTAGATGTGGCAGGTACCTTATATGTAGCCCTCACTGAATATAAGAAGCTGGACCCGGCAACACCCTCACCCTTATCGGTTGGCACCCCTGGAGACAAAAGAAGCCACCCCGTAGAGAACAGATTTAGAGATGCACAAGAGAAAGAACAGGCTGAGTCAGGGAAGGGGAGAGTATGAATGAAACCCTCAGTGAAGCGGGAGAAGAAATGGAGTTGGGAAATACACCAAAGCAGGATCCAGCTGAAAGAGATTTCACTACGCTGGAGCTCCTGCAAGAATTGGGTGGAGACGACTGGGCGAGCACGGCCACCCCACCCCTGGGATCCCCTCGCAAAGATCTGGAATTACCTTGGCGAGTGAGACCTCTAACATGGGGATGAAGCTCTTGAGCACCAAAGAAAGCAAGAAGAACGCTTTTGAGGGCAAAAAATGGATGTTACTGAACACACTGGACGAGAAGGCATGGCGAGATTTCCTGAGCGAATTTGACCAGATAGTGAAGAGCGAGACTACGCTGGAGGACTTCAAAGAAGAGTTGTGGAACACGGTGGTGAAGTTCTTGATGGGTAACTGACTAGATGAAAAAGAGAGAAAGAAGCTACTAGAAGCGATGAACAAGCTGAGGGAGACGGAGCAGAAGATCAAAGATGACGCATGTAAAGACAGCTCTACTCTGAACAAAAAAACTGATAATAAAATGATTAAGGTTGAAAGGGATGACAAGAATAAGACTAGTAATATGATTAAAGATATTAATATTCATAAGGCTCGAGAAGGGGGAGGCAAGAGTTGGAAAGGCCGGACCTGGATAAAGAAGTCGAATCAGTGATGATAGTGGCGACGCGCCCAAGTAAGGGAATAAGGTCTCGGAAAAGGAGAAGGGAGACAGAAGAATTAAGCAGTCCCTCGGCGGACGCAGTCTCAGAAAAGAATCTGAAGGAGACGGCTCCCATGATTCTAGCGCGGTGGAAGACAGCGGTTTATAAGGACAGCTCCGCACCACGGAAGTTGGCCGAGGTGATGAAGGGAATGGAGGTCTCGACGTACTCGACAGCGGAGGAGGACTTCAGACCTCAGAAGGCAAACACCAAAAGGGGTTCAACGAGTGGACAAACGTGGGAGGTGGACGTTGGCAAAGAATGGCTCTCGACCCAACATCAAGCCACTGGGAAACAAGTGGCTACCGATGCTCTTGAGAGAAAAGCGACGAGGAACACCGCTCGACCTTGGTGGGTGGCTCTGGAGACCATGAAAGAACTGGAGGATTGCCTGAAGAAACTTGATCGCGGACTATCCCGTAAGCGTCGTCATTAGGCTACCCAACAGCAAGCCGAGATTAATGAGTTAGGATTGGGGAACCAGCTGAGACGAACTTGGCAAAAATTTGCTGCTGGAGTATTTCGAAGAGGCGATGAGAACACCCTCGTCGGCGTTGCCGTTGATGGCAAATCCTTTCTTCAGAACGGCAGGACAGCTGATATTCGCATGGACCTTGGTGGGAATAGAGCTGGAGGTGTTGACCTCTTACGATAAATTGAAGCAGGGCAACAAGAGTCTACAGGTTTATCAAATGCTGGTGCAGCATATCGCCAGAGATAATTCCGGTTTGAGTCTAGCGAGGAGAAAAGATGCCGTTGTTTCTTGAGATGGATAATATCCGTGATGACCAAAAGTACCGTTTAAACGTGTCATCAGAAGGCGATGGGAAGTAAGACTGGGGAAAGGAAAATCTCCACGGTCATCCTGAACGTGTACCAGAGTACTGGAATTAAAAAAGAGGATGGCCTCAGACAGTCTCTAGAGAGTCACAGAAACTTGATGAAATACGGAGATTCTACAACAAGAAGTTCGACGAAGGGCATGACGTGCATCGTAATTTAGCCCGGGCTGAAGACTACTCAAAACCCACGAAGCGGGGAGAATATCAGTATGTGTCTGGAGTAATGGGGATAGCATACAATCCTTTCTTGGATTCGGAGGCCGGGAACGCCCACAAGAATTATAAAGTGACACAGCTGTTGAAGTTCTGGACAGGGAAGATAATTGAGATTGATCCAGTGGAAAGTGAAAGGCCAAGCCTAGGCCTGACACTTGAGAAGATACCAGAAGTAATTAGCGTGCCGCGCTCGAACAAGAGGGTAGAATTGAAAATGGGAAATGGAAACTGCATGCTGATTACGAATTTGCCGACTGTTCGGAAGTTGCTGAAGCCTTCTTTGTGCCCACATCCCCATGCAAGTTTGATTGGAGAAGTCAAGGAGCGAGTGAGACTGGCACCAACGAAGGATGAGGATTTGGGGACTCTGAATGTGGTACACAATTTGATCCTACCCCATAGTAAGGAATCGGGAGAAACAATGAGCAAGCTAGATAAATCATCGAAGAAGATGGAACCCGGTAGTTGTCTGGACCTGATGTGTGGAAGTGGAGAGCATTCTTGCGATGGACGATCCTGTTTCAGGATACAGTCCTTCCAGAAGGAAGACTTAGCCACTTGGTTTGGGGACATCACAGAGAAGGAAAAGAGTGAAGTACAGATAGTGGCTGAGTGTTACACGAACACTACTGTAAATATAGCAACGGTGTTGGGGTTCTTCTCAAGGATGTGCAGCTTGCAGTCGCTGGAGATGCTGGAGTTCGAGCACCACTTAGTGACAGCGTTGAGCGTGGAGTCATGGCCTGGGGCGTTGCAAATAACCCAGAAGCACATCAGAGTGAAGTATATAGTTTGCCAGTGAACGCGAAGTCCCTAGTGTGATCGGTGATCGCCAACCTGTGTGGAAGCCACTACCCATTACACATGGCAATGGTGGAGGTATCCAGCCAGAGGATACTAATCGACAAAGCCTTCTCGGTGCCCAAGTGCGTACGCCTGGCTAGAATGTCGCATCACTCGCACAGACTGTTGAGAAAGATCCTGGGAACTGTACCGGGGGAACAAAGAGATAACTTGAGTGAGATCTGGGGGGAAGAACTCTTGAGTCTGGAAGGTGAGAACACGAGTGATTTCGAGAGACAGAACACGATCGGGAAACCGATGAACAGTACCCCAGCCCTGGAGGAAAATGATGTGACACACGAAAAAATGATGAAGCTAGAACCTCTGCTGGAAGCTTCGGAAGAACGCAATCTGGGGAATGCCTGGCACAGACGGTGTGGTATCCGGAGCACTCGAACCTCTGCCTGATATGGGACGTGGAGGAATTTCAGTCAATCGGGTTACCCGATCATCGACAGAAGGTCACCCTCCTGGTAGTGATTTCAATGCTGGCGTTGCGATGGATGGAGGAAAACGTGACGAAATATCGGGAGTCGAAGGCACCGACAGCGGAATCGATACACGCTTTTGATTACAGCAGGAGGCTTGAGTTGTTTGAGACTGCGAGCAAAGTATTCGCTATACCTATGTATGTCAGGCACGTGTGGAGCCGCATAAGATTCTTCCAATGGTTTCGAGCGACATTGACGTCTTGGTTACACGCGGTGACGAAGGATCACATGAAGAAGCATCAGAAAAAATATCGACAATTCCTGGCTGAGATAGGGCCGGAAGGCATCAAGAGACCCTTGCTGACCCATCGTAATGCAATCACTACGGGTTGGAAGAGAGTTGGTAGGGTGTCTAGATATAATACCAAGGCGAGGGAGTCAATATTGGAGGAGGACTTAGCAAAGAACGTGAGCTTGAGCTTGCATAACTCTTTTTGCTTGGACAGGGAATCTAAAGTGAAGAGTTTGCCGAACTAGGCAAAGAGATTGCGAGAGCAGAAGGAATGGATGCAATCCTACGAACAATTAAAGGCTTGGGAAGAGATCGTGATCAGCTCCGACGATGAGGAAGCGCTGCTGAGGCAGATTACAGTGTCGAATGCATCAGGGCCTAGCACCTCAAGGGCGAGGAGCACGAAGTGATCAGGGTGCTAAGTGTCGGATTCTTCAGTCTTGAGAGGGAAAAGAAAGGACTTGAGTGTGAACTCCGATGAAATCTGAGGTCACGGAAAAGGAATTTTATTGAACCAAAATATTGTTTTTAACATGCTATATCAATTATATGAATAAAAAAATGCTGCATGACAATTTTCTGATTGGATAATACAAAAGAAAATTTAATCATTATCTTGCAAAGCGGAAATTTAGGGTGCAGGTGTATGCTGATTTTGATTGCTGTTTAGCGATAATGTGATAATTTTGCATGGTTGTGAATTTTGGGGTGTAGATAAAGTTAAATCTGCTGCAAACTTCTGTAAATGACCACTGGCACTGTATCTTGAGCAACACTCAACATTCTGGGGACTCACTGGCAGACGACGACACGCGACGAGGACATCGATCTTGAGTCCCGGGAGTATGTGCCAGTCGGTCATATTTGAAAGTTTGACCTTGACAAACGCAAAAGACATGGATTTGGGGTAAATGGAATTTTTCCAAAATTCGAATTAAGCATGTCATGCTCAAGTTTCTTGCGACAACTGAAAATATTAGAAAATAAGATCAGAAGAACCGAATGTCTCCCAATGGTCTAGCCCCAAAACTCATTTCTCAAGCTGAAACTTGTTCATTTAAATGTCAGGCACGTGTGGAGCCGCATAAGATTCTTCCCATGGTTTCGAGCGACATTGACGTCTTGTTTATACGCGGTGACGAAGGATCACATGAAGAAGCATCAGAAAGAATATCGACAATTCCTGGCTGAGATAGGGCCGGAAAGCATCAAGAGACCCTTGCTGACCCATCATAATGCAATCACTACGGGTTGGAAGAGAGTTGGTGGGAGGTCTAGATATAATACCAAGGCGAGGGAGTCAATATTGGAGGAGGACTTAGCAAAGAACGTGAGCTTGAGCTTGCATAACTCTTTTTGCTTGGACAGGGAATCTAAAGTGAAGAGTTTGCCGAACTAGGCAAAGAGATTGCGAGAGCAGAAGGAATGGATGCAATCCTACGAACAATTAAAGGCTTGGGAAGAGATCGTGATCAGCTCCGACGATGAGGAAGCGCTGCTGAGGCAGATTACAGTGTCGAATGCATCAGGGCCTAGCACCTCAAGGGCGAGGAGCACGAAGTGATCAGGATGCTAAGTGTCGGATTCTTCAGTCTTGAGAGGGAAAAGAAAGGACTTGAGTGTGAACTCCGATGAAATCTGAGGTCACGGAAAAGGAATTTTATTGAACCAAAATATTGTTTTTAACATGCTATATCAATTATATGAATCAAAAAATGCTGCATGACAATTTTCTGATTGGATAATACAAAAGAAAATTTAATCATTATCTTGCAAAGCGGAAATTTAGGGTGCAGGTCTATGCTGATTTTGATTGCTGTTTAGCGATAATGTGATAATTTTGCATGGTTGTGAATTTTGGGGTGTAGATAAAGTTAAATCTGCTGCAAACTTCTGTAAATGACCACTGGCACTGTATCTTGAGCAACACTCAACATTCTGGAGACTCACTGGCAGACGACGACACGCGACGAGGACATCGATCTTGAGTCCCGGGAGTATGTGCCAGTCGGTCATATTTGAAAGTTTGACCTTGACAAACGCAAAAGACATGGATTTGGGGTAAATGGAATTTTTCCAAAATTCGAATTAAGCATGTCATGCTCAAGTTTCTCGCGACAACTGAAAATATTAGAAAATAAGATCAGAAGAACCGAATGTCTCCCAATGGTCTAGCCCCAAAACTCATTTCTCAAGCTGAAACTTGTTCATTTAAAACTCCTCGAGTCAAACTTGATTACCAATTTTTCTCGAGTTACTTATTAACTTAGTTACTCAATTCTAGAGAGTGTGCCGGTATGTGAGTATCCAATTTAATTTTCTTGAGTGTGTTTTATATTGTTATGTTTTAGGTTGATTCATCTGAAATGGATCAAAGGTCCATTGTTTAAAAAAAAATACTTATACGGTTTGTTCCGACCCTGTTATTAACGGCGTTCGCGTGTTTTAGGTATTTTGAGACGTAAGTCTGGGGACATTCTTACTTTCTAGAGTGGGGGGTATTTTGGTAACGGCCTTTAAGCTGTAACAAAGGTTTGAGTCTCATGTCGCAAGTGAACCGCATTGGCTCCGAACGTTCGAGGTAGAAAACACAAGAGATAGTGTCCCTGACTCTTGAGCCAATAGTTATAGGGCCTATTTTTCTTTAGCGTCATATGTGACTTAAAAGGGCGACTGTTACAATGTATAAAACAAAAAGATAGGTCTTCATGTACGAGAATAGGAGCTGTCACATTTCAACCCAGAGACGTCTGGGTGTGCCCAAATGGTAGAAATGCGACAAATCGACCCAGAGGCGTCGGGTTGGTTCCAAATTCATCAGGATAGAGGAGAGAAGGGACTGACTATACAAGAAATAGTCTACACCGCTATTCAAACAATTGGGAGAAGAATCAGGCATTCAGGAGGATAGCTACGGAGCAGCCACTCAGGTTTCCTTCTAGCAATCTAGAGCCAGCCTCCCGGGAAATCAATACCGTGAAAAGTTGGTATTGTTATTGACAGAATCGGGTATTGGTATCGGTACTGATCAATACCAGGTTCCTGGTATCGGTATTGGTATTGAATCGTCTCAGATCACTCTAAAATCATAAAAATCCTTGTAAGATTAGTTTTCCAAGGAAACTCGACTGAGATATACAATAGATAATTGTAGAAAAAAAACGCTTAAGCTAATATGTACAAAAACATAAAATAATTCAAAAAATCAATTTTTAGAATATAGATAGAAACTCAGCGTTCTTTGTGATGAAAACATTGCGAGCATAATGCTCAGCAGTCATTCTGTTTTTCAAGTAGTATTTTGAGTACCTGCATAGTGAAAAAAGACGCTCAGGATCTACGCTCGCTGGTCAAAAATTTTTCATCTAGTCTTCAACGCGGAAAACTCCTCGCTCACCTTCTTGGAAAAATCTTCAAAGGAAATGTCATTTGGAAGATTGTACAGATGAGTTGCCACAAGGGAGTTGTCAGTCAGCCATTTCTTCAAGACATCTTTTGGCAACTGTTTCCAGTCTCAGAAAAGAATCTGAAGGAGACGGCTCCCATGATTCTAGCGTGGTGGAAGACAGCGGCTTATAAGGACAGCTCCGTACCACGGAAGTTGGCCGAGATGATGAAGGGAATGAAAGTGGCGGAGGAGGCTACCCAACAGCAAGTCGAGATTAATAAGTTAACAAAACAAATAGCAAAAACAAAAACAAAAGAAAATTAAACTATTTAAAAAAGTCGACTACAATTAGTATCTAGTCAGTTATCTACTCGTTTTTCATCGTCTCGACCTAGTCAGTTAGTTTTCTGGTCTTTTTATAGCTAAGTAACAGTTACCATTTATAGGCCATCAGTCAAAGGACTTTTGATCAGCTGTCGTTTACATGCGAAAATAACCACATAACTGGGTTTTGGATCCCCAGACTGTGATTACTTTTAAAACCACGACTCGAAAAACAATATTTACTATGTTTTTAGTGACAATAAAATACTAAATCATTGGGGTTGGATTGATCTTTCCTCTTTCTAGCTACTCATGCTCTGAAAAACAATATAAAATTGCAGTTAATTCATCTACTCAGGGCATCACAGCAGCTAAAAAAATAAGTTTTACAGTCCACTCAGTCCATGGGCACCAGGCCTCCAATTCCACTCTCCTTCGGAGATAACTCTCTTATCTTCCCATTCTCGTGGCTTGGGAGGGTACGGATCTACTCCGGCTGTCCCACTGAAGACTCCTTTCTTTTTATCTGCTTCGGCTAAGTATCCTATGGTGTCTGATCGTCACAATAAAAGACTTCGTTTTTTCTCTTGCTTTCTTCACAACTTGTTTTATCGGCGTTTCGTTTGTTATGTTTTTCTTCTCTTTTCGATTGTTCAAAATGGCCCCTACCGCGTTTCTCAGAAAAAATCCGCTGAGAATCGAAAATTTAAAATTTAAAAATTCCAGAATCTTCTGGCCCTTTAAATAACCGTTAAGAATTTCCAAATTAATGTGATTTTTCGAAATAAGAAAAAGACATAACTAGTTTTGGAATACGAGGGAAAATAAAAGGAGCGATAAGTGAAAATGATCGCTTTATCTGACAAATTATTTCTGCAATAAAAGTTAATAGGTAATTATTGTTGCCCTTCAGTATAAGTAAAAAACAAATTAAGTAAGTTTAGTCTCTAGGTTAGTAACATGAATATAAACTCTCGCAACTTAACACGCATCACATTTTTAGTTTTTATCCAAATATTCATTCTATAATACCGTTACGTTAAGACTTTGACGCTGCCTTGGTCGTTTTCGGTTTTCAGTTTTTGTCGAAGCAATTTTTGATCTGGAAAAGCTTTGTCTCCATTCAAAGCTAATACCTCTGATTTCAAAAGACAGCCCTGACATTCTTCATCACCAAGAACAGTCTGATCGCCCGTGTGTTCTATTGATTTAAATCTTCATTGCTCGAGTTTTCCTGATCAAACTGGTCGAAACGTTCGTTTTCGCGAATGCTTTTAGGGATGCTCATGATTCCGGCTATCACCGCTCTGAAAAAAATTTGTTCTGAATCGAATTCTCGAGGAACAAGAAAAAAATAAGAAAAAATCCTTTCATGTTAAAGAAACAAAGCAAAACTGATCACTTGTATATTGTGCCAGTCAGCCATTTACATAAAGGAATTCGGTAAGAGTATCAAAATACTCAATTCTACGTGTTAAAAACTTTCATTTTCCCAAATGAAAATAGTTTCAAATATTGCAAAATGAAAAGAGTTAAAAATATTGACTTATGTCGTATACTAATGAAATAGAAGAAAAATTAGATTAAAAAAATAAACTTCAAACGTTTTCGCAACTATGTGCATCGTCAGGATTTACAAAATTAACTAACCTAATGACAAAAAAACATCAATTTACAAAATTATTTGCAATATTTCAACTAAATTGTGGTTCCTAGCAATCATGTTGAGAAATTAGCCAATCACAGTTGATCTCTGCAATTACAAAGGTTATAAAATAAAATAAAAGGGGCGATAAATGAAATGATCGCTTTATCTGACAAATTTCTTTTGCAATAAAAGTTAATAGGTAATTATTGTTGCCCTTCAGTATAAGTAAAAAAACAAATTAAGTAAGTTTAGTCTCTAGGTTAGTAACATGTATATAAATTTTCGTAACTTAACACGCATCACATTATTAGTCTTTATCCAAATGTTTATTCTATAATACCGTTACGTTAAGAGTTTGACGCTGCCTTGGTCGTTTTCGGTTTTCAGTATTTGTCGAAGCGATTTTCGATCTTGAAAAGCTTTGTCTCCAAACAAAGCCATTAACACTGGTTTCACAAAACAGCCCTGACATTCTCATCTCCAAGAACAGTCTAATCGCCCGTGTGTTCCTTTGACTTAAAGGCTTCATTGCTCGAGTTTTCCTGATCAAACTGGTCGAAACGTTCATTCTCGCAAATGCCTTTAGGGATGTTCGTGATCCCGGCTATAACCGCTCTGAAAAAAACTTGTTTTGAATCGAATTCTCAAGGAACAAGAAAAAAAAAATGTTTCATGTTAAAGAAACAAAAAAAACTGATCACTTGTTTATTGTGCCAGTCAGCCATTTACATAAAGGAATTCGGTAAGAGTATCAAAATACTCAATTCTACGTGTTAAAAACTTTCAACTTTCCAATTGAAAATAGTTTCAAATATTGCAAAATGAAAAGAGTTAAAAATAGTGACTGATGTCGTATACTAATGAAATAGAAGAAAAATTTGATAAAAAAATTAAACTTCAAACGTTTTCGCAACTATGTGCATCGTCAGGATTTACAAAATTAACTAACCTAAATGACAATAAAACATCAATTTACAAAATTATTTGCAATATTTCAACTAAATTGTGGTTCCTTGCAATCATGTTAAGAGATTAGCCAATCACAGTTGATCTCTGCAATTACAAAGGTTATAAAATAAAATAAAAGGAGCGATAAGTGAAATTGATCGCTTTATCTGACAAATTTCTTCTGCAATAAAAGTTAATAGGTAATTATTGTTGCCCTTCAGTATAAGTAAAAAAAAAAACAAATTAAGTAAGTTTAGTCTCTAGGTTAGTAACATGTATATAAATTATCGTAACTTAACACGCATCACATTATTAGTTTTTATCCAAATGTTTATTCTATAATACCGTTACGTTAAGAGTTTGACGCTGCTTTGGTCGTTTTCGGTTTTCAGTATTTGTCGAAGCGATTTTCGATCTGGAAAAGCTTTGTCTCCAAACAAAGCCATTAACTCTGGTTTCACAAAACAGCCCTGACATTCTTCATCCCCAAGAACAGTCTGATCGCCCGTGTGTTCTATTGACTTAAAAGCTTCATTGCTCGAGTTTTCCTGATCAAATTGGTCGAAACGTTCTTTCTCGCAAATGCCTTTAGAGATGTTCATGATCCCGGCTATAACCGCTCTGAAAAAAACTTGTTCTGAATCGAATTCTCGAGGAACAAGAAAAAAAATTGTTTCATGTTAAAGAAACAAAAAAAAACTGATCACTTGTATATTGTGCTAGTCAGCCATTTCATAAAATAATTCACTAAGAGTATCAAAATACTCAATTCTACGTGTTAAAAACTTTCAACTTTCCAATTGAAAATAGTTTCAAATATTGCAAAATGAAAAGAGTTAAAAATATTGACTTATGTCGTATACTAATGAAATAGAAGAAAATTTTGATTAAAAAAATAAACTTCAAACGTTTTCGCAACTATGTGCATCGTCAGGATTTACAAAATTAACTAACCTAAATGACAATAAAACATCAATTTACAAAATTATTTGCAATATTTCAACTAAATTGTGGTTCCTAGCAATCATGTTAAGAATTTAACCAATCACAGTTGATCTCTGCAATTACAAAGGTTATAAAATAAAATAAAAGGAGCGATAAATGAAATGATCGCTTTATCTGACAAATTTCTTCTGCAATAAAAGTTAATAGGTAAATATTGTTGCCCTTCAGTATGAGTAAAAAAACAAATTAAGTAAGTTTAGTCTCTAGGTTAGTATTATGTATATAAATTTTCGTAACTTAACACGCATCACATTATTAGTTTTTATCCAAACGTTTATTATATAATACCGTTACGTTAAGAGTTTGACGCTGCCTTGGTCGTTTTCGGTTTTCAGTATTTGTCGAAGCGATTTTCGATCTGGAAAAGCTTTGTCTCCAAACAAAGCCATTAACTCTGGTTTCACAAAACAGCCCTGACATTCTTCATCCCCAAGAACAGTCTGATCGCCCGTGTGTTCTATTGACTTAAAAGCTTCATTGCTCGAGTTTTCTTGATCAAACTGGTCGAAACGTTCATTCTCGCAAATGCCTTTAGGGATGTTCGTGATCCCGGCTATAACCGCTCTGAAAAAAAACTTGTTCTGAATCGAATTCTCGAGGAACAAGAAAAAAAAATTGTTTCATGTTAAAGAAACAAAAAAAACTGATCACTTGTATATTGTGCCAGTCAGCCATTTACATAAAGGAATTCGGTAAGAGTATCAAAATACTCAATTCTACGTGTTAAAAACTTTCAACTTTCCAATTGAAAATAGTTTCAAATATTGCAAAATGAAAAGAGTTAAAAATATTGACTTATGTCGTATACTAATGAAATAGAAGAAAATTTTGATTAAAAAAATAAACTTCAAACGTTTTCGCAACTATGTGCATCGTCAGGATTTACAAAATTAACTAACCTAAATGACAATAAAACATCAATTTACAAAATTATTTGCAATATTTCAACTAAATTGTGGTTCCTAGCAATCATGTTAAGAAATTAACCAATCACAGTTGATCTCTGCAATTACAAAGGTTATAAAATAAAATAAAAGGAGCGATAAATGAAATGATCGCTTTATCTGACAAATTTCTTCTGCAATAAAAGTTAATAGGTAAATATTGTTGCCCTTCAGTATGAGTAAAAAAACAAATTAAGTAAGTTTAGTCTCTAGGTTAGTATTATGTATATAAATTTTCGTAACTTAACACGCATCACATTATTAGTTTTTATCCAAACGTTTATTATATAATACCGTTACGTTAAGAGTTTGACGCTGCCTTGGTCGTTTTCGGTTTTCAGTATTTGTCGAAGCGATTTTCGATCTGGAAAAGCTTTGTCTCCAAACAAAGCCATTAACTCTGGTTTCACAAAACAGCCCTGACATTCTTCATCCCCAAGAACAGTCTGATCGCCCGTGTGTTCTATTGACTTAAAAGCTTCATTGCTCGAGTTTTCTTGATCAAACTGGTCGAAACGTTCATTCTCGCAAATGCCTTTAGGGATGTTCGTGATCCCGGCTATAACCGCTCTGAAAAAAAACTTGTTCTGAATCGAATTCTCGAGGAACAAGAAAAAAAAATTGTTTCATGTTAAAGAAACAAAAAAAACTGATCACTTGTATATTGTGCCAGTCAGCCATTTACATAAAGGAATTCGGTAAGAGTATCAAAATACTCAATTCTACGTGTTAAAAACTTTCAACTTTCCAAATAAAAATAGTTTCAAATATTGCAAAATGAAAAGAGTTACAAATATTGACTTATTTCGTATACTAATGAAATAGAAGAAAAATTTGATAAAAAAGTAAACTTCAAACGTTTTCGCAACTATGTGCATCGTCAGGATTTATAAAATTAACTAACCTAAATGACAATAAAATATCAATGTACAAAATTGTTTGCAATTTTTCAACTAAAGGTTGGTTCCTAGCAATCGTGTTAAGAAATAAGCCAATCACAGTTGATCTCTGCAATTACAAAGATTATAAAATAAATTTTAACTTCTGAAATTAAATATGGAAATTCTCAATTAATTTGTATGGAAACTTCTGAGTCAAAAGTTCGTCCGTTTTTTATGTCCGTCTGTTAAACAAACAAAAAGAAATACTTGTTGTGACCAAATTATCAGCGTCAACTCCCTGCTTCTAAACTCATGACGCGTGTCCAAGCCCGGCTTCTCTTTCCTGGTATGTAATGCCTCTGATGTTAACAACTTAGTTTGATTCCTCCACCTATCTGTTATTCTTTACATCTTTGGTGATTGAGTTGAAGAACTGCTCTCACTTTCCAGGGGCTTACCCTTGCCCTCCAAAAGTTTTTACAGAGCGTCTGCTGCTACATTTACGGACCAAATCTCAGGGTAAAATTTTTCAGCCACTTCGCCGTTAGTTTCCATCATTTTGTCAAATTGCTCCCAGCTAGTTGTACTCCTTTGTACAAATTGGTAGATCAACCAATAGATCAACCGAAGAAAAGCTTCCAGTGTGTCTGATTGCTATGACAAACTCAAGGAAATTGCGAGCATGAGTGATAATGAGAAGATCGAGTTAAATTCTGATGAGGATTCTTTTGCTGCAGAAGACAGGAATGATTTACGCGGATGATTTCGTAATAAATGCAAAAAAACAGGAAGATCTCGGCACGGAGCTAGTAGGCATGAGCGCGTTGAGACCATGAAGGGCTAAATATCAAAGATGACGAGGCAGTCTGCAAAGAAGACTACAGCACGCCCGAGAACGAAATGAGTCTAGAACATGACGGAAAAAAGTAGGAGTAGACGAACTAATGAATATATTGGGATGGATGCACGATCTACCAGCAGACGGAGAGAAGAAGAAGAAGAAGAAGAAGAAGAAGTGTAAACTCAAGTCTTGTGAAAAAACAATTAAAAATTATGAAAACATGAAAAACATCACTTGAAGTAAACGAAAATACATGTTTAAAACAAAAAGATGGGCTTTCATGTACGAGAATAGGAGCTGTCACATTTCGACCCAGAGACGTCTGGGTGGGCCCAAATGGTAGAAATGGGACAAATCGACCCAGAGGCGTCGGGTTGGTTCCAAATTGATCCGGATAGAGTGATTATGGTAGAAATGCGACAGATCGACACAGAGGCGTCGGGTTGGTTCCAAATTGATCCGGATAGCGGATAGAAGGGACTGACTATACAAGAATTAGTCTACACCGCTATTGAAATAATTGGGAGGATAATCAGGTTTTCAGGAGGATAGCTACGGACCAGCCACTCAGGTTTTCTTCTAGCAATCTAGAGCCATTATCCAGGGAATTCAATACCGTGAAAAGTCGGTTTTGGTATTGACAGTATCAGGTATTGGTATTGGTACTGATCAATACCAGGTTCCTAGTATCGGTATTGGTATTGGTCAATACCAAGTCCCTGGTATTGTTTTTGATCAAAACCAGGTTTTTGGTGTTCTGTATTGACTCAGATCACTCCAAAATCATAAAAATCCTTGTAAGATTAGTTTTTCAAGGGGATTCGACTGAAATATACAATAGACATATGTGAAAAAAAAACTGTTAAACTAATATGTAGAAAAACATAAAATACTTCCGATAATCAATTTTCAGAATATAGGTAGAAACTCAGCGTTCCTTGTGATGAAAACATTGCGAGCATTATGCTCAGCAGTCATTCTGTTTTGCAACTAGCATTTTGAGTACCTTCATAGTGAAAAAAAACGCTCAGGATCTACGCTCGCTGGTCAAAAACTTTTCATCTAGTCTTCAACGTTAAGAAAAACCGTTAAGAATTTCCAAATTCATGTGATTTTTCGAAATAAGAAAAAGATATAACTAGGTTTGGAAAACGAGGGAAAATGAAAGGAGCGATAAGTGAAAATGATCGCTTTATCTGACAAATTTCTTCTGCAATAAAAGTTAATAGGTAATTATTGTTGCCCTTCAGTATAAGTAAAAAACAAATTAAGTTAGTTTAACTCTAGGTTAGTAACATGTATTTAAATTCTCGCAACTTAACACGCATCACATTATTAGTTTTTATCCAATTGTTTATTCTATAATACCGTCACGTTGAGACTTTGACAATGCCTTGGTCGTTTTCCGTTTTCAGTATTTGTCGAAGCGATTTTCGATCTAGAAAATCTTTGTCTCCATACAAAGCTATTAACTCTGGTTTCACAAAACAGCCCTGACATTCTTCATCCCCAAGAATAGTCTGATCGTCCGTGTGTTCTATTGACTTAAAAGCTTCATTGCTCGAGTTTTCTTGATCAAACTGGTCGAAACGTTCATTCTCGCAAATGCCTTTGGGGATGTTCATGATCCCGGCTATAACCGCTGTGAAAAAAACTTGTTCTGAATCGAATTCTCGAGGAACAAGAAAAAAAATTTGTTTCATGTTAAAGAAAGAAAAAAAACTGTTCACTTGTATTTTGTGCCAGTCAGCTATTTACATAAAAGAATTCGGTAAGAGTATCAAAATACTCAATTCAACGTGTTAAAATCTTTCAACTTTCCAAATGAAAATAGTTTCAAATATTGCAAAATGAAAAGAGTTACAAATATTGACTTATGTCGTATACTAATGAAATAGACGAAAAATTTGATATAAAAAAGTAAACTTCAAACGTTTTCGCAACTATGTGCATCGTCAGGATTTAAAAAATTACCTAACCTAAATGACAATAAAACATCAATGTACAAAATTATTTGCAATATTTCAACTATATTTTGGTTCCTTGCAATCATGTTAAGAAATTAGCCAATCACAGTTGATCTCTGCAATTACAAAGATTATAATACAACTTTTAACTTCTGAAATTAATTATGGAAATTCTTAATTAGTTTGTATGGAAACTTCTGAGTCAAAAGTTCGTCCGTTTTTTATGTCCGTTTGTGGCAATGAGTGACCGTGGGAATGACCGCCTGCATGAACGACCGCCTGCATGCGGTAGGGCTTCTGGAGCGCCTGAAAGGTGAGGCACCAACACCTAAGAAAATCTGGGAAGCAATCCAGACGTTGCTCGCCGCGATTAACGAGGTGCAGGAGTCGGTGGTTTCTCGATTTGGTCCCAAGACAAGAGGGGCATTTACGACGTCCCCGGGCTACGCGAGTATTCCGCCTGCCTTGCAGTTTGTGTATGCAATGTTGATCTTGATAGCGGAAGGGAACGGGTGGCGGATATATATGGCAGCTCCCAATCGCGAGCTGGAGCCGATAAACTTGAGATTTCTTAAGTCGGAGTTGGCAGCGGCATGTGCAGATGTGTCTCATGCTTTAAGAGGATTCTACGAATTTGAAGATATTCTGATTGTGCTCGATGAGGTCCTCTGTCTTGAAGTGTCGAATCTCGCTCGGCAACTAAAGTTCAATCCAGAGATAAGGGACAATCACCCGGTAATAGGCCCTTTAACAGCCAGCCTGTGGTTTCGGAGCATGGATCTGACAATCACGAGTTCCACCAGCAAGGCGAGGGGACCGAGTAACGAAAGGAAAAATGTGGCTGCGGCCGAAAAGCAGTTGGAATCGATGGGGTACCGTTCAACGCAAGAGAGAGGCAGGTGGCCGTTTCTGACCCCAAGGCTTGAGAATGCCACGGACAAGACGCGGGAGAGTGCTCCACCTCTCATCAAACAAATATGGGAGTTTCTTGAGGGACAGCTAGAAGTGGCAGAAAGCTGAGAGATGACGATGGGAAGATTTGTCAAGGCGGCAAATGAAGTCACCATTGGAGGATTCTGGAGGGAGCACACGAAGGGCGAGCTGAAAACTAGAAAGAACCACGAGATCTTGAGATTCTTAAGCCCATGCTGGGAGAAGAAGTACATGGGCAGAGTGTTCTATGCGGGGGATGCCATCTTCGATGCGTTTGTGCAGGAATGGTTAAATACGCCCATTAACCTCTTACTGGCCCTGTACTTGGTCTACCCCAGGTATCTGTTCAACATGGGCCCGGCCTACATGTTCAGCAGGGGTGTGGAAACGCTCCGAATTGACGAATACTTAACACTAGTACTCTTGACCCAGGGCTCACCCAAGTGCGAAAACTTATTCATGCAAGTGTGCTGCCTGGCTGAAGACGTTGCTGGTGGAGTATATCATAATGAAAAATTGATACCTGACGGCCGAGGAGAGAAATCCCAAGACGAGAGAAGAGTTGAAGGAGGCGAATGCAGGCATACTTCTCTTGACTGATTTGTGTTTGGCCATGAGATCTGACCCATTAGTGATAATTAGGGAGCTTGGAGAAGTCGTGACCTGAATCTATGGGCCGGCGGTAACATACGCCTTTCCTGATCCGCTCGTGGCGGCATACCGGAATTCAGTGGTGCACGTGAGGTTGATAAGTGTTCTAAATGGGACGGCTGTGAACTGGTGCAGGCAAGAAGAGCTGAGGGCGCGGATGAGCGACACGGTACTCTTCGGGAAAGTGAAGGACCCAGAGCTGATGGTGTTCAACTTCCGAGGACAACTGCAGTGCAGAATGGGGGGAAATGTGAGGGTCTCATCGACTCTTACCCCAAGTTCTGGAACTTGAATCCCGTAACAGGGAACAAGGGAGAAGTCTTGAGAATCCCGGCGTGGAAAAGAAGTTTTGAACTGGTGAAAAAGGAGTTGGAAATGATAATTGAGCGAGAAGTTTTGCCCACCACCGTCCCCGAATTCCCGATGGTCAGAAGAATGACCCTGGGAATGAGTAGCCCGCTGGTGGTCCCGTCCCTACACGCAAGAGCCACTGTGGAGAAGCAGCAAAAAGAGTTTATGGACGGTTGGGATGCCTTGTTTATTGGATACTCAGCCGCGGTTTATTTCCACACGTGTGACATCAAAATAACTCATGGATGACACAGGCAAAAAAGATGAGAGGCTCAATGCCCCAGAAGTTCGAGGTTCGGGACATCTTGAGGACGCTCGAGGAGACTAAGCAGGAGAACAAGCTGCCGATTTGGGATGATGGAAGAATGATCGTGGAGGAGGAACACATTGCTCTGAAAGATGAAATGAGGTTCGCCACGAGGAAGTACCGAGCGCCCTACGGATTGTAGGAGCTTGAGCTGAAGCAAGAGGGAAAAAAGCTAGATGTGGCAGGTACCTTATATGTAGCCCTCACTGAATATAAGAAGCTGGACCGGCCAACAACCTCACCCTTATCGGTGGGCACCCCTGGAGACAAAAGAAGCCACCCCGTAGAGAACAGATTTAGAGATGCACAAGAGAAAGAACAAGCTGAGTCAGGGAAGGGGAGAGTATGAATGAAACCCTCAGTGAAGCGGGAGAAGAAATGGATGTGGGAAATACACCAAAGCAGGATTCAGCTGAAAAAGATTTCACCACGCAGGAGCTGCTGCAAGAATTGGGTGGAGACGACTGGGCGAGCACGGCCACCCCACCCCTGGGATCCCCTCGCAAAGATCTGGGATTACCCTTGGCGAGTGAGACCTCTAACATGTGGATGAAGCTCTTGAGCACCGAGGAAAGCAAGAGGAACGCTTTTGAGGGCAATAAATGGATTTTACTGAACACACTGGATGAGAAGGCATGGCGAGATTTCCTGAGTGAATTTGACCAGAGAGTGAAGAGCGAGACTACGCTGGAGGACTTCAAAGAAGAGTTGTGGAACACGGTGGTGAAGTTCTTGATGTGATGGGTAACTGACTAGATGAAAAAGCGAGAAAGAAGCTACTAGAGAAGATGATCAAGCTGAGGGAGACGGAGCAGAAGATCAAAGATGACGCATGTAAAGACAGCTCTACTCTGAACAAAAAAACTGATAATAAAATGATTAAGGTTGAAAGGGATGACAAGAATAAGACTAGTAATATGATTAAAGATATTAATAATCTTTAGGCTCGAGAAGGGGGAGGCAAGAGTTGGAAAGGCTTGACCTGGATAAAGAAGTCAAATCAGTGATGATATTGGCGACGCCCCCAAGTAAGGGAATAAGGTCTCGGAAAAAGAGAAGGGAGACAGAAGAATTAACTAGTCCCTCGGCGGACGCAGTCTCAGAAAAGAATCTGAAGGAGACGGCTCCCATGATTCTAGCGCGGTGGAAGACAGCGGCTTATAAGGACAGCTCCGCACCACGGAAGTTGGCCGAGGTGATGAAGGGAATGGAAGTCTCGACGTACTCGACAGCGGAGGAGGACTTCAGACCTCAGAAGGCAAACACAAAAAGGGGTTCAACGAGTGGACAAACGCGGGAGGTGGACGTTGGCAAAGAATGGCTCTCGACCCAACATCAAGCCGCTGGGAAAAAAGTGGCTACCGATGCTCTTGAGAAAAAAGCGACGAGAAACACCGCTCGAACTTGTTGGGTTGCTTTGGAGACCATGAAAGATCTGGAAGATTGCCTGAAGAAACTTGATCGCGGACTATCCCGTAAGCGTCGTCATTGGGCTACCCAACAGCCAGCCGAGATTAATAAGTTAGGATTGGGGAACCAGCTGAGACGGACTTGGCAAAACTTGCTGCTGGAGTATTTCGAAGAGGCGATGAGAACACCCTCGTCGGCGTTGCCGTTGATGGCAAATCCTTTCGTCAGAACGGCAGGACAGCTGATATTCGCATGGACCTTGGTGGGAATAGAGCTGGAGGTGTTGACCTCACACGATAAATTGAAGCTGGCCAACAAGAGTCTACAGGTTTATCAAATGCTGGTGCAGCATATCGCCAGAGATAATTCCGGTTTGATTCTAGCGAGGAGAAAGGATGCCGCTTGTTTCTTGAGATGGATAATATCCGTGATGACCAAAAGTACCGTTTAAACGTGTCATCGGAAGGCGATGGGAAGTAAGACTAGGGAAAGGAAAATCTCCACGGTCATCCTGAACGTGTACCAGAGTACTGGAATTAAAAAGGAGGATGGCTCCAGACAGTCTCTAGAGAGTCACGGAAACTTGATGAAATACGGAGGTTCTACAACATGAAGTTCGACGAGGGGCATGACGTGCATCGTAATTTAGCCCGGGCTGAAGACTACTCAAAACTCATGAAGCGGGGAGAATATCAGTAGTGTGTGGAGTAATGGGGATAGCATACAATCCTTTCTTGGATTCGGCGGCCGGGAACGCCCACAAGAATTATGAAGGGACACAGCTGTTGAAGTTCTGGACAGAGAAGATAATTGAGATTGACCCAGTGGAAAGGGAAAGGCCAAGCCTAGGCCTGACACTTGAGAAGATACCAGAGGTAATTAGCGTGCCGCGCTCGAACACGAGGGTAGAATTGAAAATGGGAAATGGAAACGGCATGCTGATTACGAATTTTCGGACTGTTCGGAAGTTGCTGAGGCCTTCATGGTGCGCACATCCCCATGCAAGTTTGATTGGAGAAGTCAAGGAGCGAGTGAGACTGTCATCAACGAAGGATGACGATTTGGGGACTCTGAATGTGGTACACAATTTGATCCTACCCCATAGTAAAGAATCGGAAGAAATAATGAGCAAGCTAGATAAATCATCAAAGAAGATGGAACCCGGTAGCTGTCTGGACCTGATGTGTGGAAGTGGAGAGCATTCTTGCGATGGACGATCCTGTTTCAGGATACAGTCCTTCCAGAAGGAAGACTTAGCCACTTGGTTTGGCGACTTCACAGAGAAGGAAAAGAGTGAAGTACAGATAGTGGCTGAGTGTTACACGAACACTACTGTAAATATAGCAACGGTGTTGGGGTTCTTCTCAAGGATGTGCAGCTTGCAGTCGCTGGAGATGCTGGAGTCCGAGCACCACTTAGTGACAGCGTTGAGCGTGGAGTCATGGCCTGGGGCGTTGAAAATAACCCAGAAGCACATCAGGGGGTGGAATATTGGTCTTGAGGCGGAAATGGGGTTTTCCGTGAGTGAAGCCTATAGTTTGCCAGTGAACGCGAAGTCCCTAGTGGGATCGGTGATGGCCAACCTGTGTGGAAGCCACTACCCATTACACATGGCAATAGTGGAGGTATCCAGCCAGAGGATACTAATCGACAAAGCCTTCTCGGTGCCCAAGTGCGTACGCCTGGCTAGAATGTCGCATCACTCGCACAGACTGTTGAGAAAGATCCTGGGAACTGTACCGGGGGAACAAAGAGATAACTTGAGTGAGATCTGGGGGGAAGAACTCTTGAGTCTGGAAGGTGAGAACACGAGTGATTTCGAGAGACAGAACACGATCGGGAAACCGATGAACAGTACCCCAGCCCTGGAGGAGAATGATGTGACACACGAAAAAATGATGAAGCTAGAACCTCTGCTGGAAGCTTCGGAAGAACGCAATCTCCGGAGTATCAACCTCACGCATGGGGAATGCCTGGCACAGACGGTGTGGTATCTGCCTGATATGGGACGTGGAGGAAGTTCAGTCAATCGGGTCACCCGATCATCGACAGAAGGTCACCCTCCTGGTAGTGATTTCAATGCTGGCGTTGCGATGGATGGAGGAAAACGTGACGAAATATCGGGAGTCGAAGGCACCGACAGCGGAATCGATACACGCTTTTGATTACAGCAGGAGGCTTGAGTTGTTTGAGACTGCGTGCAAAGTATTCGCTATACCTATGTATGTCAGGCACGTGTGGAGCCGCATAAGATTCTTCCCATGGTTTCGAGCGACATTGACGTCTTGGTTATACGCGGTGACGAAGGATCACATGAAGAAGCATCAGAAAGAATATCGACAATTCCTGGCTGAGATAGGGCCGGAAGGCATCAAGAGGCCCTTGCTGACCCATCGTAATGCAATCACTACGGGTTGTAAGAGAGTTCGTAGGGTGTCTAGAGATAATACCAAGGCGAGGAGTCAATATTGGAGGAGTACTTAGCGAAGAACGTGAGCTTGAGCTTGCATAACTCTTTTTGCGTGAACAGGTAATCTAAAGTGAAGGGTTTGCCGAACTAGGCGAAGAGATTGAAAGAGCAGAGGGAATGGATGTGATCCTACGAACAACTAAAGGCTTGGGAAGAGATCGTGATCAGCTCCGACGAGGAGGAAGCGCTGCTGAGGCAGATTACAGTGTCGAATGCATCAGGGCCTAGCACCTCAAGGGCGAGGAGCACGAAGTGATCAGGATGCTAAGTGTCGGATTCTTCAGTCTTGAGAGGGAAAAGAAAGGGCTTGAGTGTAAACTCGGATGAAATCTGAGGTCAAGGAAAAAGAATTTTACTGAACCAAAATATTGTTTTTAACATGCTATATCTAATATATGAATCAAAATGCTGCATGACAATTTTCTGATTGGATAAGACAAAAGAAAATTTAATCAATATCTTGCAAAGCGGAAACTTAGGGTGCAGGTGTATGCAGATTTTGATTGCTGTTTAGCGATAAGGTGATAATTTTGCATGGTTGTGAATTTTGGGGTGTAGATAAAGTTAAATCTGCTGCAAACTTCTGTAAATGACCACTGGCACTGTATCTTGTGCAACACTCAACATTCTGGGGACTCACTGGCAGACGGCGACACGCGATGAGGACATCGATCTTGAGTCCGGGGAGTAAATGCCAGTCGGTCATATTTGAAGGTTTGACCTTGACAAACACAAAAGACATGATTTTGGGTTGAAATGGTATTTTTCAAAAATTTGACTTGAGCATGTCATGCTCAAGTTTCTCGCCACAATTGAAAATATTAGAAAATAAGATCAGAATAACCGAATGTCTCCCAATGGTCTAGCCCCAAATCTCATTTTTCAAGCTGAAACTTGTTCATTTAAAACTCCTCGAGTTAAACTTGATTACCAATTGTTCTAGAGTTACTTATAAATTTAGTTACTCAATTCTAGAGAGTGTGCCGGTATGTGGGTATCCAATTTAATTTTCTTGAGTGTGTTTTATATTGTTATGTTGAGGTAAGGAGAGTTTTCGGTTGATTCATCTGAAATGGATCAAAGGTCCACTGTCTAATAAAAAGTAACTATACGGTTTGTTCTGACCCTGTTATTAACGGCGTTCGCGTGTTTTAGGTATTTTGAGACGTAAGTACGGGGACATTCTTATTTTCTAGAGTGGGGGGTATTTTGATAGTGGCCTTTAAGCTGTAACAAAGGTTTGAGTCTCATGTCGCAAGTGAACCGAATTGGCTACGACCGTTCGAGGAAGAAAAACACAAGAGATAGTGTCCCTGACTCTTGAGCCAATGGTTATAGGGCCTATTTTTCTTTTGCGTCATATGTGACTTAAAAGGGCGACTGCTACAATGTATAAAACAAAAAGATAGGTCTTCATGTACGAGAATAGGAGCTGTCACATTTCAACCCAGAGACGTCTGGGTGTGCCCAAGTGGTAGAAATGCGACAAATCGACCCAGAGGCGTCGGGTTGGTTCCAAATTCATCAGGATAGCGGAGAGAAGGGACTGACTATACAAGAACTAGTCTACACCGCTATTCAAACAATTGGGAGAAGAATCAGGCATTCAGGAGGATAGCTACGGACCAGCCACCTAGGTTTCCTTCTAGCAATCTAGAGCCAGCCTCCAGGGAAATCAATACCGTGGAAAGTTGGTATTGGTAGTGACAGAATTAGGTATTGGTATTGGTACTGATCAATACCAGGTTCCTGGTATCGGTATTGGTATTGATCAATACCAGGTCAATGTTATTGGTTTTGATCAAAACCAGGTTCTTGGTGATTTGAATCGTCTCAGATCACTCTAAAATCTTAAAAATCCTTGTAAGATTAATTTTTCAAGGGGACTCGACTGAGATATACAATAGATATATGTAGAAAAAAAAACTCTTAAGCTGATGTGTAGAAAAACATAAAACACTTCAGAAAATCAATTTTCAGAATATAGATAGAAACTCAGCATTCTTTGTGATGAAAACATTGCAAGCATTATGCTCAGCAGTCATTCTGTTTTGCAAGTAGCATTTTGAGTACCTGCATAGCGAAAAAAGACGCTCAGGATCTACCGCTCGCTGGTCAAAAACTTTTCATCTAGTCTTTAACGCGGAAAACTCCTCGCTCACCTTCTTGGAAAAATCTTCAAAGGAAATGTCATTTGGAAGACTGTACAGATGAGTTGCCACAATGGAGTTGTCAGTCAGCCGTTTCTTCAAGACATCTTTTGGCAACTGTTTCCATTGGAATGTGGCCTTGATAGACAAGCTTTGTGGCAACATCCAATCGCATGTGAAGCGATACTTTGGGCACTTTTTGAAAACCTCAAATTCAATTGATTATTTTCAACAGATTTTTTTGTAGTAATTTTAGAACACGCATTGATTACTCGATATTCCACTAACACTTCAGTTACAGCAGCATCTTTGCGAGTTGTCTTTTCGTTACTTTAAAAAAAAACATTTGAGTTGCCTTTACCAAAAAATGATTTTGTTTTGTTACAGAGTAACAAAACAAATAGCAAAAACAAAAACAAAAGAAAATTAAACTATTTAAAAAAGTCGACTACAATTAGTATCTAGTCAGTTATCTACTCGTTTTTCATCGTCTCGACCTAGCCAGTTACTTTTCTGGTCTTTTTATGGCTAAGTAAAAATTACCATTTATAGGCCATCAGTCAAAGGACTTTTGATCAGCTGTCGTTTACATGCGAAAATAACTACATAACTGGGCCTTGGATCCCCAGACTGTAATTACTTTTGAAACCACGGCTCGGAAATCTTTATTTACTATGTTTTTAGTGACAAAAAAAAACTAAATCATTGGGGTTGGATTTTTTCTCTTTCTAGCTACTCATGCTCTGAAATACAATATAAAATTGAAGTTAATTCAATTACTCAGGGCATCACAGCAGCTAAAAAATAAGTTTTACAGTCCACTCAGTCCATGGACACCGGGCCTCCAATTCCACTCTCCTTCGGAGATAACTCTCTTATCTTCCCAATCTCGTGGCTTGGGAGGGTACGTATCCACTCCGGCTGTCACACTGAAGCCTCCTTTCTTTTTATCTGCTTCGGCTAAGTATCCTATGGTGTCTGATCTTCACAAAAAAAGACTTCGTTTTTTTTCTGGCTTTCTTCACAACTTTTTTTATCGGCGTTTCGTTTGTTCTGTTTTTCTTCTCTTTTTGTTTGTTCAAAATGGCCCTTCCCGCATTTCTCAGATAAAATCCGCTGAGAATCGAAAATTTAAAATTCAAAATTCCAGAATCTTCTGGCCCTTTAAATAACCGTTAAAAATTTCCAAATTAAAGAGATTTTCGAAATAAGAAAAAGATATAACTAATTTGGAATACGAGGGAAAATAAAAGGAGCGATAAGTGAAAATGATCGCTTTTTCTGACAAATTTCTTCTGCAAAAAAGGTTAATAGTTAATTCTTGTTGCCCTTCAGTATAAGTAAAAAACAAATTAGGTAAGTTTAGTCTCTAGGTTAGTAACATGTATATAAATTCTCGCAACTTAACACGCATCACATTATTAGTTTTTATCCAAATGTTTATTCTATAATACCGTTTCGTTAAGACTTTGACGCTGCCTTGGTCGTTTTCGGTTTTCAGTATTTGTCGAAGCGATTTTCGATCTGGAAAAGCTTTGTCTCCATACAAAGCTATACACTCTGGTTTCACAAAACAACCCTGACATTCTTCATCCCCAAGAACAGTCTGATCGCCCGTATGTTCTTTTGACTTAAAAGCTTCATTGCTCGAGTTTTCTAGATGAAACTGGTCGAAACGTTCATTCTCGCAAATGCCTTCAGGGATGTTTATGATCCCGGCTATAACCGCTCTAAAAAAAACTTGTTCTAAATTGAATTCTCGAGGAAGGAGAAAAAAAAGAAAAAATCGTTTCATGTTAAAGAAACTAAAAAAAACTGATCACTTGTATATTGTGCCAGTCAGCCATTTACACAAAGGAATTCGGTAAGACTATCAAAATACTCAATTCTACGTGTTAAAAACATTCAACTTTCCAAATAAAAATAGTTTCAAATATTGCAAAATGAAAAGAGTTACCTATATTGACTTATTTCGTATACTAATGAAATAGAAGAAAAATTTGATAAAAAACTTCAAACGTTTTCGCAACTATGTGCATCGTCAGGATTTATAAAATTAACTAACCTAAATGACAATAAAACATTAAGGTTCAAAATTATTTGCAATTTTTCAACTAAATTTTGGTTCCTTAAGAAATTAGCCAATCACAGTTGATCCCTGCAATTAAAAAGATTATAATACATCTTTTAACTTCTGAAATTAATTAAGGAAATTCTTAATTAATTTGTATGGAAACTTCTGAGTCAAAAGTTCGTCGGTTTTTCATGTCCGTTTGTTAAACAAAAAAAAAGAAAAACATGTTGTGACCAAATTATCAGCGTCAACTCCCTGCTTCTAAACTCATGAGGCGTGTCTAAGCCCGGCTTCTCTTTCCTGGTATGTAATGCCTCTGATGTTAACAACTTATTTTGATTCCTCGACCTATCTGTTATTCCTTACATCTTTGGTGATTGAGTTGAAGAACTCCTCTCACTTTCCAGGGGCTTACCCTTGCCCTCCAAAAGTTTTTACAGAGCGTCTGCTGCTACATTTACGGACCAATTCTCAGGGTAAAACTTGTCAGCCACTTCGCCGTTAGTTTCCATTAATTTGTCAAATTGCTCCCTGCTAGTTGTACTCCTTTGTACAAATTGGTAGATCAACCAATAGATCAACCGAAGAAAAGCTTCCAGTGTGTCTGATTGCTATGACAAACTCAAGGAAATTGCGAGCATGAGTGATAATGAGAAGATCGAGTTAAATTCTGATGAGGATTCTTTTGCTGCAGAAGACAGGAATGATTTACGCGGATGATTTCGTAATAAATGCAAAAAAACAGGAAGATCTCGGCACGGAGCTAGTAGGCATGAGCGCGTTGAGACCATGAAGGGCTAAATATCAAAGATGACGAGGCAGCCTGGAAAGAAGACTACAGCACGCCCGAGAACGAAATGGGTCTAGAACATGACGGAAAAAAATAAGAGCAGACAAACTAATGAATATTGGAATATTGGGCTGGATGCACGATCTACCAGCAGACGGAGAGAAGAAGAAGAAGAAGAAGAAGAAGTGTAAATTCAAGTCTTGTGAAAAGACAATTAAAATTATGAAAACATGAAAAGCATCAATAGAGGTAAAAGAAAATACATGTATAAAACAAAAAGATGGGCCTTCATGTACGAGAATAGGAGCTGTCACATTTCAACCCAGAGACGTCTGGGTGGGCGCAAATGGTAGAAACGCGACAAATCGACCCAGAGGCGTCGGGTTGGTTCCAAATTGATCAGGATAGAGTGATTATGGTAGAAATGCGACAGATCGACCCAGAGGCGTCGGGTTGGTTCCAAATCGATCCGGATAGCGGATAGAAGGGACTGACTATACAAGAATTAGTCCACACCGCTATTCAAATAATTGGGAGAAGCATTAGGCTTTCAGGAGGATAGCTACGGACCAGCCACTCAGGTTTTCTTCTAGCAATCTAGAGCCATTATCCAGGGAATTCAATACCGTGAAAATTTTGTATTGGTATAAACAGAATCAGTTGCCACGATGGAGTTGTCAGTCAGCCTCTTCTTCAAGACATCTTTTGGCAACTGTTGCCATTGAAATGTGGTCTTGATAGACAAGCTTTGTGGCAACATGCAATCTTTTGGGAAGCGATACTTTGGGCACTTTTTGAAACCTCAAACTCGATTGATCATTTTCAACAGAACTTTTTGTATTAAATTTAGAACACGCATTGTTTACTCGATATTACACTAACACTTCACTTACAGCAGCTTCATCGCGAGATGTCAATTCGTTACTTAAAAAAAACGTTTTCGTTACCTTTACCAAAAAATGATTTTGTTTTTTTTACAGAGTAACAAAGCAAATAGCTAAAACAAAAACAAAAGAAAATTAAACTATTTTAAAAAAGTTTTCTACATCTAGTACTGATTTTTCTCCGTTCGTTGCCCATATGTAAATAAAAATATAGAAAATTACAGAGATTTTATGGAGGACATTTCGATTCAAAATGTTTCGTGTTTCAAACTTTTCGCAATTTTTGCTAACACGAGTTTTCAACGTTTCTGCAAAAATTTTGAGGTATTGTAACAAATTATTGAGATATTGACTGGGTTTGGTATTGGTATTGGTTTGATGATTCAGTTCGGTTTTGGTTTTTGTATTGGTATTGGTATTGAGGCCTTGGTATTGGTATTGTGGTATTGGTATTAGTGTTTTTTTTTGAATTCCCTGACAGCATCATTGACGTAGACGTCGCTGTAAGACTTTGTCCGGGTGTGGGGGTAAGATTTAACCAAACCAAACAACTGTTGATTTGAAACCAAAAAGAGATAATAGAAATCTGTGGTCTGAACTGGAACTAGCGATTGGCAGAATCTTTAAAATGAAAACTCAATTACGCAACTCATACTCAGAAAATGAGACTTCATACTCGTTATGAGACTTCATCCTGTCTAATAGAACAAGCGCCATCTACACACCCGCTGACATGAGATTCAATTCTAGACAGAGCGGAACTCAAACGAGAAAACCAGAACGTGGAGTTCCTGTTTGAACAGAGACCATGATTGGGTGGGCTAGCTGCATGCCCTCCTGCGGGGTCACAGTCTCCTGGCAAATACCTCTGTTTCTACTGACCAGAGTGAGAGTGAAAAATATCATAGACCCTAGAACAGATAGTAGATTATCTGCTTGAAAGAGGGTTTTAAAAGTCTTGTAACCCGTATACGACACGGAGGGCGGCACACTGCATGGGAGAGAGCTGTATGTCACTATGCGCGTTATCTTGTCGGAGACCGAGACAACGGTAAACCTTCACAAGAAAAACTAAGTGAAATTGAAAATCACTCTGCGTCAAGAAATCAGAATTATTAGGCATTCTAGGTACCTAAGTGTGGGAGCCAAGCGGAAATGTCTCACAACTTACATAGTCTGCTTAATAAACTATGGGAAGCGATACTTGAAACTACAATGGAAGAACTGATTGAAAACTGGGGAAAAGAACTAGTGAGCTATGAAAGGAAAAATACTACAATTTTGGAGAAACAAACTACAATGTCCCGGGAAATTTCAATCTTAACTAAGTTAAAAAAGCTAAATAGTACCAAGCGGTGGGTCGGTACCCTCCGTCTAATACAAAACAGGACATTAAGGCCCCTAGTTCGGGCATACGCCCGGAGCGAAGGGTTCGCCGCTGAAAAGTTTGCTGATCATGATGGCCTTTGCCTTTAACAAGCCCACCCAGGAGCAACATAAAAACGTCTATGTAACATTCGCGCAAATACTACATAATGACGGAGCGTAGAAAAGCACCTATTGACGACAGGCAGGCGTCAGTTACCTTAATCCTACTCGTTTTTCACCGTCTCGACCTAGTCAGTTAGTTTTCTGGTCTTTTTAGGGCTAAGTAAAAGTTATCATTTTTAGGCCATCAGCCAAACGACTTTTGATCAGCTGTCATTTACATGCAAAAATAACCACATAACCCAGACTATGTGATTACTTTTAAAACCACGGCTCGGAAACCATTATTTACTATGTTTTTAGTGACAATAAAATACTAAATTTATTGGGGTTGGATTGATCTTTCCTCTTTCTAGGTTCTCATGCTCTGAAATACAATATAAAATTGGAGTTAATTCAACTACTCAGGGCATCACAGCAGCTAAAAAAATAAGTTTTACAGTCCACTCAGTCCATGGACACCAGGCCTCCAATTCCACTCTCCTTCGGAGATAACTCTCTTATCTTCCCATTCTCGTGGCTTGGGAGGGTACGGATCCACTCCGGCTGTCCCACTGAAGACTCCTTTTTTTTTATCTGCTTCAGCTAAGTGTCCTATCG
This sequence comes from Symsagittifera roscoffensis, assembly GCF_963678635.1. Taxonomy (NCBI): domain Eukaryota; kingdom Metazoa; phylum Xenacoelomorpha; order Acoela; family Convolutidae; genus Symsagittifera; species Symsagittifera roscoffensis. The sequence continues at coordinate 98,142,841 of NC_087062.1, forward strand.
TGTCTGATCGTCATGATAAAAGACTTCGTTTTTTCTCGTGTTTTCTTCACAACTTGCTTTATCGGCGTTTCGTTTGTTCTGTTTTTCTTCTCCTTTTGTTTGTTCAAAATGGCCCTTACCGTATTTCTCAGAAAAAATTCATTGAGAATCAAAAATTTAAAAATTAAAAATTCCAGAATCATCTGGCCCTTTAAATAACCGTTAAGTATTTCCAAATTAATGTAATTTTTTGAAATAAAAAAAAAGATATAACTAGTTTCGGAATACGAGGAAAAATGAAAGGAGCGATAAGTGAAAATGATCGCTTTATCTGACAAATTTCTTCTGCAATAAAAAATAAAAGGTAATTATTTTTGACCTTCAGTATAAGTAAAAAAGAAATTAAGTAAGTTTAGTCTCTAGGTTAGTAACATGTATTTAAATTCTCGCAACTTAACACGCATCACATTATTAATTTTTATCCAAATTTTTAATCTATAATACCGTTTCGTTAAGACTTTGAAGCTGCCTTGGTTGTTTTTGGTTTTGAGTATTTGTCGAAGCAATTTTCGATCTGGAAAAGCTTTGTCTCCATTCAAAGCTAACAACTCTGGTTTCAAAAAACAGCCCTGACATTCTTCATCTCCAAGAACATTCTGATCGCCCGTGAGTTCTATTGACTTAAATCTTCATTGCTCGAGTTTTCCTGATCAAACTGGTCAAAACGTTCATTTTTGCGAATGCTTTTAGGGATGCTCATGATCCCGGCTATCACCACTCAGAAAAAAAACTTGTTCTGAATCGAATTCTCGAGGAACAAGAAAAAATAGTTTCATGTTAAAGAAACAAAGAAAAAACGGATACTTTGTATATTGTGCCAGTCAGCCATTTACATAAAGGAATTCGGTAAGAGTATCAAAAAACTCAATTCTACGTGTTAAAAACATTCAACTTTCCAAATGAAAATTGTTTTAAATTTTGCCAAATGAAAATAGTTACAAATATTGATTTACGTCGTATACTAATAAAAAAGAAGGAAAGTTTGATAGAAAAAGTAAACTTCAAACGTTTTCGCAGCTATGTGCGTCGTCAGGATTTATACAATTAACTAATCTAAATGACAATAAAACATTAATGTACGAAATTTTCTGCAATATTTCAACTAAATTTTGGTTCTGAGCAATCATGTTAAAAAATTTGCCACTCACAGTTGATCTCTGCAATTACAAAGATTATAAAAAAAAATTTAACCTCTGAAATTATTTATGGAATTTCTTAATTACTTTGTATGGAAAACTCTGAGTCAAAGTTTCGATTTAGACCGGTCCGTTTTTTAAACAAAAAAAAAAGAAAAATATGTTGTGACCAAATTATCAGCGTCAACTCCCTGCTTCTAAACTCATGACGCGTGTCCAAGCCCGGCTTCTCTTTGCTGATATGTATTGCCTCTGATGTTAACAACTTAGTTTGATTCTTCGACCTATCTGTTATTCTCTACATCTTTGGTGATTGAGTTGAAGAACTCCTTTCACTTTCCAATGGCTTGCCCTTGCCCTTCAAAAATTTTTACAGAGGGTCTGCTGCTACATTTACGGACCAATTCTCAGGGTGAAATTTGTCAGCCATTTCGCCGCTAGTTTCCATTATTTGTCAAATTGCTCCCAGCTAGGTTTACTTCTTTGCACCAAATTGGTAGATAAACCAATAGATCAACCGAAGAAAAACTTCCATTGTGTCTGATTGCTATGACAAACTCAAGGAAATTGCGAGCATGAGTGATTATGAGAAGATCGAATTAAATTCTGATGAGGGTTCATTTGCTGCAGAAGACAGGAATGAGCTGGATCTGGATGCAATGCACAGAACGTGAACTCGGAAAACTCTTTAACAATGAACACGAGAAGAGAAGAAAAAAGAAAGAGCATGGCTTACAGTAATTACGCGGATGAATTCGTAAAACATGCAAGAAAAACAAAAAAAAATTTGGCACGGAGCTGGTAGGCATAAGAGCGTTGAGGTCATGAAGAGCAAAATATCAAAGATGACGAGGCAGTCTGGAAAGAAGACTACAGCACGCTCGAGAACGAATTGGGTCCAGAACATGACGGAAAAAAATAGGAGCATACGAACTAATGAATATTTGAATATTGGGCTGGATGCACGATCTACCAGCAGACGGGGAGAAGAAGAAGAAGAAGAAGAAGAAGAAGAAGAAGAAGTGTAAATTCAAGCCTTCTGAAAATACAATTAAAAATTATGAAAACATGAAAACATCATTTGAGGTAACAGAAAATACATGTATAAAACAAAAAGATGGGCCTTCATGTACGAGAATAGGAGCTGTCACATTTCGACCCAGAGACGTCTGGGTGGGCCCAAATGGTAGAAACACGACAAATCCACCCAGAAGCGTCGGGTTGGTTCTAAATTGATCAGGATAGAGTGATTATGGTAGAAATGCGACAGATCGACCCAGAGGCGTCGGGTTGGTTCCAAATTGATCCGGATAGCGGATAGAAAGGACTGACTATACAAGAATTAGTCTACACCGCTATTCAAATAATTGGGAGAAGAATCAGGTTTTCAGGAGGATAGCTACGGACCAGCCACTCAGGTTTTCTTCTAGCAATCTAGAGCCATTATCCAGGGAATTCAATACCGTGAAAAGTTGGTATTGGTATTGACAGAATCAGGTATTGGTATTGGTACTGATCAATACCAGGTTCCTGGTATCGGTATTGGTATTGATCAATACCAGGTCCCTGGTTTTGGTTATGATCAAAACCAGGTTTTTGGTGTTCTGTATTGACTCAGATCACTCTAAAATCATAAAAATCCTTGTAAGATTAGTTTTTCAAGGGGATTCGACTCAGATATACAATAGACATTTGTAGAAAAAACTGTTGAGCTAATATGTAGTAAACATAAAATACTTCCGATAATCAATTTTCAGAATATAGGTAGAAACTCATCGTTCTTTGTGATGAAAACATTGCGAGCATTATGCTCAGCAGTCATTCTGTTTTGCAAGTAGCATTTTGAGTACCTCCATAGCAAAAAAAGACGCTCAGGATCTACGCTCGCTGGTCAAAAACTTTTCATGTTGTCTTCAACGCGGAAATTGTCCTCGCTCACCTTCTTGGAAAAATCTTCAAAGGCAATGTGATTTTGAAGATTGTACAGATGAGTTGCCACGATGGAGTTGTCAGTCAGCCTCTTCTTCAAGACATCTTTTGGCAACTGTTGCCATTGAAATGTGGTCTTGATAGACAAGCTTTGTGGCAACATGCAATCTTTTGGGAAGCGATACTTTGGGCACTTTTTGAAACCTCAAACTCGATTGATCATTTTCAACAGAACTTTTTGTATTAAATTTAGAACACGCATTGTTTACTCGATATTACACTAACACTTCACTTACAGCAGCTTCATCGCGAGATGTCAATTCGTTACTTAAAAAAAAACGTTTTCGTTACCTTTACCAAAAAATGATTTTGTTTTTTTTACAGAGTAACAAAGCAAATAGCTAAAACAAAAACAAAAGAAAATTAAACTATTTTAAAAAAGTTTTCTACATCTAGTATTGATTTTTCTCCGTTCGTTGCCCATATGTAAATAAAAATATAGAAAATTACAGAGATTTTATGGAGGACATTTCGATTCAAAATGTTTCGTGTTTCAAACTTTTCGCAATTTTTGCTAACACGAGTTTTCAACGTTTCTGCAAAAATTTTGAGGTATTGTAACAAATTATTGAGATATTGACTGGGTTTGGTATTGGTATTGGTTTGATGATTCAGTTCGGTTTTGGTATTTGTATTGGTGTTGGTATTGAGGCCTTGGTATTGGTATTGTGGTATTGGTATTAGTGTTTTTTTTGAATTCCCTGACAGCATCATTGACGTAGACGTCGCTGTAAGACTTTGTCCGGGTGTTGGGGTAAGATTTAACCAAACCAAACAACTATTGATTTAAAACCAAAAAGAGATAATGGAAATCTGTGGTCTGAACTGGAACTTGCGATTGGCAGAATCTTTAAAATGAAAACTCAATTACGCAACTCATACTCAGAAAACACCGTAATCACCGACTGTAATTTCATCCTATCTAATAGGACAAGCGCCATCTACATACCCGCTGACATGAGATTCAAATCGAGACAGAGCGGAATTCAAACGATAAAACCAGAACGTGGAGTTCCTGTTTGAACAGAGACCATGATTGGGTGGGCTAGCTGCATGCCCTCCTGCGGGGTCACAGTCTCCTGGCAAATACCTCTGTTTCTACTGACCAGAGTGAGAGTGAAAAATATCATAGACCCTAGAACAGATAGTAGATTATCTGCTTGAAGGAGGGTTGAAAAAAGTCTTGTTAGCCGTATACGACACGGAGGGCGGCATATTGCATCGGAGAGAGCTGTATGTCACTATGCGCGTTATCTTGTCGGAGATCGAGACAACGGTAAACCTTCACGAGAAAAACTAACTGAAATTGAAAATCACTCTGGGTCAAGAGATCAGAATTATTAGGCATGTAACATTCGCGCAAATACTACATAGTGACGGAGCGTAGAAAAAGCACCTATTGAATACTGGCAGGCGTCAGTTACCTTAATCCTACTCGTTTTTCACCGTCTCGACCTAGCCAGTTAGTTTTGTGGTTTTTTTAGGGCTAAGTAAAAGCTACCATTTTTAGGCCATCAGTCAAACGAAGTTTGATCAGCTGTCGTTTACTTGTAAAAATCAGCAGATAACTGGATCTTGGATACCCAGACTATGTGATTACTATTGAAACCACCGCTCGAAAACCATTATTTACTATGATTTTAGTGACAATAAAATACTAAATCTATTGGCTTTGGATTGATCTTTCCTCTTTCTAACTACTCATGCTCTGAAATGCAATATGAAATTGGAGTTAATTCAACTACTCAGGGCATCACAGCAGCTAAAAAAAATTAGTTTCACAGTCCACTCAGTCCTTGGGCACCGGGCCTCTAATTCCACTCTCCTTCGGAGATAACTCTCTTATATTCCCAATATCGTGGCTTGGGAGGGTACGGATCTACCCCGGCTGTCCCACTGAAGCCTCCTTTTTTCTTATCTGCTTCGGCTACGTGTCCTATCGTGTCTGATCGTCACGATAAAAGACTTCGTTTTTTCTCTTGCTTTCTTCACAACTTGTTTTATCGGCGTCTTCGTTTGTTCTGTTTTTCTTTTCTTTTTGTTTGTTCAATATGGCCCTTCCTGTTTTTCTCAGAAATAATCCGCTGAGAATGGAAAATTTAAAATTAAAAAATTCCAGAATCTTCTGGCCCTCCTTTTCATAACGAATTCGTCTCCAACGTCAGTAATTTCCATTTTGTTCTCGTCGGTCGGAGGGTTAGATTGTGCCATTCCGGAGGAATGGCACATACTCCCCGGGCACTCTTCTTCAATGTCCCCATTGAACGCATAACTCCGATTTATCTTGAATTTGTGATCCAATTTTCTCTAATCAACTTAAAAATTGAGTTTTAGAAAATGAAACTTATCTACGTCACCTCAACTCACTGCGTGTCACAAATGGCATCGTACTACACTTCACTGCCTTCTAGCAATTTCATAAAATTTGCACTATGAGGAGTGTCCTAGACAAAATTTCTTTTCTGACTACTAACTTCATTTCACCATTAAAATTTCTTCTCGCTCTTGCTGATTTAAAAAGGTTTGGGACGTGGCGGCACCCTTTAAAATAACTTAGTCTCACTGACAAAGTATAATCGTTCCTTTATGCTGTTGCCCTCAATATTAAAATTAAGAAGCTAGTGGCTAGGAAAGCTTACCCAAACCTTAATAGGTTGCCACAAAGTGAAGAGGTGTTTTACACAGGCTAAAAACTTCAGTCAGGTTTAAATAGGTAACTATACTCACCTAAGGCCTATATCAATAAATAAAATCAACTAATATTTTGTTCAACAATTTATAACAATAACAAAGTCTGGCCTGACCAAACATCATCAAAAAAATAAAAGTCTCATTAATCAATCTTGGTTGATTAGTTCAAGTCTTAACTCACTACAACAATTCAGTTTTTTCATTTCTCTCAACTTCCACTTCCTGTCTCGTCTTCACTCCATTGCTTCTGGTTCCTGCTTTCCCAGGACCTTCTGCAGCTTGCCCACAGAAATACGGGCCCTGTCCCAGCTTTCTTGCTCCAGCAACCTCTGTTTGCAGCAGGGCAACATATCCACGTTCACTTTTTGATCCATATCCTGCAGAAGCTGTTATGCAAACACAGGCTCACATTTCGCTCTAGGTTAGCTTGTAAGACCTTTTTCTTCTCCTTTTCGGTAGCGCAAGACATCCCAGCTACTCTTTCCACCGCTGTAGTCACAGCGTTCCTATGTGTCAGGAATGCCCTCTTATAGAGTCCCGGTCCTATATCTAGCTGGAAGGATTGATAGGCTTCCATGTTTCGGGACGCGTTCACGCGTTCATACACCCATGCTGTCATCACCGCACGGAACCAAGGCAGCATCAATCTTTATCTTGCCCATATTCTTTCTATCGCTTTCGGTATTCTCAGAACTTTGCAGGTAGTCCAGAAAAAGTCCAGTACCTTACTGAGGCTCACTCTATTTAATTGCCCTGGAGTTGGCACGGCCATCTCCTGTTCAGTCGTTCCTGCGTTTGCTTCCAGCCACCTCACCGTCAGCATGGCGCTGACCACTAATATCGTCACGTTCTGAGTTTGATCAGGCAATCCCATGGAGAATAAATCTCCAGCATCCCAAACCAATACTAGGTTCGCTCTCTTGGGGTACCAAAACATCATGGGTACTCCCCATGAGTCAACAAGATATTCTTCCAAGTTCAACAATCCGATGCTATCAACAGGGGCTCAATTTCCATCATCGTCTGATGCGTTTCATCCTTCTCATCTATCGTAGGGAAATCATTCGACATCGTCCCACTCGCTTTCTTCTTCTGGAACTCACTGATGTTTCCATAATCAAACTTCACAAAATCTCCTCCCAGTATCTCTTCTAATTCATCCCTAGACCTCTCCGGGACTGCCCGCAGGATCTTCGCCAATAGCTCATGAGATCATTCTCGACAACAGTATGCACTTAGGCATCGAAAAGAGCAGGTCAATCAACCGATGCTGCGTTCTAGCATCCACAACCACCAGTTGCATCGGGTATTTGCCGCTACAGTATGGTTCTGCACTGGATCCCATCAGATGTTTCGAGCCCGCTGTCTTGTGATATCCCTCGCTATGTTTCGGATTCATTTCTTTCTCAAGAGCCTCTCGCCAGCTTCAAATATTCTGCTCAGTCTGGAATTACCCCGGGAACACTTCCACGCTCATTGCGGTCACTAATTCATGTGCTGTCTGGAGACGCTCCAATGTTTCTACGGAGCTTGTCATACTATAGAATCCCAAGGCAGTTACCACACACTCCACACACATGCCCTACCAGTCCACAACTGGCGGCCAGGCAGGTGCCTGTTTCCATCCAATACTTCGGGAGATTTCCCTCTGATGGTCCCGTGGGTGGTTTCCCTATCCAAGGCCAGCAAGTGGTGAATCACTTACAAGTCATGCAGGCTCTCAACGTTGTTCCCTTTGTTCCCTTTGTTCCCTTCTAACATCGGCGGTAAGATCCCATGTCAGACCCGCATTCGGATTTAGGCACCACGAAGGTTTCATGAGTTTCCACATAGTCACTAGGCTGGTCTTCAGTCGACCGTCCCATGAACCGCACTCAAAACTTACTTGCCCTTCCAACTTGGGAACCGAGGGTTCGACCACTCGTTCTTCCAGTACTAATCCCAGCTGCAGCTGTTCAGATGTTATCATCCCCTATTCCCGCACTCTCTCCACCCAGAAATCGAGGATTATCGCTTGCTCGAAGTCAAAGTACAATTCCCTCGCTTCTTAGTTAACGAGTCGATTATAAGCCATTCCCAGAACTCTTGACACATACTGAAAGGACTTCTGCCTACCTAACGTCATGCATTCTTTCAGTTTTCTAACTCTTTCCAGCAATTCTCTGATGACTGCCAGTTCTTTGTTAGATCATCTCCTGACTTCCTCTAATTTCCGGTAGCTAACAAGGTCGTCTAATTCCTTTGTCGGGATCCGCAATGGCATGTCCTGGTAGAAATTCAACAAGGCTCTCAACAAGATTTCTTCACGCTTCGTCGACCTCTGTCTGATTGCCTTCACGCATTTTTCTAGCACCGGAGTGGGAATACGATCCACCACGAACTTCACAAAGCAAAGTGCATCTTTGTTTTTTGCCCATGCTATCGCGGATTCGTCCCCGGCGATCAGCACCTGTAGAGCTTCCATCAGTTCTAACTGCTTTTCTCTGGCCTGACTCTCAATGGTGGCTTCATTTTCCCATTTCTTTGTACCATTAAGGCACCATACAAGTCTCACTTACAAATTGTCCTGACACCGGGGTTGGCTATGTACGCCATCAACGATGAGGGAGTGCGCATGGTTTCGTCGAAATACCTCTGTAGGGCCGACTTCCAAGAAACTTTGTTCAGAAGCTCCAAACCGTTCTCATTTGCCTCCCATGATATCACAGTGCCATATTCTTTACTCCTCAGGTTTGAGCCAGTCACCAGATCCTTCAAGTATTCCTGCATGGCTTGCTTATCGTACCAGGCCATCTGGTGTCCTCTCGCGGAATTCCTTGCCTTCACCATCTCTATATTGCCACCAGCAGGATGGGCCATGTGGACTGATTCGGGCACAGTGATGCGACTGTGCTCGACTACGTCGAGCTGTCCTTCCAACTTAATCTTTGTCATGCTCTTACGTGACGTTTTATAGTCTTCCAACACACCGGATCCGCATTGTCTGATGACATCCATCTCCAGTCTGGTGTCAGCCAAGGTCCTCTCGCTCTTCTATGCTTTTAATGCCGTGGAAATTAGTCCTACCAGCAACATAGGTGGCACCTGATTTTCTTTCTTCCTGCCGCCGTGCGTGACACCTCCCCTGTCCAGCTTCGTTAGGACGAGACACCTGCCTGGTAGAACACCTGGTCACTTATCACAATTTCTCCGGGCTCCTCACCATGCGGCGCCATTTCTTCTATCGTCAGATAAAGGCCTCCTCTTGACTCCCTTGCCACTTTCCGCATAACTACTGTCTCTCGTCTGGGCCATTTCAGTCTAGACTTGTCGTCGGCTGGAGTGTACACGTAGTTCCAGTGGCCTGCAGATACCTCTGGCTTCCTCGAAGGCATGGCCTCGATCATCTTTCTGCTGCATAAATCCGGGAAGGTGAACTCGAATGTATGTATCGCTGCAGCATTCCAACTGATGAAGCGCGGCTCCATTCCCTCGCTCCATTTGAGCATTCTCTCCACTGCGTCTTGCGCAGCCTCAATCCTAGGTGCCAAGACTGGACCAGTGACTCCCAATAACATCCTCCTGATGCGCGGATACAGGGAGCACCTATCCGGCAGCGGATTTGATCCCGCCAACCACCTGTCCTTTTCCTTCTAATGGGTCTGGGTCTCCAGCCAAGCCAGGATTTTCACTACGTCTTTCGTACCCTTGGCGATTGCTCGTAGATTCCAGAGCTTATGGTTGAATTGGACGTTCGAAAGCTGCCCATCCGACACTTAAAGCTGTTGTTCAGATCCATCAACACCAAACCAGGCTCCGCAATTCTTCCGAATATTCGATCTTCACTCGCCATTCTCCTCAACTCCCTTTGTTCCACCACCCAGTTCAGCACGGAGCAATCCACCACTGACACGAGATTAACATACAGAACTGAATGTCTATACGCCTCCACCTGTACGTCCGGGAACACATGTGTCACTACAGGCCCGTACACCACGGTAACGAACTCTCTCAATCCGAAGATCAGAACCAGAGGGCCGATCCGCATCATTAGGGTCGATTCGGTCAACAGGGGCATGGCCCCACACTTTTCCATTTCCTTTCCGTCGGAGACTGGTTTATCTTCCCCGGTTAAACTTCGATACTGCTGTAGTAGGTACTGAAGTAGCAAAGTCCTCCGAGCCTTCAGTTTTCGGTAGGAGGCTGTCTCCATTCTTCGGTCCTTGCAGCTGTTCGGGGTAATTCAGTAACACAAACAAGTCTCCCAAACGACCATAGGTCATTACAATCAGTGTGAGCAGACCATCCAGTCGGAGATCGGCCAGTTCCTGAGTGAAGAGTACCACACATCCGTTCACGAAGCTCTCCTGTCCATGGCCACGTACAGTGCCAGCAAAAGGCCAATGGATAACTTCCTGATATTTCTCTCGAAGTTGGTTACTAGGTTCCTCGAGGCCCTAGGATAGCAACTGCTGATAAACGCGGGTGACCAGCCCAGGCCCATTCCCGCGAAGATTGCATCAGAACTTTCATATTTGGCCTTCATTGCCAGCACGTCCGCCTGGAACCGGTCCAAGGACATTGTGTTTATCTCCTGCATCAGGTGCAACACCATCGCGCCTGCCTGCTCTCTTGCGTCTATTATCTTCTTCAGATATTGGTGGATCTCTCTCACCACTGCTGGGACGCCATCAAAGGCGTCTTGTCCCAACGTACACAGCCGTGGTGACAGATACAACCAAAGATTGGTGTGAGGCTTTGTCCTCAAGGCCATAGCCTTAAGGTCTTCTTCTGTGGAGAGGGCGTTTCTTCTCACCAGGTTCCTCCTTTCGTCCCTCACATTATCAATCTGCCGAAACCGTAAACTGTTTGCTAGGCGCTGCACTAACCGGTGCTCATCACCCACTCCTGGCCTCATTTTCAACAGCCGGCCGAAGTTGGAAAGTTCAAATCCCAACCCCTCATCCAACACGACAGGTCGAGATGTCCGATCGAAGGGAGTTCTGATCAAAAGGGGTAGTAAAGGTTGGGATCCACTTGTCGGTTTGGTGCAGGTATCATCACATCAAATCGTCCTTCCGCCAAAAGGACGACTATGGCTTATACGAAATGCAGAGGTTCAGGTAGCGAGGCATAACCAGGAGACAGCACGAAGATAACATTGGCCAGTTGCCTCGCAAAACATTACCGAATTGATTTCTCGGCCTCCAACATGGCAGAGAGAAGTGTCATTATCGCCTCCCCCACAGTCTCCGAGCTTGGGGTAAATCCGTCGATGAGAGCATTCAAGAGTCCTCTACTCTGCAAGTGGTCATTTGATCCAGCTATTATTACCACCTCTGGGTCCACGTTCACCACTATCTGTACAATTATCGCCATTCTCACCGCTTGAACCCAGCACAATTTAGGAGCTGCGAGGGAGACCACATCCGGCGAAAAGAGCGAGCGGGTGTATACAGGCAGTCGGAGCTAGCCACTATCAAGATTTCCCCAGCTTCATTTCTTGAGGTTCATAGGCTGCAAACAGGCTATCTCCCTTTGGTGACTCCAGGTTTGCGTATCTCTTCTCATCACCTTCCACTGGGCTGACCCGGGGTAATCCCTCGAAGGCTCGCCCGCGGAATGTCCCGGGGGCTTCGCAAACTGTCTGTTCATCTTGTGGTTTCTGTTGGTGGGTTTGTGCTCCACTAGAAACTTCCCTTTGCGGTTTGGCGGGGCTCTTTCTCTCACCTGATGACGGACGTCCGTCAATGACCTCGTGTTTAATGGCCCCATGGTGTTATCTCTGGGCAAACCCTGCAGATCCGCCAATCTCAGAGTAGTGTTGGAACTGAATTGTTCCTCTTCGGCCAAAAGCCAATCTACTCCTGCTATTAGGTATAACCCCGGATACCGTAGGATTGTGCCCACTAAGCATTTTCTTTGCGTCTGCATGTAATGTCAGCAGCGTTTTCATGTTCAACTCATTCGCCATTTCTGATTTATATTGTCCCCACTGGCTGGGGTCCGATCTATTCCATAACAACTCACTGAGTCTGATTGTATCAATAACCGCTGCAGAATCTGCTTGCAAGTTCCTTTGAGCCGATGGCGCACTTGTAGGTTGGCTTGAGGTGCTCGTAGTCGCTTGATGAGGCACCTGTGGTAGACCGCCTCTTGTCCCAAGTCGATTCTCCAACGACTGACCTCGGGAATTGGGGGGGGGGGGGGTCCCAACCTCTACCTCACGTCAGAATTGGGAGTGGGCTGCACCAGGTTTGCCTCTGTCGTTCAAGTTACAACAGACATAATTTCGAATTCTAAACAACAGGACAAAGATCTACTTGAAGGATACAGAGAACTGCATCAAGAAACCTCACCTGAAATCAAAACTTTAGCTATAATACGAAACAACAATAGCAATTTGAGTGATATCTTAAAAAAGAAAAAGAAACCGTCAAAAAACAACGAGAAGCACGAAGGAAACGAGAACAGAAATAAATTGTGAGTTTAAATTTCAATTCGTGACGGGACTGGGCTTAATTGTCCAGGCTTGGATCAAATTGTAAATAAATTTTCTCTATCCTATTTTCTCCTTCTTTCTGTATCCACCAATATGACTAAAAATTGCAAACCGTGCAAAAAATCCATAAATGCCAGGGACAGATGTTTTAGTTGTGTATCTTGCAATGCTCAAATGCATCTTAAGGGCACCTGCACTGGTCTTACTAACACCGCCATAAATGGCATAAAACACTTGGGTTTAAACGCAATGGTTCTATGCGACACATGTGTCACTAATAACGAAAGAGATAACTTCATAAAGTGTAGGACCATGATGCAAATAAACGAGAAAATTGAAAAAGAGAGTGAGGTAATACAAGCACGTCTTGAAAATATGGAAAAAAGGCTGACGGCATTGGTTGATGAAAAAGTCGAAAACTCTACAAAAACCACTTGCAAAAAACTGGAAAAAAAGCTATGCAGATGTACTCAGTGTGAAACCTGTCAAAGATATGAAAGCTCAACCAGGTGATTAAAAAGTTGATCTGGTGTCCACCAGCTTTGATCATTTCATGTTTATCCTCATTTATCATATATTTACATAGGTCCTGCATTTTCTTGATTTTGTCTGGAGTGTGTTTTAGTTTTTTGTGAGCGTTTCAATTCGGCTGTGTTTAGTTTCTTTAGCATTTGTGATATATCGGTTTTATCCAGAGAGATCTTATTGAGCGATGTTTCGTTCTACGCGGAGTGTGTTCCAGTCAAATGCTTTTCGGCCATATATTCCCCTTACTGCCAGTCAACTAGTATCAGAAATCAAACCCCTAATCAATTTGCATCCTCGAATTGAAGGCATTGTCTATTGTCAGGGAGACGGTGCACCCTATATTCTTGAAGTAAAACATGAAATACATCATAATATCAGAAAAAGCTTCCGTATACAGCGGATCAGAGAAGATTTCGAGAAATCAAATGGCGAAAGTTTTGTCCCCACAATCGAAAAACTTCATGAGGTACTAAACAAGTTAGGAGTTAAACCACAAATTGAAGAAATAAAAAGCCTAGGGAAATTCATCAAAGAGCACGTTAAGTCACAAATTTTATTAATAACTCTGTAACGGAACATGAAGCACGATTGGTGCTGGCAAAGAGCTTTGAAAAAAGAGATGAACTACGAGATGAGGAAATTTACCTTCTGCCAGCATTATCGAATGAAGATGCGAGGAAGGAAATGCCTAAAAAGACGAAGAGAACTTCTAGATGAAGGAGTTCCAAAGGAGAAAATCAAAATCAGGAATTTTGAGCTGTTCAATGATGGGAAAAAAGAAATGATAGAAGCCGAACAAGCAGATGATGCTTGACTAGGCTTTCCCATCATCCTGCAAATGAATGTAAGAAGTTTCATAAATCTCGAACGACGAATGAAGTTTGCAAATGCTAAAGCAACATCAAACTATGACATAATGTCTCTGCGAGACTTGGTTAAATAAAAACATTGCATCATCTGAATTAATGCTAAATGAATACAGTATTTATAGATCAGAACGACAAACAGACAAAGATCGGAATTTGCACGGTAGAGTACTAATGGCAGTGAAACAAACATTTTCCAAATGCAAACTGGATTGACTATAGTAGCACCAAAAGTAAAGAAAACTCAATAATTGAACTAATCGAGCAACATCAGTTTGAGCATGCAATGGATTTTCCAACTTGTGGCAAAAACACCCTAGACATTACATTTTTCAAAAGTTGTCACATTCATGCGACTCCTGACGAAAATTTCTCAAAAATTTACAATTGCTCCGACCACAAAGCAATCAGCATTCTACTTGAATGTCCTCACCATGAGGTAAAAGTCACTATTGAAAACTTTCGAAGCTTCGGTAGCGTGGACTATAACGAAATCAAGAAATCAATACTAAGTGAGCCTTTCTCACCAGTATGTCACACAAACATCAATATAATGTGCGAGGAACTTTACGACTATTTGGAAAATTTGGTAAACCAACATGTGCCCAGAAGAACGAGACGTCGCCAATCACTCCCGCCATGGATTGCACTTAGTACCTCAAACATCATGAACAAACTGCGAACACAAACTAGATTATACAAATTGAAACCTACAAGCTACCGCAGAAATCTCATTCTATCTCTAGATAAAATGGTGAAAGAAGCAGTAGAGGAAAATAGATTAAATTATCAGGAAAATTTGATGTCCACTCGTAACACAAATTTAATTTTCAAACAATTTAAAAGTCTGAAAAAATCAGAAACTCTCCCAAAGACTATGATCAAGTACGACATAGCTGTTTCCAAAGCCAAACAAAACGTGAACTTTTTGATTGAATATTTTCACTCTGTCTTTTCGCCCAAATCAAGCTTCAACCTCAGTGACATGAAGTGCGAAAACACGATATTGAGTAACTTCAGTATCTCAAAAACATATTTAAACCAAATTGTAACAGAGCTTGACATAACAAAATCGCGGGGCCCAGATGGACTCCCACCGATTTTCTTCCAGCGAACGGCCAGAGAACTGACCACATTTTTGCATTGCGTTTTAAAAACATCAAGAGGGTAAGAAAAATACCAGATAAATGGAAAGTTGCGGCTGTGTCGCCTATTTACAAGAAAGGTGACAAACGACTAATGGAAAACTACCGGCCGGTGTCACTCCTAAATAATATGAGTAAACTCCTGGAAAAATGCATGTTTCCAGCGCTGTACGACCATTTCATCAAATTTCTCAGTCAGCATGGTTTTGTTAAAAAGTGTCAGTTGTTACAAACATATTATGTTTTTTGAAAAAAATCTACGAAGCAATTGACAAGAACGCTGAAAACCATGTGATCGCATTCTATACTGACTTCTCAAAGGCATTTGACAAAGTCCCGCACTACGAAATACTACAGAAAATGAGCAAAATTGGAGATGGGGGCTGTATCCTAGAAATAATCTCAGACTATCTCAGATACAGGAAACAGTTTGTTCATGCTGACAATTTCTCATCAGAAACTTTAGAAATTACAAGTGGCGTACCACAAGGATCGTTGATTGGTCCATTATTCTTCTGCATCTTCATGAATGATCTTCCTGAAGTATTGATATTTAGTGACCCGCATATCTTTGCAGACGACCTAAAATTACTAGCAGTGAATGTAGACACAAAGGACATCCAGCAGAACCTAAAAAGTGTTGAAAACTGGGTAGGCAAAAGCAAAATGAGTCTGGCACTGGAAAAATGTTTTAAAGTCGATTTTAGAGGAAATCAACACGAATTCCTTCTTTGTGAAACAGCAATGGAAAGCCCGAATGTGATAAAGGATCTAGGAATACATGTGTCTAAACATTTAACATGGACAACCCATATTGACTCAAGAATATCGAAAGCGAATAAAACATTCCATTGCATCCGCAGAAACTTAGAATTCAAAGTCAAAATGCCCATAAAACTTGGTCTGTACAAATCCTTAATACTTCCTGTTCTAACGTATGGTCTAATTATTTGCAATATCTCAAGAAACGACTTAGGGAGATTAGAAAGGTTCCAAAAGAAAGTCTTAAAATGGATCACGGGAAACGATTCTGTCTATACAGAGCAGCTGAGATTGTTAAACATCATGCTTCTGGCGTTGTTTCTCTAGCTGAACGATTTACTGATGATGGCGAAATTCAAGCATGAAGAAAACGATCACATTAAGCTCCCGGCAAAAATTGAAAATCCAGGAAGAACGAAAGAAATTTTCAACCTAAACAAGACCAGAACTGAAAAAGCTAGAGGAGAGTATACATTCAGGCCGTGCCGTCTAATGAACCGATTAAATTAGAAAATTGAATTTTGAGAAATGCGAGGCTTAAAGCGAAGACTGATACAGATGATGTGGAAGTTTTTCGACGATCAATTCTCAGAACAAAACAAGTGCTCATGGGTCCTCTTCTGCGACTGCAACTTGTGCCGAAACAACTGGACAAAATTTCGAGAACTTTGGGGGTATCATCCCATCAGTATCCTACTGAAAATTCACAACAACAACAAGAACAATATACCATTGTTCGATCAGAATCTCAATATTCCTCCAGAATATTCCCTTGAAAAGTTGAGATCAATGTCCCGCGAGAAACTGTCGAACTCAGTTTTACATTTGCTTGCTTATAGTTGCCCATGAAACTCCAGTTCTTTGATAATTTGTAACAAATTCGGCAGTTTTTTTTTGTGACATTGAGTTTAAGACCTTCCCTGCTTTTTTGCAATAAATGATTTTGTAGTTCATGTTGGTAAATATGAAGCCTAATATCCCATTTGATGTTTTCGGGAAATCTACCAGTTTCTGCATATCGTTTTCAACGGATAGGTCAATCAGTTATTGCATTTCAGTTTTGTTTGATGTATAGTCTGCCCGGTCAATATCGTTTTTTTAAAAATGTAATCAGAAGGTCAAAAGTATCATAATAACCGAGGTTACAGTCAGGAGTCCCTTCGTCACGTATTCCAGTCAAAATACTCGGAATTTTCTAGATATGGAAGTGATAATGATAAAGAGGAGATGATAAGTGTTCAAAGTCGCTTATGTTGAAGTCATCATATATGAAAGTTGCACTTTAAGTCTTTGATAGAATTTTATCTCCTCACAGAAGTTGTATACCTCTTCCATTTTGATGTAGTATGGCGATAGAACCGATGGGTTGTTGAAGCAATTTGTAACGACGGTATTGTCGTTAGGTAGTAGTGAGCATGCCATTGTCGCTCCTGGTATTCAGGTTTGTAGTGCTATTTCTTCGGATATGTAAGTCTTTTCCACTGCAATTAGACACATTGCCCAGTCGTAAATAGAGAGGTTTCCTTTTTTCCGTCGCTGTTAATTGATTGGACGAATGTTTCAGTGTCCGGAGACCTTTATAACCCGTTATTCATTCGTTTACTCTAGTCAAGTTTTTTATGACCATTAGGCAGTGCCTCTTGTGGTCATTTCTAATGTTCTTTTTTATCTCCGTTCGAATTCTTACATGTCAAATCCAATCGCTTTCCAATGTTTGTCCAGTTTCCACTTGAATTCGTCGATGGTCTTGCTTTGCACTGTTTCCTGTGGCAGATTGTTACAGCCGAGAGGTGCTCTTACCGTGAAGAAATTTTTTTTCGCATTTCTAGATTTGCTTTACCTACTACTACTTTACAAGCGTTACCTCTATAATCCCTATCATTCCGCTCGAATAGTCCCGCAGTGGGATTCCTATCATAGAAACCATAGCAGATTTTATACATTTCTATCATTGTCCCTCTTCTCCTTCTGTATTCCAGCGATGATAGATTCAGTTCTTTAAGGCGTTCGTAATAGGATAGATTTTTTATACCACTAACTAGACGCGTCGCTGTTCTTTTTACGTTTTCCAAGATCTTTTGATGCTTGCTCAACCTTGGGTGCCAGATTAAGTTCGTAAATTCAACGTGTGGCCGTATCAAGCATTTGCAGATGTTTAAAAATACTTGCTTCTTGACTTTAGTGAAGCTTTTCTTAAATACTGCTATCATGCCGTTTGCCTTATTGGCTTTTTTATTGATAGTGGGTGAAGAATGGGTGAATTTTTGCTTACAACTGAGAGATGGTAAATTCACCTTGTTCTACGTCCCTGAAACAAATTGATTGTCTCCGATTAAAGCCACGTGAAAACCACGATCTTCCGTGTCCTGGTCTTTAACCCGAAACTTTGAGCGTGAGTATTGGCACAATGAAGTCGGATGCCGTCTTCCTTGCTATCGGTGAATTCGGTAGATTTCAAGTTCTGACCATATTGTTTCTTACAATGTTAGGCATCATTGGTCACTCAGACTTCTTAACTTATACATTGTTTTACAACAAGCCCAAACATACGTGTGTGATACCAAAACAATATCTTGATAACGAGACACGCAGCTTGATATCTGCTCAAAATTCGACTGTTGACCAAGCATTCCAGTACAAAGGCAAGGATGACGATGAGCTTCTTGAAACTTACTGTAACCACAACATTAGGCCATAAATACCTCTAACTGATGAATCAGAACCAGACACAGTCAATTGTTCTGAGTGGGAGTTCAATAAAGGTTACCCATTTGGAAAAACGTTTGTCTCTTTGTTTGATATGCTTTGTCAATATAAGTTTCGGAAGGCTTTGGGTGAATCATTAACAGCAATTGGGATTTCATTTGGTGCTGTAACTTTTGGATTTCTTTCTGACCGTTATGGGCGTGTGAATACACTAGCTCTAGCTGCATTTTGAAATGTATTTGCAATTGGATGCTGGTTGCAGCAGAAGGCGCAGATATGCTATGGCTCTTCTATATCAGATATTGTTGTGTATGCGCGTGTTCTCATGGATTGTACTTGTTGTTTTTTGTGTACATAATTGAAATAACGGGACCAGGAATGCGCTTGTTTGCTCCTGCTCTTCGGAACCTGTTTGAAGTTGTCGAGGAAGTGTACTGCTTAGGACTTGTATACGTTTTTATGGACTGGACGCATGGAATATGTGGAGTGCTGATGTTACTGGTTCTCAAATATTGTTGCGAGTCACCGCTCTGGTTGATATCCAAAGGTCTTGAAACACAGGCAGAATATGTGCTGCTTGGAATAGCTGAAATTGCATATGCGCAATTTCATAGCTCAAGCACTTTCCGAAGAGTACAAGAGTTCATCAGTGCAATCTAATGGGTCTTCACAGTCTGCGTCAGCAGCTCAAAGTTGGACTAGATATCTGAATGTATACTTCATAAGTGAGCGACATTTCTCAAGCTTCCGACTTTTTTTGAAGGTTCAGCTTTCTTCCAAGTTACTGTAACACCCATGCTTGATACGACAAAGCCCGATAGCTCGATTCAAGTCGGGAACTGTTTTTTTTGCAAGCTGAAATTTTTCTGTGCTCGAATTAATTTTATGCACTGCTGCAGATATCGGTTTTAGGTTTTTTGATTTCTTGAGTTTGATATGTTTGATTTTGCGCTCTTGATGATGCAAATGTCTTGGATAAATGTTACAAAAAAGGCTATGGCTGCTCGGAATGTAGCTTACTTGTTGATGCTTCAATTTTTTGAGCAAAAACTTACATGCCTAACTCAAAATAAGAAAAAATCATTTGAAGATGTTTTTAAAAAACGCTTCGTTCAAGGAGTTAAATGTGTTTTTAAAAGAATTGAATATTTTGCTTTTTAATAGTTTTTTCTGTTAATAATTCAAAAGGCTACATTGTAAGTTCTTGTTGTAACCGCATTCAGTTTCTATCAAAGGCCTGGAAAATCATGAATTTAATTTTTGATTACAAACAGCCATTGTAAAATCAGTTTGTTGTTCTAGAGTCAAAAGTATCGGGGAAGTTGGAAATGAGGATCTTCGTTAAAAGCTACCCGAACTTATGCATCAAAGGCATTCTCTTCGGAATCAACTGGTGTGTAGTTCCGGCAGGCTTCTATGCCATCTTTTTCTCCGTTCCCAATTTAGGAGGAGACAAGTATTTCAACATATTCCTCTTCAGCGTGATCGACTCTTCATGTACTTTTTCTGCTGCCTCTTCATGGAGAGATTTGGCAGGAAGTTTGCCTAGTTGTTGTCCATGGTGGCCGGAGGTATGACTGGCCTCCTAATTATGATCTTCAGACACAGTGATGTAGACGGGATGGTGACCGCGCTGAGTGTATTCGGCGCAATGTGTTTCTCGTCGTGTTACACAATCATATACATCTGGACTTCAGAAGTGTTTCCAACTACCATGCGCAATTCTTCCATGGGTTTCTGGTGAGTGGAACATAACAGCCATTTTTTAGACTATTTTTTAACAGCTTGTTTCCTTCATGTTTCTTAGCTTTCCAGTTTTTATCAACAACATTTTTTTGGAATTATTCGATTTTTGTTCTTGATTTTTTAGTTTTTAGGCATGCGGAGTTTTGTTTTTCTTACGCATGCAGAGCGTATTGATAATACGAAGTGAGCTTTTTTGACCCAAGCCGTAAATAAAAGTGCTCATTTGTTTATAATTTTACAACGGTGCTAAGGATTTTAGCAGACTGGTTTTTTAGCAGACTCAAAAATTGACCAATCAGAAAACTTCATTATTTATTCAGATAAAAATGCTCAAAAACGCAGATTTTTGAATTCTATCAATGCATCAATGCATATTAACAAAAATTAACGGAAGTAACAAGTTAAACAACAATTCATTGATTTTTTGAAATATCAAGGCTATACCGTCCCAATACTCGAGTTCTGATGAGTTTCCGCAGAGGTAAAAGCTCTTAAAGCTCTCGAAATTTCAGTTTTCGTTTTTTTTTTCAAAGGCGGGCACTCCCCCCGGTTCACATGTCGTATTTGCAGACGAGACTGCAATTCCTCATACGATAATTTTTTTAAAATTTCGCTTTCTTGATATAATAAGAATCGCTTTTTGCTCAATGTCATTGACCATGGTGGATCAATTTTGATATCCGCGAAAAATTTTGGAGATAGTGGCAAAACTCTTAATTGGTTTCGGGTCATAAAATGACGGATTTTTTCGTAATTTGGAGGCAAAAAACTTCTTTTCCGTCCTCGTTCTGCAGTTTATTGGAAAAATCTTGATATTCGTTTCGAGATAGGTTTTCCAGCTTCGTGGTGGGATCGTTTTTGAGTTTTTCATGAAACTTGCAATCAATTATTTCATCTTGGGGCGTTAAATGATTATGGCTAGAGGTATCTGTAAATCAAACGAAAAACTAGAGTCACAATTATTGTCACCATTTGTAATATTGAGTAAATCCTTTTTTGATTTTTTTGAACAGAAAATCATTGCTTAATAGGTCCCCCCCCACCCAATTTTGCATTGAATTTTTGAGAATTTCATTGAGAATGAACTGAAATTAAGTTTGAAACTTGCTAAGTTGAGTGCAAATTTTTGATTACAAAGCGTGAAATAATGATGCTCAACCCAGACTTAATGGCGCCGCAGCCCCAGCTAATTGCGTGTCAATCAAAGTCTGCTAAAAGCCCCTTTTTTTCAGTTTTCATGCTAAGATGTCGGTCCCCTTTCATAATAATAGCAGTGATAGTTCGGTTTTATCCACGGAGATCTTATTGAGCGATGTTTCGTTCTACGCGGAGTGTGTTCCAGTCAAATGTTTTTCGGCCATATATTCCTCGTACTGCCAATCAACTAGTATCAGAAATCAAACCCCTAAACAATTTGCATCCTCGAATTGAAGGCATTGTCTATTGTCAGAGAGACAGTGCACCCTATATTCTTGAATTAAAACATGAAATACATCATAATATCAGAAAAAGCTTCCGTATACAGCGGATCAGAGAAGATTTCGAGAAATCAAATGGCGAAAGTTTTGTCCCCACAATCGAAAAACTTCATGAGGTACTAAACAAGTTAGGAGTTAAACCACAAATTGAAGAAATAAAAAGCCTAGGGAAATTCATCAAAGAGCACGTTAAGTCACAAATTTTATTAATAACTCTGTAACGGAACATGAAGCACGATTGGTGCTGGCAAAGAGCTTCGAAAAAAGAGATGAACAGCAAGATGAGGAAATTTACTTTCTGCCAGCATTATCGAATGAAGATGCCAGGAAAAAAAACTTATGCCTAAAAAGACGAAGATAACTTCTAGACGAAGGAGTTCCAAAGGAGAAAATCAAAATCAGGAATTTCGAGCTGTTCAATGACGGGAAAAAAGAAACGATAGAAGCCGAACAAGCGGATGATGCTTGACTAGGCTTTCTCAACATCCTGCAAATGAATGTAAGAAGTCTCATAATACTCGAACGACGAATGAAGTTTGCAAATGCTATAGCAACATCAAACTATGACATAATATGCCTCTGCGAGACTTGGTTAAATAAAAACATTGCATCATCTGAATTAATGCTAAATGAATACAGTTTTTATAGATCAGAACGACAAACAGACAAAGATCGGAATTTGCACGGTGGAGTCCTAATGGCAGTGAAACAAACATTTTCATCTAATTTATTGCCAAATTAGCAACCTGAATGTTGTTTAACTTGCAGCATCCAAATAAACGATAAGCGAATTATTGTCTGCTGTTTTTACAATTCTCCTTTGAGCAGCAAATGTCGCTTTTGTCGAGGCGATTTTGCACAAATTTTAAATGAAATCGAAAAATCAAATCAATCAACTGCAACAATTTTTTGCGCAGATGTAATTTTTCCAAATGCAAACTGGGTTGACTATAGTAGCACCTAAAATGAAGAAAACTCAATAATTGAACTAATCGAGCAACATCAGTTTGAGCAGGCAATAGATTTTCAAACTTGTGGCAAAAACACCCTAGACATTACACTTTTCAAAAATTGTCACATTCATGCGACTCCTGACGAAAATTTCTCAAAAATTTACAATTACTCCGACCAAAAAGCAATCAGCATTCTACTTGAATGTCCTCATCATGAGGTAAAAGTCGCTATTGAAAACTTTCGAAGCTTGGGTAGCGTGGACTATAACGAAATCAAGAAATCAATACTAAGTGAGCCTTTCTCACCAGTATGTCACACAAACATCAATATAATGTGCAAGGAACTTTACGACTATTTGGAAAATTTGGTAAACCAAAATGTGCCCAGAAGAACGAGACGTCGCCAATCACTTCCGCCATGGATTGCGCTTAGTACCTCAAACATCATGAACAAACTGCGAACACAAACTAGATTATACAAATCGAAACCTACAAGCTACCGCAGAAATCTCATTCTATCTCTAGATAAAATGGTGAAAGAAGCAGTAGAGGAAAATAGATTAAATTATCAGGAAAATGTGATGTCCACTCGTAACACACAATTAATTTTCAAACACTTTAAGAGTCTGAAAAAATCGGAAACTCTCCCAAAGACTATGATCAAGGACGACATAGCTGTTTCCAAAGCCAAAGAAAAAGTGAACTTTTTAAATGAGTATTTTCACTCTGTCTTTTCGCCCAAATCATGCTTCAACCTCAGTGACCTGAAGTGCGAAAACACAATATTGAGTATCTCAAAAACATATTTAAACCAAATTATAACAGAGCTTGATATAACAAAATCGCGGGGCCCAGATGGACTCCCACCGATTTTCTTCCAGCGAACGGCCAGAGAACTGACCACATTTTTGCATTGCGTTTTAAAAACATCAAGAGGGTAAAGAAAAAACCAGATAAATGGAAAGTTGCGGCTTTGTCGCCTACTTACAGGAAAGTTGACAAACGACTAATGGAAAACTACCGGCCGGTGTCACTCCTAAATATCATGAGTAAACTCCTGGAAAAATGAAGATTTCCAGCGCTGTACGACCATTTCATCAAATTTTCCACAAGAAGTCAGCATGGTTTTGTTAAAAACCGTTCAGTTGTTACAAACATTATATCCTTCTTGAAAGAATTCTACGAAGCAATTGACAAGAACGCTGAAAACCATGTGATCGCAATCTATACTGACTTCTCAAAGGCATTTGACAAAATCCCGCACTACGGATTACTACAAAAAAGAGCAACATTGGAGTTGGAGGCTTTTTCCTAGAAATAGTCTCAGACTAACTCAGATACAGGAAACAATTTGTTCGTGCTGACAATTTCTCATCAGAAACTTTAGAAATTACAAGTGGCGTACCACAAGGATCGTTGATTGGTCCATTAAACTTCTGCATCTTCATAAATTATCTTCCTGAAGTATTGAAATTTAGTGACCCATATATCTTTGCAGACGACCTAAAATTACTAGCAGTGAATGTAGACACAAAGGACATCCAGCAGGACCTAAAAAATGTTAAAAAATGGGTAGACAAAAGCAAAATGAGTCTGGCACTGGACAAATGTTTTAAAGTCGATTTTAGAGAAAATCAACACGAATTCCTTCTTTGTGAAACAGCAGTGGAAAGCCCGAATGTGATAAAGGATCTAGGAATACATGTGTCTAAACATTTAACATGGACAACCCATATTGACTCAAGAATATCGAAAGCGAATAAAACGTTCTATTGCATCCGCAGAAACTTAGAATTCCAAGTCAAAATGCGCATAAAACTTGGTCTGTACCAATCCTTAAGACTTCTTGTTCTAACGTATGGTCTAATTATTTGCAATATCTCAAGAAACGACTTAGGGAGATTAGAAAGGTTCCAAAAGAAAGTCTTAAAATGGATCACGGGAAACGATTCTGACTATACAGAGCAGCTGAGATTGTTAAACATCCTGCTTCTGGCGTTGTTTCTCTAGCTGAACGATTTCCTGATGATGGCGAAATTCATGCATGAAGAAAACGATCACATTAAGCTCCCGGCAAAAATTGAAAATCCAGGAAGAACGAAAGAAATTTTCAACCTAAACAAGACCAGAACTGAAAAAGCTAGAGGAGAGTATACATTCAGGCCGTGCCGTCTAATGAACCGATTAAATTAGAAAATTGAATTTTGAGAAATGCGAGGCTTAAAGCGAAGACTGATACAGATGATGTGGAAGTTTTTCGACGATCAATTCTCAGAACAAAACAAGTGCTCATGGGTCCTCTTCTGCGACTGCAACTTGTGCCGAAACAACTGGACAAAATTTCGAGAACTTTGGGGGTATCATCCCATCAGTATCCTACTGAAAATTCACAACAACAACAAGAACAATATACCATTGTTCGATCAGAATCTCAATATTCCTCCAGAATATTCCCTTGAAAAGTTGAGATCAATGTCCCGCGAGAAACTGTCGAACTCAGTTTTACAATTGCTTGCTTATAGTTGCCCATGAAACTCCAGTTCTTTGATAATTTGTAACAAATTCGGTAGTTTTTTTTTTAATTTTGCGTCGTTGTGTGACATTGAGTTTAAGACCTTCCCTGCTCTTTGCAATAAATGGTTTTGTAATTCGTGTTGGTAAATATGAAGCCTAGTATCCCATTTGATGTTTTCGGGAAATCTACCAGTTGCTGCATATCGTTTTTAACGGATAGGTCAATCAGTTTTTGCATTTCAGTTTTGTTTGATATTTAGTGTGCCCGGTCAATGTCGTTTTTTTTTAATTTAATCAGAAGGTCAAAAGTATCATAGTAACCGAGGTTACAGTCAGGAGTCCCTTCGTCACGTATTCCAGTCGAAATACTTGGATTTTTCTAGATATGGAAGTGATAATGATTGTGACATTCGACCAGAATGGCCAAAATGCAATTTATGCAGGATTCGAATTTTGAGCAGTAAGCCTTCCGAGTTGATGATTTCGAAGGATTAGCGAAGTTATTGGAACGTTTAGCCAAACGGTGAGGGCTAGAATATTCTAGTATTTTAAATTTTCAAAAATTCGAATGATGACGTCACGTTTCTGAGAAGTGCTGAAACGGCCATTTTAACAAAAAAGCGAGTAAAGAACAGAACAACTTTTATCTGCGATTGCGAACAGTACGAAAATCGAGATTGGAAAACGACAACGAACTACAGAATAGCAGAGAACGCTCCGAGTTGCAACTATTGTGCTGCTACAATAGTTGCAAGGCTGTTGCCAACAACGGTGAAGGGTGAGAACCAGCCTTCCGGATTAGCAAGAAATCAAGAGTAAGGAGCTTGATTCGGCGGATTCAAGAATCCGGAAGGGTCTCGGGACGGAAACTTTTATTAACTCACATAAACTTTTAGCATCCTGTCATGTCCTGACTTGAATTTAACTGATATTTTGATTAGTTTTGACAAGGATGAGGTGCTAGGAGTTGGGGGAAAGGGTTGATCCATCTTCGATGGAGATGATGATTTTTATCTACTGAACAAAAACAATGGTAATATGATAAGTAGTAGCCCTGTTTTTAGGAGTGACCTCGTGGTCTGGGGATACAGAGACCCAGCCATGAGCTCACTAATTTCGCATGTAATTCAGTTAATTTGAGCGTTCTGGTCGAAGCCGGAGAACAGTAACGTTTTTGTCAGCCTGATGTAAGAAAGACCACCGAAAAGTACTGGCTTGGTAGAGACGGTGAAAAACATGCAAAGCTCTGTTTAGACGCTAGCCAGTCGTCTTAAGACTTAGTTTTGTTATCCGTCGATATGTATCTTCCGGGCGAATGTTACATGTATGTTTTTATGGCGCTCCTGGGTGTTATTCTTTCATAACATCATGACCGGCGGAACCGTTAACGAGCACTCCGCGCCGAGCGGATGCTCACATTAACGCCCTTAATAGGCCTAAACTGCCGGGGCGGAAGGGTAGTTCGGAACGCGTAAGCCTTCCGGATTACCGTGAATAGTTTTTTAACCTAGTTAAGACCGAAAATTCACGAACCAGGAAGGGTGGGGGGAATCATGAACCCCTCATCCCCTGAGTGGTTTGTGACCAAAAACACTTAAAGATATCAGCAAAACCAAACAAAAAGTAGTATAGTACCCAAGAAAAACAAAAAACATAAAAAATAACCGAAAAAACCAAAAACAGTAAAAAAGTAAAAAATCAGTAGAAATCATCCCCCCAGACAAGATGCGATTCAACCCCCCCGTTTGTTGTTGATAGATATATTGTTGTTACAGGCATTTATATCAGTCAGGATTGTTACGATCAATTTTGTAGCCCGTTTGTGAGGCTTGTACTGTAGGGTTATTTGAGCATTTAAGCACGTTAATGATAAATTGCGCTCAATCCGGAAGGGTCAGCTGATTTGCGCTCAATTCGGAAGGGTCTTGGGTGAAGACCGATCCGGCAAGCAGTTCAAGGAGCAACAAGAAGGGGCTCAACGACAACAACAATCGACTGTTGGGTATCGTTAACAAGTTTTGTATCCCTTTTGGTACAAAAAGTAAGATAGTAATCTGTGGGGGGCTCGACAGTGCTGCACTGTAGTGACCCTTCACCGAACTGCGAATATCCGAGTTAAGCACCTTAATTCGGATAATAAACAAACCCGGAGGGGTATAGTATTACTAATATTATTATTCATATAGCCTATATTAATAGTCACATATCGTTTTTCAGTGAAAAACAACGAAAACAGACCGGTTTTTAGGGTCAAAATAGCGATATTTTGATCCCCCCACAAGTCGCGATTTTTGAGATATCGATATTTTTTGAAACGGAAAAAAGCGCTAAGTTAGTGTGTTACATCGTAACTGCACTACTGTAATAAGTAGAACCGGTTAACTTTAGTTCGGAAGTGGTTGGAACTAGTTTGGTACCAAAAACCAAATTTTCCCAATTTTTGATAGTAAGAAACACTAAAAATTTAGAAAATTTTTTGAAATTTTTGAGGTAGGACAGTAAAAATAGTTGTTCGGACAACGTCCACTAGTGAATCTACAAGTCTTAAAATCCGCTACCCGAAAGCCTTCCGGGTTGCAGAGAAATCGAACATAACGTGTTTGATTTGGTGGATTCATCAATCCGGAGGGGTCCAGGTAGCATAGTTTTTCGCAAAATTTTTCTACAATAGCGTTTTAGATTGGGTCTTTTGCATTGAACTAGAAGAGTATAGGCCTTCTGAGCTCAGATCAATAACTTTTAGGTCGAAAGGACCAGATTTGCGGAAAAAGTTAGGCGGAACCTATAAGAGAGAAAATTTTTTGAGTTCGGAAAAAAGACGTTTTGGTTAACAACTTTGGAACTACAGATCATATCGAGTTGATCTTGGTACCAATAGATCAGAAATTAGCTGAGCTTACTAATAGGATCAGAAATTTTTCGGAAAAGCGAGCGAGAAAATTTTTTGAGATTGTTTTTAGCAAATTACACAAATCCGGAGGGGTACACCCTTCACGTTTTATAAATTTTTCTGAAAAACCCTTATACCCCTACCAAAAGTTGATAGCGATTGAACTAAGTAACTTAGGACAGTTCTAGACAAAAAGGGAAGGCTGAAGGCACAAGACAACCATAATAGAGTCGAAGTTAGGCAAGTGATAAGACCCTTCACCGTTAGTGTGAATTGTCAAATAAGTGCCTTAACTTCAATCCGGAGGGGTCTAGGAAAGGACCCTATACCCTTCCCAGTTAATTCAAACAGCATAAAAGCAACGCAGAACGTATCCGGAGGGGTATAAGCTGAAATTAAGAAAACTACAAAAAGTTACTTTGACAGAGCTAAGGGCTCCCAATCCGGAGGGGTCGAAATTTTTCAAAGTCAGAGGGGTCCGAATCCGGAGGGGTCTACTTTCCACAAAACCGGAGGGGTCCGAATCCGGAGGGGTCTTATAGTTGCTAATTCCGAGGGGTCCCAATCCGGAGGGGTCTATATTCTGACAGTCCGGAAGGGTCCTATTTGTGCCAATCCGGAGGGGTATGATTTTATTAAGGACTTAGGTAAACGAAAGAAAGACTAAAAAGCGAGAGGTATTAGGTTATTAATACACAGGCTAGGTATCAGTGACTGCACTGGTAACTTGCCTCTCAAAAAGAACCAGACTAATACAAAACAGGTCCGAACTCGGATATTCGCGACACTAAGTCTAAATTAAAAAGAGCGTGACTCATTGGTGTGGATTGAAACATAATACGTTTTTGGGAAAAGTAACTGCCCTGAGGATTTTAGTAGGTCTAGCTCGGGCAGTCCGGAGGCAGATAGGTAACACAGTACTCGGTGGGTGCAATAGACGCCCACTTGAGAAAATTACTGCCTTCAAAGTTTTGTCTGTTTGGTGCAGCACCAAGCAGGGAAAGCTTTTTCTTTAAAAGACAGGTTCGACTATTGTACTGCGACCGACTAAGAGTACAAGACACATACGTTTTTTTTATATATACATTCATATTGTGTCAATATATATATTTTTTTGTTCTTGATTTTAAATCAACCTAAACTGTGCTTGATTGGGTGGTGACTACACTATCTTTTAAATTGACTGATAACATCATATTGTGCTAGTTTCCAGATCTTTGGACCGATAATCGGCTAGTGTGAATAAATTTTATACAAACTGTACTCTGACAACATACAGGGATTCGTGGTCACTATTTAATAGAATCTGGTGAAATTTATTGTGTTGTGTCATTATTATTGTTAATGAAACTATAAGGTCTCTAGCAATTGAGTCAAGAGTAGGCATAGGAAAGTGACAAATAAAGAATGAGTTTAGACAAGTCAAGGATACCAAAACGAGGTAATAGCTCTAGGAAATTCATACCTGAAAAGCAAAGAAAAACGATGACCGATCCTTTTGTGGATTGGATCAAGCGAACCCGGTCCGATAAAGAGGGGACGGTTTCAGGCAGAATGGTTGAAACGAGAAGTCAAAAGACCTCAGAAGAGCGAAGAGAACTGTTAGAAGTGGAGGTCAATACGGACCATACCATGAACGACAACCAGGGAGTAAATGGACTGGAAGGGAGAGGCAGAAGGCTGGCGAGTGAATCTACTCCGGTAGAACAAGGCCATGATTTTGCCACTTCCACCGGGACGTTGGATCGAGAGGAGATGTCGGAACTGTCCGACATCTCAACTGAAGTAACGGCAACTAGAAGATCTCCGACAGACAACACTATGATGGCAAGCGGAACTGGAAAACAAACAACCTCATCATCGTTCTCAGAAAGAATGAAGAACACCTTCGGAAACATCTTTCCATTCAGCATGGGAGGAGGAGCAGGAAACGATGGGGAGTCCCAGGAGGAAGAGGATGAAGAGGAGCAAGGGGACTTTGGATCTCAAGTCAGTCTCAATAGTTCGATCCAGGAGAGTGAGGCACACGTCGGAAGAGAGACTGGAACCATGGATAAATTTGGTGTAGTGACAACGATAAGCAAAGAGGCAAACACGCTGGGCCAGTCGAAGGACTTCACGATTAGGACAAGTTCGGAGCCACAACCTGAAGAGAGTAGAACCAGAGGGCTTGGCAACGCGTTAGCGGATCCTGAAATAAATAATGATAAAACGTCAAGACAGAGAGTCAAGGCCCGGATCTCTACCAGCACGAAGCTACCTGGGACCGACAGAGTTACACCACCACTAGTGACGCCACTCATGGATAACGGGGCAGCACTAGAGGAAGCCTTAAACAACATAGTGGGCAGTTTAGGAGAACAAAATGAACAGATGTCGATAAGGATGAGTGAACTGGAAAGAGCAGTTCACATTGAAAGAGAAAGTCTGCGGGAAGAAATAAACCGCAACAGACAAGAAGTTGGCAGAAGCGAAAAACGCTTGAAAGAAAGAACGGACGAACATATGACGAGGAACTTGTCGCGAATGACAAGAGAGGCGGAACAGAGGGAGTTACGCTTAAGAGCCGACATGGAGAAGTTAAGAATTCAGCAAGAGCAGTCTCTTGGGTCTCTTGACACAAAGATAGACGCGATGATGGAGAGGCGAACGCAGGCTATCATGGATAGGTTGGACGGGCTACTAAGCAGCAAGAGTGGACCAAAAGAAGGAGAGCCGAACTCGGGAGGTCCCAGCAGGGAACCGAGGGTGAACTTCAATGAACATCAAAGGAGGAAGACAAATGGATCCACTAGAGGCAGGGGCAGTTCATCAGGCTATGCCACAAGGGGTAATACAGCATGGGGCCCGAACAGTAGAGCGAGTTCAAAGGGGAACAGACAAACCTCGAACGAACGACCAACGCAAAGCACACATGCGACTGGGAGAAGCGATTCTGGCAACATGGGGCATACAAGCCCGAGGAGGAGTCACATGGGCCAAGCGGGAAACGCTCAAGGTGATTCGGATTGCAGGGATGCACCGCACACAGAGCCTTCGACAAGGTGTGAGGACACTCAAGCGGGACTCTCAAGGGATGCTACGGCAATGGCCACAGCATTTGAACCCCTGAACAGGTCTTTGGAGACATTCCTGACGCGGTTATCTAGAACCAATGAACGCAG
The DNA here is from genome assembly GCF_963678635.1 of Symsagittifera roscoffensis. Lineage (NCBI taxonomy): Eukaryota > Metazoa > Xenacoelomorpha > Acoela > Convolutidae > Symsagittifera > Symsagittifera roscoffensis. The sequence continues at coordinate 98,173,929 of NC_087062.1, forward strand.
TGAAAAGTCCAGAAGAGTCTTTAAGAAACCAAGATGCTACAAAGACGAATCTGATGGCTGTATTGATACCTGGATAGAGGTAATGAAGCTGCATTTCGAGGAAGAAGACTTGTCTGAGAGACAGGAATGCAGCGCGCTCACCAGCAACTTAGAAGGGACAGCCCTGAACTGTGTCATGGCCAAGAAACAGTATCAACGTGACACTGCTGAGAAAATCTTCGAAATCTTATTAAACCGTTTCGGATCAGGGGTGCAGGGGCACCAGGCGATGATGCGCTTCGAGAAACGGAGGCAACGAGAAGATGAAACAATAGACAAGTTTCTCGATGATTTGGAAATGCTGAGAAGACGCAGCCAACCGGATGAGTCAAACCGAAGGGATGAACCTGGCCGTAGCCTCAAAATTCATCGATGGTGTGAAAAATGATGAACTTCGTACGATGCTAGCAACGCATTACACACCACTATCAACTAATGCGCCAACACCGGAGGAGTTGAGGCTCAAATCAAAAGAGTATCTTTTGTTGAAACCTCCTTCGAGATCTGGATATTACAAAAACAATTATGGCAATTTTAACAACGGACCAGCTAACCAAGGGAACAATTGGTACAAACCGAGGGATGATATGGACAAGAGACGTTCTTGTGCTAATTGCAGTTCAACAGACCATCATGTGTCAGCATGCCCAGCTTACAAACAAGGCATGAAAGCAATAGGCTTTAGCCTCGAGGACGAAGATGCGTCAGAGTTGGATCATGAGGATTTCATGAGAGGAGTAATTGCGAAATTTGGCCCGAGGTGTTTCTTTTGTAACTTGGAAGGTCATTTTAAATCAGATTGTCCGCAATTCTGGGATGCAGTGGCAGACATCAAGCATCCAAGGCATGAAGAAGCTTTGTCAGGAGTGAAAGCAAGCAAGGCTCGACTTTTGGGCGAAGCAGAGGCACGCAGGAAGGACAAACCTCAAGAGCTGGCGGCAAAGAAAATGCAAGCAGTAACAGAAGAAGCACGTGAACCGGAACCAGCAACTGCGGCCGATGACTTCAAGATCGATTATAAGGCAGCCGCAAAGGATGCTTTAAATAGAGTACAGCAGGAATTGGTGACGAAAGAGATCGAACAAAAAGTGAAACTTGAACTGGAAAATGAAAAGCTTCAGGAGCAACTGAATACCTTCGAGGCAACGGAGTTCGAAGAGACGAAAACACCAAGCAGTTTAGATATGAAACTTAAAGTGATCTCCGGTAAGAGGTTCGACATGGCGCCGCAGGGAAAGAAGATACAGTCGATAATCTCAGTGGCTGGACACCAGGTAATAAGAAATTTGAGTGAACCATCAGAGTTCACTTTAATGCATTTGGACACATATGCAGATTATCTGAGGCAGGTGGAGCCACGCACTGAGTCGAGAGCTGTGCGAGCACTACTAACGACGGGTGGCCCTCGCATGAAGAAACTTCATGGACGCTACTTGGAGGTCTATGGGCCGTATCAAATAATGCTGAACGTGGATGGAATCAGCATCTACACCAGGACTTACATAACAACAGATGATGACCAAATGGGGCAGATCTATTTGGGTGAAGAGGAACTCAAAGTCCGCAGGATAGGCCATGACGCCATGATGGAACAAGACGCGGTACATATTGGATATGAAGCAGATGTGACAGCACACCTGCTTGACACCAACGGAACAAAAATCGGAGTCACAGGGCTTCTGGACACAGGCGCGGTGGTGAGTGTGATGCCGATAAAAACCTGGGAGAGAATGGGCTTCACGCGGGAAGATTTGATTCCTACGAATCTCCGACTAGCCGCTGCAAATCGAGGAGCTATCTACGTAGCCGGAAGAACACCGGTGACGGTCCTTCACATGGGAGGACGGAACCTTTGGATGAGCTTCCTGGTGGTAGAGAATCTGGACGACGCCGACCAATTCATCTTGGGCAGAGATTTTGTCAGGAATTTTGACGTGATGATTGACTTGAACAACGGTCTAATACGGATTAGAAACCCGGACCGAAAGTATGTTAAGAGACCCATTAATAGGATAATAACAGATGAAAATAAGGTACCAGTTTTTTTGGATAGAAAAGTAAAGTTACAACCAGGACAAGCTGTAGTAGCGATTTTTAGAATGAGAAATTTAAATTCGTTAAGTGATAGCAAACAGGTTTGCTTAGTACCGAATCCAAATAGTCAGAGTTCGGTGATTTTAGGCCGGAGCTTCTCGGTAACGCGAAACGGACTGTGTGTCAGTGTGTTGTTGAACACACTGGACACCACGGTTTCAATCCAGCGTGGAAAGAAGCTTGGTTACGCATTGCCGATGAGGACCGACTATGATGAGACACAAAACTTGAAGAAATAAAGTGTGAAAGACTGTCCTTATCATGCAAATAAAGATAAAATCTTAAAGAGAATTAATGAATTAAAATCTATTCGTAAATTGTTTTCAATGAAATCCGAAACGGACGACGGCTTATCAAGCTGCTCGAATTTTCCGGAACGCCCCTCGTCATATGAACTAGATTCTGACAAACCGGTTTTGCCAGAAATAGAACATTTAAAAGGAAAAATAGGTGAGGGAGATTTTGAAAAATTGCGGGACCTCCTAGATCGGAACGCCGAAGTATTTTCAAAACATAAGGCGGACATCGGTTGCTGTAATTTCGTCTAACACGAAATCGAACTAGAAGAGGGCGCCGTTCCCCATAGGGAAGGCGCAAGGCGAATGACGCCACATAAATCGGAAGCGTGCCGAGCGGAAATAGAAATGTTGCTTGAATACGACATGATAGAACCCTCGAAATCACCATGGGCTTGCGGAGTAGTAATGGCGAAAAAGAAAGGGGGGCAGCTTAGATTTTGTTGCGACTTTCGTTACTTGAACGCGGTAACGATTAAAGATGCGTACCCGATACCGCGAATAGACGAGAGCCTATCCAAACTTGGTGATGCAAAGTTCTTCACCACATTGGACTTGGGTTCTGCCTTCTGGCAGGTTCCTCTGCGAAAGAAGGACAGGGAGAAAACCGGATTCGCGTGCGAATTGGGGTTGTACCAGTGGAAGAGGATGCCCTTCGGCTTGTGCAATGCAACAGCAACCTTTCAAAGGCTGATGGCTCAGGCTTTGACAGGAGTGACCAAAAAGTACGGGAATCTCTTGATGTGCTACGTGGATGACGTAGTCATAGCGACACCAACCCTGGAGGATCACATTGATCGACTCGATGAGGTCTTCGGAAAGAGCAGGCTTGAAATGCAAACCATCGAAATGTGAAATCCTTAGGGATTCGATCAAGTACCTGGGAAGAATGGTGGACTGGCATGGTGTGAGGCCAGATCCAGAAGCAGTAGAGGCTGTGCTGACATGGAAAGCTCCTAGAACGGACACACAGCTCATGAGCTTCCTAGGGTTTGCCAATTACTACCGAGAATTCATAAAAGGATACGCGGACAAGGTGTACCCGATGCAGAAGCTGATGCGCAACAAAGGGAAAAAGTTCGAATGGAACGATGAGGCACAAGTTGCTTTCGAGAACATAAAGCGGGAACTGTGCGAAGCGCCAGTGCTGGGCATGCCTACAGAAAAGGGCATGTATGTTCTTGACACAGACGCATCGGTGGTGGCCATCTCAGGAATATTGCATCAAGAGCAAGAATGGAACGGAAGAACAGTCCTCCGTCCCATTGCATACGGCAGCAAGGTCTTGAGTGACACAGAGATGAAATATGGCGCACCGAAAGCAGAAATGTTTGCAGTAGTCACCTTCGTGGAAAAGTACCGTGCATATTTGGGGAGCGCTCCCTTCAAGTTACGCGTGGACAACAGAGCGTTATCCTGGTTGAAGACCTACTCGATGGATCAGAGTTATATTGGTAGATGGATAGTCAGATTGGATGGCTACCATATGATAATCGAACATAGGATGCGTGATAAACATCAGAATGCTGACAGTCTCAGCAAGAAAACTGAGTTCTATGAAAGATTGGAGCAGAAGCAGGCCAATCAGGCGGAAGTAAAGGAGGGATTCTCGTTTCTGGACAAAGAAACTTATGAAGCGCTTCCCTTAACGAGATGGTTGGATAAGTCTGGACATCCAATTCCGGGGCATCCTGAGTTACCTGTAGAGAAAGCAGCCGAGATAAAGATCCTGTCAAGGGAGGACCCGGTCCCCTTGGATTTGTTGCTGCGCTCGAACCTGGTACAGCAAGAACTCTCTCGCATGAATATAAACAGCCTCTCATTATTGGATAAAACGGTGCAAGTCACACCACAAGTGATGCGGATACTGGGTGGATTGTTAGAAAGAGAAGTGACCAGAGATGACCCCGAGTGGACAGCAGCAGTGGCATCGCTAACAGTCAGTGAGAAAGTGAAGATCATGCCGTCCAGACAACAGCACGAAGAGAACAAGAGGGATTGTAGGACAATAGTTCAGCAACTAGTATCCTCAATACCCCAAGAGATTTTAACCAGTACTTCTTACGGACAGAAAGGACGGGAGAGCGGCAAGCAAAAGAAAACTGTCACCTTTGTAGACCAGGATAAAGAGGGTGGAGTTGTAAAACAAAATCTGCTGCAAGACTATTTGTCCGGGGAGAAGGATAAGGAGAAAAACCAGCGATCACAAGATCAACACCCGGGACAAGGAAATTTGTCCGGGGAGTCCGAGATAGACGAGAAAATTCCTGATGAGAAACAGGACCTAGAGAACAAAGTTTTGTCCGGGGAGTTCAGATGGATGCGAAGGAAATACGGACATGATCTGGAGGAGCGTGCAGTCTCCAGCACAACACCTTCGACGGATGATAAGTCAGAAAGCTCGAGAATGAACACCTATTCAGACAGGGATTCGACCTCGGGATCAGAACTGTCAGAACTGGCGATACACACGCTACTAGTGGAAACTCGGGCGAGAAACCTGGACAGAGAGGTGTACCAGGATCCTGACAGTGATCGCTACCTAATACCAAGCGAAAGAGTCTTTGACAACCAGCGGATGACTTAGAAACGATAGCGGTATCGAAACGTTCGATAAGCCTGTTGCCGCAGAAAGAGGTAGTCAGGAGTGATCTTCAGCCGTTTCAACAAGAAAAACAACCGTTGGCGAAGATTTGGTGCGTTAAGATGGAAGAAGACACACATCAGCCCAACGAGCTGAACAGTCAGATGAGAGTCATGAAGACGTACTTGAAGGCGAGATACAGACTCTCGGACCTTCTAAGGGCGCAGAGAAATGATCGCATGACAAGCAACCTAAAAAGGTGGATAGAAAACGGTGCACCTGACAAAGGTGATCTGGAAGAAGACAGCTATAGGATCCTGAGACAATACTTCATGCAGAAGGAGGGGAGATTATATCTGAACAAGGACGGGATCGTGGCTTGCAGGAGAAGAGAAGAAGACAAGGTCTTATACAAATATAACGCGATAGTGTTGCCGCAACTCTATCAGACAGAACTGTTATTCAGGTCGCATGATCAGATGGGCCATCAAGGGATCGACAAAGTGTATCAGAGGATCCTGAAGCGCTTTGAGTGGCCTGGGATGAAAAAGGCATGCGAGAAATGGGTGACAGCATGTCTGTCATGCCAACAGGTCAAGGATCCTAGGAAGTTGCGATTTCCTTTACAATCAATTGAGTCGTCTGAATTCAACGAGGTGGTGCAGATAGATCACCAGAAGATATGCATGACAGACAGCGGTTACAACCAAGTCTTGGTCATGATAGATCACTTCACGAAGTATGCAGAGGCCGTGCCCTGCATAACTGCCTCGGCGGAAGAGACATGCGACCACCTGATCAATACGTGGATAGCAAGACACGGATGTCCAATGACGTTTCAATCGGACAATGGAACGGCTTTCGTAGGCGAGCTTACGAAAGAGCTTATGAGACGGTCACAAGTCGCTCAGGCTCACTCCACGACATACCACCCTCAGACGAATGGCTTAGTGGAAAGACAGAATAGGACGTTAGTGTCGATGCTGAGGGTATATTGTTCCAGGTACATGACCGATTGGGACAGATACCTTCCACAGGTGATGGGAGCTTATAATAGCACGCAACACTCCACCACTGGAGTCAGTCCACATATGATGCTGACGGGACACGAGAAGTCTTTACCCTTGACATTCTTCTACCCAGAGTATGAGGGAAAGAAAACATCCCCACAGGTCTACGTGAGGGATGTGATCAGACGCCAACAGGAGTTGAACGACTTGTGTAGACGAAACACTCAGCAGGCACAGGCAAGGCAGAGGAAAAGATTCGACAAGAAAGCAGCTGGTGCAAAGGCTTACTCGGTGGGAGACTACGTATGGGTATTTCAGAACGTTATACCACCGAAAGGGACAAAAAAGCTTCTGAAGAAGTGGAGGGGACCCTTCATGATTACAGAGGTGCACCAAGAGGGACGCTTTTATAGACTGAGTACTGGCCGAGCCGCCCACTACGAGAACATCAAGCCACACAATCCATCGACAGAAGACTGGTGTATACCTGCAGACATGGAAGAAGGGGATTATCTAATGATGGATCCTGCTTGTGAGGTCAATGAAAAAGGCACCAGGGAGAAGAACGATGGAAACGAAGTCGTAGAGGAAGGTACGGATACACCATTGGACCTGGATCCAAACGAACAGATCGAAGCGGACGATGAAACCTTGCCCTACGCAGAGGAAGATTGGCAGGATTCCGAACAGACAGAGGTTCCCAAGAACATGGAACCAGATCTTCCGTTCACGATGCAGACTCGTCAGAAAGACGGGACGAGACTAAGAAAGAAATACAATCCTTACGGTGACGACTTTGTAGTGGATAGGATAGATCTAAAGAAAATAGTGGAGGAAGTAGTGGGTTTAGAGGAAATAACAGTGTCACAGGACATTGACATAGTCGATGATCACAACGATGAGTGGGTTGACGACTGGTCGAAACCCGAGGTGGAGTTCGACGATGAGCAACAGCAGTCAAATGAACAAGACCTGACGAACCTGCGTGTCTTAGAGTGGCTGAACGAAATGACATCAGACCCTGAAAAGACCAGCGTTACGATTCAAGACGTAGATCGCGAAAGCGCGAAATACATTAAGACCGAACGAGATGATCCTTCCTGGGCTGCCCAGGAAGGACAACTTCTCATTTCAGCTTCTAATCTTGACTTAATACCCGGTATGCGATCGACGGGGACGCCGATGGATATTTTTGTCCGGGGAGTGGGGGTAGGACTTACCCACACTGAAAACTTGATAATAAAAAAATTGAGAATAGCAAGAGAAACAGGAAACTTAGAAGCAGAAACAGGTGAAGAACCTAAGAAACCTGACATAGGCAGGGTAGTTGAGTCATATTTTAATTTACCAAATGAATATTCTAGTAACATAATACTAACAGACAGTGATTTCATACTCACAAACAGAACATGTGCGGTAGCTATCACCGCAGACATGCGTTTTAGGACGGCGCTAGCGGCAGATTTTAAGAGGGAATATAAAAACGTGGAATTCCTTTGGAAGCAAAGACCAGGGATAGGGGGCGTAGCAGCCTTACCCCCGGCGGTGTCGCAAATACCGGGAAAATGCTTATGCTTCCTGGTAACGAGGGCGACAGAGAAGCAACACGTGGACCCAGAAAATCTAGTCTTGTCTTTGACGAGGCTGAGGGACTTCCTTGTGGAAATGGACGTGAAGGAGCTTTCGCTTCCAGTGTACGATCCAAATAGAGGAAGACTGCATCCTCGGGAATTGTACGCGCTTGTACACGTGATATTCTCTGATACGAACATACAAGTATATCTACATAAGAAATATTACTTAAGTATAGGCTGAGTGATGTGCGAGAGGGTGTTAGGCCAAAGACTAAGTTGTGTGTAATATGTGAGAGGTGCGTTATGTTATGTTATGTGTTAGGTTATTAAGATCATGGGTAAGTAGGGGTTAGTGACCATAATGACGATAATGAACAAGTAAATGACGATCTTGGGAATAGATCCAAAGTTTGGACTGTCCAATCTTAGGTCGAATTCCAAAATTTTAGAAACCAATTGATTTTAATAAATTTTAGGATAAATATCTTTTTATCTGAACTGTCTTTAAGCAAATTTTAACGATGTATGTTAAGGTGAAATTGACAGGTGTGACATTCGTGATTTCTTTTCTAGATCCTGATTGATCATTTAATTGCTCACTTGAGTCAAAACTTGAAATCGAAATCAAATCAAACTTGGAAAGAACAGTATGGACAATTTCAACCTGGATGAATTGATGGACCTGGCAGAGGCATATGTAGGACCGATGGTAGATGCGATCTATCGTCGGCTGATCGAACGAGACTTCGCTCTGGAGGACCTAGAGGTGGTCATGTTGCTGACCGCCCTGATTAACATCTTGGGGCACGACAACCGTGGGGACCGCCCCACGGAAGTCCTGTTGATGGCAGCATATGGAGAAAGAGGAGTACTAGACCGCCCGAACATGAGAGTGATGAGGTGGAGAAACGGGGCTCTCTCAGGGAGTGACTTGGCGAATGAGCCTGGGTTGGGAAGTTCTAGGACTTACCAACCAGGTGAGATGCCAATGCCCTCCAAGCCCAAACCTGGGCTGACGAGAATGCATCGGGAGATGAACAGCGAGGCGACCTCGTCTGGTTCACCACTGAGAGCAGCTGTGCCACCAAAAGGGGCGAAAGTAACACAGAAGGTTCAGACGAACCAAACCATACAAGATCTGGACGAGATGAACGATCAGTTGAGAAGTACAAAGAAGGAGTTAGACGATATGACGAAGACCATGCTGGCGATGGAGGAAGACCGGGACATGTGGAGAAAGTTGTTTGAAGACTGCAACAAAAAGCAGGGTCAAGAGATCGAACGCTTAAGGCAGGAATACAAAGAGCGATCGGAGCAGGTGGCGTTGACGACGTCCATTGAGAAAATGATACCTGCAAGGGATATTCCTCGTGGGCAGTCCCCGATGGAGCTCTTGACACCTCGAGAAATGAGTCAAACAACGGAGACACGGCTTCCAGCAGAGACGAACCGAGTAACAATCCCGGATCCTAGTGACACCTTGGGTGATCCCGTCGTAGAACAGACAGTGAGAAAACTGATAGAGACCGCTGGACGATTGGTCGCTAACAAGAATGCACCAGGTTCCGGGGTGACTGCACCCTATGGAACGATTGACGATACGGGCAGAGTACAACTCTCCCAGACAGTAATCAGACAAGGGATGAGTAACGTGACACCACTCATGGGGAACTCGAGAATCCCAGAGAGGAAAGTAAGGAAGATGCCAGCGAAGAAAGTGTCTCGTGTAATAGACGTGCAGAAGAATAATCAATTGAAGTATAGTTTCACGGGAGTTCCGGAGACAGATCCGAGAGCCTGCTTCAATCGAGCTACCTGGAGCCCGGCTGTGAACCTGCAGCAACCACCACTCGGGACATCTCACCTGATATTGGGAGACAGCTTAGTCAGAGTGCTGTCGAATTTGAGGACCTCATGGGTCACCACGGTGATGGCCTTTGGAGGCGCGACGATTGCCCAATTATATCGCATGGTGGAGCTGATGAATCCAGGGAAGATACCCAATGTGATGATCTTAGTTGGGACGAATGACATCTCCAGAGGATCAGATGAGCAGGAAGCACTGTGGGAAGCAATGATGGTGTGTTTGTTTACTACTCTCTGGCAGAAGTTCAGTTGCGCGGTACTGACCGTTTGCACGGTGCCAATGAACACAAGAAGCCTGACAGTATCAGGAAGAAGGCACAACGAGGGAGTCATGAGATGGAACAACATCTTGAGAAACCTAGCAAATCGAAACGCCGGAAGAATGATCCTCATGGACATTGAACATGAATTGAGAGCCATGGATCAAGCCAGACTGACCACAGATGGCATCCACTTCGACAGTGTCGAAGGACAAGCTTGGTTGAATCGAGTCTTCCAAGAACGGTTGGATGAGCTGGAAGCAGAACTCTTTGACACAGGAGTGCTGAAGGAAGAGGGAACGGTGAGTGATACGGTGATCACCACCTTTGTGCCTCCTAACCTGGAAACACGCTTGGGTACGGTCCCAGCCGCCATAAATTACCGGCAACAAAGCTCCAGTGAACCAGGTCGAAGAACAGACGTACAAGATCGGTTGGGAGAAGCACCGATGAGGAGGACAATCCATCCTAGGAAAAGGATAGGACCTGTCAACCAACCAATCGAGGAAGTAGCAGGCACATCCAGATCGGACACTAGATCGGAGACGACGAGTACCAGTCGAGAGGAGAGACCGAGCAGAGGCTCATTGATGTGGTCGCGATCCATACCGTCTCCTTGGCATATATACAAAGAAGAACTAATGAAACTGGACCTACAGAGAGTGAGCTTCATCGAAGATGCAAGGAGGATGCTGAATGGAGCGACGCTATCCGTCAGCAGATTGTACTCGATAACCGGCGTAGACTGGTTGATAGCCGCTAGCATAAATTTCAGCTCCACGACGGCCTTGAGGTTTGCCGACTTGGAGGGACTGCCCTCCAACAACACAATAGGACCTGTGAATGCAAGACCGTTGCAAGATGTGAGATTGAACCATGATGAGAGGAATCGTGAAGAAAGGCCAGGAAGATTCCTGACGGCGAGAGCGCCGATTGGACAACACGTGAAGATATTTAGGCAATTGACGACACCACCTGGTCATGTGAAGGAGAGAGTGTACCCAAAACTAGTGAACCAAGATGGTGATGCCCAGAGATATGGCGGATTGACAGCGATAAAGAAAGATGAGACCATCTTCGCCGCCTACGACAAAGCAGAGATGAGAAAGGCCAAAATCATGGTAGTAGCGAATTCAGAGTTCGTGTACACCTTTAAGTCTTTGTTTTGGCCGGACGTCATAATGCTGGCCGCAGTTGACCTAGACCTATTGCAATCAGTGTCATTGGCTATAGGGGTACAAAGGCAGACAGAAATGAACCCGATAACGATTGTGTTTGCTGGCATCAATGACCATCTACACAGTAGAGGTTTTCTGAGCAGGCTCAGAGATCCTGCAACAGCAGAAAACGCAGTATGGCCAGCGATAAAAGACATCCTGGAGTCAATGGGTGAAGTGGTAGACGCGACAAAGGAGGGATCATTCAATAAAGTGACGCTGAGAGTAGTATTTGCGTTGTCTCCGGGATATGCATATCTCCCGGATGGACTGAAATTTGTGTATGCAATGGTAGCCTTACTTTCGGAGGGAAAATATGATGTGATCATATCAGCCCCGAATCGCATGATAGAAATGGAGAACCTGAGGCCACTTAAGGCTGAACTGCCGGCAGTATGGTCAGATATCTCAAACGCGATGAGAGGGTTCAAGGACCACGCGCTACACATGTTGGTGTTGGACGAAGTGCTGGGGTTGGAACTGTCCAACTTCAGTCGGCAACTCAAACTGAAACCAGGAATAGATGACGACCATCGAGTGATCACGGCGATGTCCAACGACTTGTGGTTCCGAGCAATGGAAGTGGCGAGTGAAGACACGAGAAGAAAAAATTCACTGGAGACGAGAGCTCATCTGGAAGCGATGGTGCTGAGAACCAAGCCGGAAGCAAACCAGTGGCTACACCTGAATCCGAGAGTAGCGGCATTGGGTGCAGATGCTTTTCAGCAAGGCCCAGTAATGATCACTAAGATACACGCCTACTTGTGGAAGGAGGTGAACCTGGCGGAAAATGCCGGAGAAAAGACAGCTGAGTTCGTGAACAGAATGTGTCAGATTACTCTGGAAACCTTCTGGACCCAGGAAGTGAAAGGACAGGAGGGATTTGAAAGGACAGACAGCATGCTAGAAGGGTTGGGAGCCGGATGGACCGCGTCCTTCTTGGCAAAAGTCTACCCGAAAGTCTCGCACTACTTGATAAAGGAATTCCTCCAAGCGGTAGTGAAAGTATCGATAGTGGAATTAATAGCCCTGTTTGTGACATTTGGAGCGGAGAATTTCGTGAAAGGACCGGTGATACTGCTTACGGATGGAATACAGAACCTGCGACTAGATGGACTTCTGACATTGATCGCAATAACCCACGGAAACTTGGGAGGACTGATGAAACTGGCACGTTGTCCAGAGCAGATGAAAGAGAGAGTGAGGAATCTGGATATGAAGAAATCCACAGACTCGTGGAACAAAATAAGAGATCTGAGACACACTCTTATCCAGTATCTCTTGCAGCAAAATCGCTTTGGAACCGGAGAAGACGAGACAATTGAAAGAGAGGAAGATGTTAGACGACATGTTGGAGGCATGCCGCTGTTAACAGATTTGAGCTTAGCTATGAGAATCGATCCCTTGGCACTGATCAGAGGAGTCACGGAGTTCGTGACAGTGATCTATGGACCAGCAGTCACCTTTGCGTTCCCTGACGTTAAAGTGGAAGCATATAGGAGGTCGGTGTTGCACCTGAACCTCATATCGGCAGTGGACGGTAGTACACTGAACTGGTGTGAGCAGCACGCATTGCGAGAGCTCATGAGTGAAGATCTGTTATTTGCGAAAATATCGGAGCCAGAGATGACAGTCATCAATTTTGACGATCACTTCTGTGACCGCATGGGAGAAGTAGAAAGAGGGCACATCGAGGTGTTTCCAAAGCTTTGGAATCTGAGGCCCTATGACAAAACGAATGGCGAAATGACCAGAGTGCCTCGTCTCACAGCAGCGTATCACAAGGTGAGAGAAGAGACGAAGGACTGGGGCGATTACAAGAAGCTACCCGAAGCAATCCCTGAATTCCCTTTGATAAGAAGGATGTTGCTCGGAGCAGTCTCCGTAGTACAAACTCCTAGGTTGAGAGCATTCGAAACCAATGAAAGGAGAGTAGGGAATTTCTCGGCGACGATGGATCCATACTTCGTGGGGAGAAATGCCGCCGTGTTACAGTACACACGATTTGCGTACACGGATCAAGCGACGAGAAGGCGAATAAGCAATGCTGCTACTCCCAAGCCTGAAGGATTTGATGAGGAATGGAGGGGACTAGGCTTAGCTCCAATGAGGATGAGAGGCAGGACTGAATTGCCTGAAGCCTCAGTAATCCTGACCAGTGTGAGAAAAGAGATGAAAGCTGCGGGAGTATTGCAGACGAGAATTTTCCTAGCACCCTTCGGCTGCGAAGAAATCAAAGTGGTCCATGGAGAAGAGGAAGATAAATCAGCCGGTACATTGCTCATACCGAGATTCCAGGAAGAAGCTGACAATGACAAACAAGGACCATCGAACTCGAATAGGGACAAGTCAGAAGGAGATGACGGACAGGGTGGAAACCGTCAGACTGAAGAACCCATGCAACAAGATCAAGCTGGTGGGGAGGACGACAGGGCATCGACAGGAGGAAGATCCAGCCTGGATTTCAATATCTTCAGTGATCTTGAGAATAATGCAGACACGTTGGAAACGACTGAGCCAGCGGATGAAGGCATCTCGACACTGGAACCTCCGTCAGCCTTTGAGGAGATGAAACGGAATTTGCCGGAGAGCAGCTCTCCTGGCAATACAAGAAATAACGATCAGAGAATCCTCATGGAATCACCTCGGAGGAGAAGAATAGAGGCCTCAGCCAGGGTACCTTTCTTGGGAACGCTACCCGAAGAAGAATGGGAAGTACATCACCGAGACCACGAGAGTAGGACGGGATGTAAGCTGGACAGAGTGGCGTTCATGGAAGAAGTCTGGACTGTGATTCAGAGCTATGGGACCCAGTCCATTCTCAAAACAGGTCTCAATCAACCCTTGATGAGAGAAGTACTTGACAAGCTTGATGAGTGTGAAGGGAGACTGAGTGAGTTATTGATCGACTCAGCCACTGATGAGAGTGAAGCGAATTCTCCCATCAAGATGACACCGCAGGATAATGGAGGAGAGGTGGTGTACCTGTCAAGGACCAGGAGAGGAACGATGCGATCGAAAATGGTGATTGATAAAATGAATGCGATGAAAATGAAGTTAGGCAGCAGAGTGATGCCGAGGAGGATTGGAAAGACGAACGTGGATTCGGAAATATCGATGAAAGCTGGTAACTCAGCGAAAAGAAAACGAGTCGAGGAAGTCATGGATTTGGGGCAAGGTGATTATCAATTGTCTGGCACAGATAGAATATTAACTGATATAGCGATGGTGCCACCCATTCTCATGGCGGGGATAAAGTCAACCGGTTATAAATCCAAAAGGAGTGACCGCACTCTGACTGGAGCAACTTTAGAAATGGAAATACTCAGTCAATGTGGAGAGAGTAAAATGAGGGACTTCAAACCATCTCCCATGAATCATGGAAAAGGGAGTGTTGCAGGACAACTGACACCAGTGGAATACAACCGACTAACAGTGTCGGAGACAGTGTCGATAGATGAACCCACCGGTGGATACATGGAGATGTTGGAATACCGGAACTCGGCTAGAGGGTATGTAGTGGCCCTGGAAGACGAAAAAGCCATGGAGGGTTATCTGGAAATGATGTTGCAAGGCACCACCCTCAAGCAGAAGGCGTATGGAACTTTGGCGTCGTCTGACGTAGAGGCGGAGACGATCGAGCAGTTAGTGAGCCTTCCATGGAAAGCAGTAGTATTGAGGTATTTCGAAGAAGAAATGAGGACTACGCCAAGAATACATGCTCTCGTGGCAGTACCTTACGTAAGGACAGAATTACAACTCAGGCTCGCCTGGTGCATGATGGGACTGACTCGCGAAGAATATGATTCGGAAGAAAGGAAGAGATCAAAGGAGGAAAAAGTTTTCCTTATGACGAATCTGAGGGATCTGATAGTCCAGGAGGGAGCAGCAGTAGCGTGTGCAAAGCGGAGAGACGCTCTCTGTTTCATTCGATTCCTGATAGAGCAGATCTCAGTACCTGCATTAAGCACTTGTGTTAAAATGTTGAAGGAAGGCGATGAGCGAACGAAAGCCATGTTCTTACTTGCAATGCTGGATATGCAGCAAAGTAAACCGATGAGGGTGAACATGAAAGAACCTGAAGAATTGGAACCCATGAAAAAGATAGACGAGATCAGGAGATTCTCAAACAAGGAGTTGAGGCTCACTAAAGAATCTATGGGAGCATTGCCGAAATCCAGTGAATACTGTGGACCGATCAAGAAGAAGTCATATAGCTATGTATCCGGGATCATAGGGATAGCGTACAATCCTTTCCTGAGTGAAGACATACGTGATTGCTTCTTTGATTATGAGCAGGCGGTGTTACTAAGATTCTGGACGTCCAGAATTGTGACGACTAAGAGCGTTAACAATCCACAGGCCAAATTGGGATTGGTCTTGGAAGAAGAGGTGACTGCACCTTCAGTACCAAAATCCGACAAGAGAGTGGAATTTGGGTTGGGATTCTCAGATGAATTACTGAGAACGAGCTTGATGGCAGTGTGGGAATTGATGAAGCCATCGTGGTGTCCTAGTCCCAACGCTGACTCAATATTACGGGCGACACAGGACATACAGAGGGAACTGAATGCGGACTGTAACCTGCGTGACCTCAACATCATATATAATGTGATGATAACAGCCTCTAAGAGCAACGGAGAAGATAGAGTGGAGTTGCCTGGCTGGGGACCAGAAGACTGGGTCAAACCTGGTAGCTGTCTGGCGGAAGTCTGTGGACTAGAGGGTCACGATTGTGGAAGTCTAGACTGTGTGAAAACCCTGGAGAAACAACACAAGCAGTTGACGGTATTGTTTGGAAATGTAGTGATGAAAGCAAGAACGGAAACGGAACTGATAGCAGATTGCCATGGAGGAACCGATGTGAATCTAGTGACAGCACTAGGATTCTACAGCATGTTTGGTTCTTTAGAGTCACTATTGAATCTAGAACAGAAACATGAGATGGTCACAGCCATCAGCGTAGAAGTATTCCCAGGAGTTCTGCAGACTGAGCAGAAGTATATAGGAAAATGGAGGGAAGCAATCGAAACGGAGATGAACATCAGACACAGCGAAACTTATTGTAGACCATCAGGAGCACGATATTTGGTGGGTTCAACGTTGGCTCCAATGTGCAAGAGCAGATACCCTGTACATTTCGTGGCTGTGGACGTGAAGAGTACAAGAACGATCGTGGATCAAGCTTTCTCAGTGCCAAAGTGCGTGAGATTGGCGAGAATGTCTGAAAAGTCTTACGAGTTACTATGTAAGATGTTCTCAGCAGTTCCAGAGAGAACCAAAGAGGAGTTGGAGTCAATACTAGGAAAGAAGTTCATGGGATATGTGAGCGGGAACTTCAGTGACTTTGAAAAACAGAAACAGAGAGGATCAACTGTCACAGATTACAATGCAGTAGATGAGAATGATGAAATCCACCGAGTGATGATGGAAGTGGAACCATTGCTGGAAGCTTCAGGAAAACGCAATTGGAGGAGCATCATGTTGACACATGACGAGTTTCCTTGCCACTGCTTGCTGCAGACCTGGTGGTATCCCAAGCGTAGTAATTTGGTGTTGATCTGGGACTCTGGAGAGCTGCTCTCCATGGGTTTACCAGATTCATCACAGCCCATAACAATAGTGATAGTGGGAGTTATGATGGCGATACGATGGCTGGAAGCTCATGTGAGAGAAAATAATAGACAGGAGGCACCGACGAGAGAACAATTGCAGAAATTAGATTGTCTAAAAGATTTAGATCTTTTTGAGACAATGTGCAAAGTTCTAAACATTCCGATGGAAGTGAAGAAGATATGGGCAAGAAAACGATTGATGCCATGGTTCAGAGCTAACATGACTGCATGGTTGTACGAGTATGCGAAAAAGCATATGTCGAAACATGGCAGAGTGTACAGTGAATATCAGCTGGACATTGGGGCAGGAGCTTTCAAGCGAGCTTTCGTGACCCATCGGAATGCAGTGACCACCGCTGTGAAAAGAATTTCCAGGACGAGCGAGCGTAGTGGAAATGAGAAGGCAGAGATGCTGAAAGAAGATTTGGAGAGAAACGTGACGTTGTGTCTCCACAACAGCTTCTGTAGAAACAGAGAATCAAACGTGGATCCCCTACCTTGCTGTAAACAGAGGGTGGAAGAGCAGAAGTGTTGGAGGACGGCTTCCAACAGCGTCAGGATAGTCAATGACGTGCTACAAGACACGGAAACCGAGAGTGCGGAGTCAGTGTCACAGGAGGAGGAAATGGAGCATTGACGAATGGTCGAGAAAACAAGAGGCAGCAAGAAAGAAAATTAGAAGAATTTAGAAGTTTTAGAACTTCTAAACGACGAAAAAAGAAGAAAACAAAGGGATGATGAAGAAAAGTTAAAACTCAGAATTGTTTTATGTGTGTGAAAAACTCAAGTGAGAAACCAAGCAACCAAGTTGTAATTGAAAACTGAAACATTTAGTTGAGTTTTGGAATTGTTGCATTTATAAATTTGCATTTTGGTTTTAGTTGAAGTGGCTTGAGAGACACTCACTTATTATTTATTTAGAAAGGCTTGAGGGAAGAGTATATTTAAATATTCCAGCCTGCATGATTGTTTTTAATCACTTAGGAAGACTGATAACTTTGTGGTGACATGAAGAACTTGAGTAACTTCTTGAGGAGGGAGGTTGTTGCATTGTTCTTTCTAATCACAAAGTTTCTTAGTTTTAATACTCAGGACAATAGACAAGCAAGATTTCCGAAGGGAAGGAGCATAGTAGGATAATTTTAGCTTGTTGGTTGGCAGGACTGTCCTGCAAGCCAACACCTTTTAAATCTAGGAGAAAAAGTTTCAATCGGGACATTGACACTGGAAGTCAGAAAATATGTTTTATCTTAAGTCATATCCTCAATGTGCAGATTAATGAAAGAATTTGAAGGCTATAGTGATGTAGTATGATGCCATTTATATTCTGCAGTGAGTCGATGTGACGTAGATAAAAGTAATTTCGTGCATTTTGTAAATTCTGTTCGATGACACTGTAACCATTTAGAACATTGCGCGATTCAATGAGGACATTGACCGG
>NC_087062.1:98192124-98212393 GCF_963678635.1 Symsagittifera roscoffensis
GATTTGCCCTTCAAATTCTATTTTTGAGTTATTTCAAGTTATTTCAAGGTTCTGGGTTCAACTCTTGTATTTCGTAGTAAAACTGAATCATTTAGGGGGATACAAAGAAAAATTGTTGAAATCTGTGCTTACGCGTAGTATAATTTGAACAAAAACCGTGTCTTTTCCTTTGCTATTTTAAAAACTTACTCGTCAAAAGGTGGAATATCAACTATTCTTGTCTGTAAATACTTAAAATAGGTACAAATCGACAAAAAAATCATAAATCATTAAGCGCGTAAAAGTAAAAAGTTTAGGTGAAACATTTTAAATCATTTTACACTCATGTTAAAGTAGGTAAAATGAAAGGCCATTATTTGAAGTTGTTTGTCCGAAAGAATAAACCATTTTAGTTCATGTTACACTCATCTTAAAGTAGGTAAAATGAAAGGCCGTTATTTGAAGTTATTTGTCTGAAAAGATAAACAAAGACTCATAAAAGTCAATAAAATATGCATTCAAGCAGCCACTTTTTACTTTATAACATAGAATGTCTTCCGAAAAATTTTTGCGAATTTTAGGTTTTGTTTGAGAATCTAAATTCAAAGCCAAAAAGGATATGTACAACAAAAACTTGATTGAAGGAAAATTAATTAAATAGCCTATTTCAACTACATGGGTATCAAATTTTAGTTGAGGATTTAAGCAAAAACGATAAGGCGGAGTGGTTATACATGTCAGATAAAATATCATTTTTGAGAAACTAAAAAAAAATAATTGATAACAAAATCCAAATTCGGCGCATTCGAATTGTGAAAAAATTTTGCAAAACTTCATACTTTTTGTGTTTATGTATTACCAATTGCAGTTAACTCGCAAAAAATTAGACAAGCCTCATAAACACTTAGATAGTCTCATTATTGACCCTCCCTCAGTCAGAACATGTAGTATGCGGTGGTTTCAATAATCATACATTGAACAAAAACAAAAGAAAAAACTAGCTCATAAGCGTACGAGATACTTTTGAACTAAAACTTGCCAACAGCAAGCATGCGACCCGAGAATGTCGTATAAACAATTGATGTACCGATTTATTTTTTTGCAGTCAAACAATCTCAAACCAAACTACTTCAATCATCGGAAAAAGATCATAACACTGTAACACTAGATCTAAGAACTCAGACAGAATCAGAGAATCCCATTCAAAAAATACCACTTAACTGTATTGTAAACTGTAAATCAAAATTTAGTTAAAGATCTTAGGACCAGTCGATAAACTTCTTAGACCTGAAGTCGATAAACGTAGGGATTAAATATCTTCAATGGACTGCAAGGAAGCGTTTTCAAGACTGCATGAGATTTTGACAGCAAAAATTGATTTGATTGTTATCCCAAAAATTAACTCCAAAATGTATCTCCAAAGGTGTTACCAAAAAACACTTCGGATTGGTAATGAAATGAAAAACGCGTTCGTGAATAAACATTGCTTGCTAAACCAGTTCAAAAGACTCGGTACACCAGAAGTGCGCAACAAATATCGAAAGCAATCAATTTTTGTGAAAAAAATTTTAGCTGAGAAAAGCGAACGTTTTACAATGATAAAATGAAGAAAAAAGATAAAGAATAAAGATAAAGAAATAAAGAAAGTTGATTGCAAGGAAGAACTTTTCAAAACAAAAAAGGTTTAAAAGGATCAGATAAGTAAAATAATGACCCAACGGAATTCGTCAATATGAAAAATTTCAATGAGTATTTTTCTAAATCTGGCAAAAACTTCGCCGCAAAATTTTTCCTGCTAAGCTAAAGAACGTTTCGCGCTCAATCAAAAAATTTCATCCCGAAATCAAAGAAACACAAAGAAAAAGCAAAAGAATTGAAATTTTGAAATCAAATTACAACCATGACTCTTACGACATAAACTAATTTGTTCTAAAAAACTTCAGAACTTTTTGATCTGTTGTCAGAACTTTTTAAAAATTGATTCGATTGCCAAAGTTGTAAAGAAATCCGAGGAAATGCAAAATGAGCTCAAGTACCCAAAAAAATCAGACCATTCAGACTAATTTCTGCTGAGTTTAGCTAATTTTAGACCAATTTCTGCTGAGTTTGGTCAAAATTTTGGAGAAGCTAATCTTCAATGGGCTGAACGATTTTTTGACAAAATTATTGTGTCCAATGAAAATTAATATGGGGTTTAAATCTACACGTGGCACTATTGATGCTTTTTCACGCTGATTGAGACAATTAGGTTTCACTGGAATGATCGTTAGCGAAAGTATAAATGTATATATCTATATAAGTTTGTATGTATGTAAGTATGTATGTATGTATGTATGTATGTATGTATGTACGTATGTATGTATGCATGTATGTATGTGTGTATGTATGTATGTATGTATGTATGTATGTATGTATGTACGTATGTATGTCTGTATGTATGTATGTATATATGTTTGTATGTATGCTTGCATGTATGTATGAATGTATGATGTGTGTATTTATGTATGTATGTATGTATGAATGTATGTATGTATGTAGGTTTATATTTATGTAAAAATGTATGTACGTATATTTGTACATATGTATGATTCTATGTGCGTATACTTGTTTGTAAATATTCATGAATGTATTCATGGAAAACATTAGTTTGTATGCAAGTGTGTATGTAAGTAAGTTTGTATGTATGTATGTATGTATGTATGTATGTATGTATGCATGTATGTATGTATGTATTTATGTATGTACGTGTGTATGTATGTATGTATGTATGTATGTATGTATGTATATATGTATGTATGTATGTATGTATGTATGTATGTACGTATGTATGTATGTGTGTATGTATGTCTGAATGTATGTATGTATATTTTTGTTAGCAAACAGAAAACAAAATAAAGGAATAAAAAATAAAAAAACACTAGTGTCCCACAAGGATCATTATCGTGCCAATTTTTTTTAAATTTTTGTATGAAAATGATATAGGAAAAAGCGACATTCCTCAACAAATTAATAACTTCTTACTCTATGCGTTTGATACAGTCATAAAACAACTTCCTTAATTCCTTTAAAAAAGTCCAAAAGCAGATCACTATGAAGTAATAAAGGAGACTAAAAAATTTCATAGCAAGCAATAAACTAACATTTAACACACAAAAAACTAAATTTCTGCTTTTCGTTAAAA
Source organism: Symsagittifera roscoffensis (assembly GCF_963678635.1). Classification (NCBI taxonomy): domain Eukaryota; kingdom Metazoa; phylum Xenacoelomorpha; order Acoela; family Convolutidae; genus Symsagittifera; species Symsagittifera roscoffensis. The sequence goes on from NC_087062.1 coordinate 98,195,285, forward strand.
AAATCAGCTGTCAAACTCTCTACAGGTACAACCATACACGGCAAATAAAAAGAAAAACCCAAATTTTTTGTTCAATTTTATATGAAAATTTAACGTTCGAAATCCACATAACTTCATTAGAAAAAAACAGGCCGGTAATCTGGTCTTTTTTATAGACTGAGAGAAACTTCGACCAAAAAACAGTTTTGCTTTCATCTAGAACTTTTTTAGCCAACGTTGCAAAATGGAGTCCTGGTTTATGCATCAACTGATAAAATAAAATTGTAACACCTAAAAATGCTGCTGAAACGTCCTATAAAAACCATATGTTATGAAAATTTTTCGAATCAATCAAAAAAATAAGAGATCAATTTTTCCTGTTAAAAAATTTCATACATATAAGCTGCTAAAAGTTGTTTTGCAAAGTAGTCTGGATTCAATGCAAATCTGACATTTTACAAAAATTAATTACAAGAAAATTTAATATTGACCTGATTAATCAGCTGTTTTGTAAGTAAGCAAAAATTAATCTAATTTTTTCTCGTTCATTTGTTTTCGTTTACTGAAAAACTTACGGTTCTGGTAAGCCACCAATTTCCTTTTCTACCAACTGGTAAGACTTTTTGTCTCCTTTTTTTGTGAGCACATTAGACCTTCATTCCAAATTTTTCTTCCTTCCCTTCTCTTACTTCGATGATATGCAGAAACTGTTTTTAAATCTCGCTATGAGACGCCTGAAAACTAGTAAAGTTTTTCTAAAAAAGGTTTTTAGTGTAAGTAACTTCGTATAACGACTTCACATGGAAACAAGGGATTATAATTAAAAAATAATTAAAACATTCGAGAATAGTAATCGACGCAAGTATTTGAAGAAGAAATTGATTTTTGTGGTTGGATACTGTTGTGAAAATAACCCAGTTCTGATTTCAAACATAAGCATGTTTCAACCAAATTCGGTCGAATATACAGATGTTGTTTACCCGAAATTTTAGGTCGAAAACACCAAGTTGTGCTTGGCCACATTTCACTAGAGAGCGCCATAAAACTAGGTTAAGCCTGTTTTCAATCGTCTTAACTTGGAAGCACAACTTGGAAACATAACTGAAATCATGGTCGACACATTTCAGAGTCGAATACGAAGTATGGTCAAAACCTGGACGCACACAAAATCGAACACAAAATATGGTTGAAGCATGGTCGCACAAAAAGTCGAACACAAATTACTTCCAAATCATGGTCGAAATATTTTTCCTTCGGGGGAGTCGGACCTTCTATTGAAATAATTTTTTCGCAACATAGCTTCTCATTGAATTAGTCTCAAGAACTAAACGACCTAAGAACGAATTAAATTACACTTTACCAATCCTAAACCCCAATCAATTTCAAGCAAATAAAGTGAGCGTGCAGGCTCATACTATTCTTCCAGTAGTCTATGTTTTATTACTCAAATTGAGCCGAGAGAAAAATTTGAATCCAATTAAATTAGAATTCTATGTTTTTTTGACACCTTCAAAAAAAATTCTAAAAAAGGGCTCTCTGCAAAAACTGAAAAAAAAAATATGAGATTTTTTTTTTTGAATTTTTTCAACTTTTCTGTGTTTTTCTATTCGTTTTTTAAAAAATACAGTTGTCCAATACAAATAACTTATCTTTATTTTACTATAAAATAAGCCGAATTTTTAAGCTTTTTTTCTAATCTCGTTATCCCACAGCGATTGATAAAACAAAAAAATGGAAAACAAGAGATAATGTAATGTTTTTTTGAAGCTTTTATGCTCGTGGTCGGCTTTATTGAAGCAACTGACTACCCCAAATTCATGAAACGTTTCGATGGGGGAAAAGGATATCCGGTTGCTGTGCAAGTACCACAGAATGTTCAGACCATATTTCAAGAAAAATTTAAACTTTTTTCCAAATGGATCTTTTTTTGTTTTTGGTGTGTTATAGACCAAAAAACGACGCAAATCAATCCAAGAAACATTTTTTCAAATGTGAGTTTGAAAAACCCCAAGGGCTATAGAACCATTTGACAGTTTTTAGACGATTTTTTTATTTGATTCAAATTGAATTTAAGCTATAAATGGCTGATGCTATGAACAATAAAAATAAACAAAATGAAACTTAAAACAGAGTTATTTGCCGAGAATAATTTAATGTTAACTCAACTGTTTGGATTGGATTATTCTTAAGTTTTTTCAGAGTTTGATATTGGAGCGAGCCTAGTTCGGCGACCCACAAGGGACCATCGTCATCAATTTATTGGTGAGTTTACCAGCTTCGACACAAAAAGAGAAACAGAAAATTTTTACGACGAACGTCTGAGAAAAGCTGTTTCGCACAACTTCGCGTTGATCTAGAACGTCCACATGATCAAGTGTATCCAGTATGTTCACGACATCGAGTGTATCCAGGAATTCAGCGACATCGAGTGTATCCAGGAGTTCAGCGACATCGAGTGTATCCAGGAATTCAGCGACATCGAGTGTATCCAGGAATTCAGTATAGTAAAGTTTATTTAGGAGAGTAATATTATACAGACAGGTAAACAATAAACCGCATGCACAAATCAAACCCACCAAGGATCATGCAAAAAACTATCGAGGCAGCTTATCGAGGCATGACCCTGAAAAAAAACATATGACAGAAGTTGCGAGATAGTATCCGACTTGACGACTCAAAAAAATAAATCTAGAAGATCTCCATTATCTTTAAGAAACAATGAAAACAATTTTTTGAAATACCCAATTAGTTGATGCTCAATTAATTGATTTAGGTTATCTGGTATCAGCTCGTTTAATTTCAAAAAATTATAACTTTTAAGATACACATTTTTCCATGAACGTTGCATTATTTGTGTTCTAGTTTTCATGCTTGGTAAAGTTTTTGCCACAGAGGCTCGAGTAGCCCGAAGATTATTTAGAGATTCCAAATTAAAAGTTTAAAGGGGAGTCTTACCACGAAGTTGATTAAAAGTTTCTTTGAATATTTGTCTGAAATATAAGTCAAACACGGTGTCAATCTCAAACGAATGTAGGATATATGAGGCATGCTGAAATTTTCTCTTGAAACAAATAGTTTTAAAAGTACGTTTTTGCATCACAAATATTTTTTCTAATAGGCTTTTGATGTTGCACCAAATGCAATTAAACCGTAGAAAATGAGTGGCTTTGCATAGCACTTATAAAATTTAACCAGCACATTTTTCGAGAAATAGTTTCTACCCTTGAATAGTAAACCGTTAAATTTAGCTAATTTACCACAAAAATTATTAATATGACATTCAGATTTGAGTCTGTTGTCCATTTGAAATCCTAAATACCTAAAATCAGAAACCTCGGCGAGTACATTATTACCAAAGAAAATTTTTGATTTAAGTTATACCGTCCAAACTTCATATTTTGCACTTCTTTTGATTTATGAGCAGTTTGTTTTTATTGCACCAATTACATATTTTGTTTGATTCTGACTGGAACTTCGTTTTGGATGCAAATTTTTGAGCATCAACTACCGTTGTATCATCTGCAAATAATGTTAGCTTAACGTTGCTGGCCGACGGCATATCATTTATGTATAAAAGGAACAGAAATGGCCCCAAAACTGAACCTTGAGCAATACCTTTTGCACATTCTAGCATATTCGAGACGAATTGATTCGAATAAATATATTGTTTTCTCCCTGTAAGATAGTTGTCATTAACTTGTGAATTTTCCCTCTGACCCCATATTGATAAAGTTTGTCAAGCAAAAATTTCCGATCAACTGTATCAAATGCTTTTTTCAAATCAATAAAGCAGGAGTAACCAAACTTTTTATTATCAATTGATTCACGAAAAAAGTCAGTAGTGGACAAAATGGAATAAGTACAGGAATGATTACTTCGAAATCCAAACTGATGCTTATCAATCAAGTTGTTTTTAGCGGCAAAATTAGATATGCGCTCGAAAATTTTGAAAAGTTTTTCAAAAAGTTTACTTAACAAGACAACAAACTAATTGAACGGTAGTTATCGAGTTCAGTTTTGTCGCCATTTTTATACAATGGTAAATTTTTTGCAATTTTGAGAAAATTAGGAAAACACTCTTTTTCGAAGCAGATATTGAAAAAATGCACTAAATGGTCAGCCAGCACCGGAGCAGAAAGCTTTACCATTTTACTACATATCCCATCATGACCAGTAGACTTTTTATTGTTCAAGTTTTTAATTACCTTCGGTATTTCATATCGGTTGATATCATATATAACGAACGTGTTTTTATTAACTGGAAAAAATGATCTATACACGTTTTGTTTGAAGTTTTCTGCTACTTTTTCTCCAATAGTAGCAAAGTGTTCATTGAAAACATCAATATCGAACAAAGCAGTATTCACATTTTTTTACCACAAAATTGTTTTACAGCATCAAAAATTCCGGGCGAGTTCTTCTTCCTCGTTATCAAGTTATCATAGTACCGGCATTTACTCACCCTTATAGCCTTAATAACATTGTTCCTACATGAGGTGAAATTATTTCTGTTTTCAATGGATGGTGTCTGAACCCACTTTTTGTGTAACAAATTTTGGTTTCATCATTTTTTTGATTTTCAGATTAATCCATGGGTGGTTGTTTTTATACTTTTTTCGGATTTTTTTAAGCAACACTTTGAAAACTCATCAATCAAGATTTGGGTCATTTCAATGATGTAAAGTTCAGGATCATCATCTTTAACTTTGTTCAATCAATTTTTTAGCAAAGATAAAAATTTTAAAAAATTATCATCATTCAGTAGTAAATCATACTTGAAATCCGAATGATATGAATCCACGTTTTGCTTTTCTGAAATAGTTTTTAGGTCACACATAAGTCCATAATGGTCACTAAAAGTACAATTTATTGTTGTTACCTGAGTTTCCTCAGCCGCAATTATATGGTCAATGCATGTACTTGATGATTTAGTTACTCTAGTTGGCTCGATATTTTGAACTCCTAAATCAAAAGAAAGCAGAAGATTTTTGTAGTAAAAAAGTTGCGCTGGTTACCTTTACAATCGACATTTAAATCAACCACCTACAAAATTTCACCGCTTAATGCTTTCAATTCAAGCAATAAATCTTCAAACAAATTCAAAAAAAAAGTTCTAGTTTGAGATTTGGTGGACGATATATTCTGCAAACATTTAGTGTAGTTTGATTAAAAAAAAACACATTTTAATAACGATGTGCTACAAACTGACTGGTAATTTAAAATAACTATCCTTAAGGCCAGTTTTAAAGAAAGCTGCAACGTTCCCACCTCTAGCGTTTACGCGGTTTGCACAGACAATATTGTCATAACCTTCTAAGTTATATATGCCAATAGGATCATGTCTGAGAGCCATGTTTCAGTCAGCCCGATTAATGCAGGCTTGTTATCAAAGGATTCAATTAAAACTGATAATTGGTCATTATGGGCTCTTATGGGTTGAAAATTTAGGAAAAATGCTGTTTGCGTTGTTGTCAGGTCAGTCATATCTCGCAAAAGGTTTTTTCTAATAAAACAAAAAGATTTACGGCAAAAAACTGTAAATAGAGTTGAAATGCTTTTGCCACTAATCAGAATCGTTTTCTTGATTATTATTTCCGTTGTTGACGAATTTGGACTGTGGAGAATCTCTTTGAAGTGATTCCACAATTTGCACCAATTTGACGGGATCCGAATATCTACTGCACAATTCATCAATCAGATGACTTCTTTCCACTTTATTTGGGGTTATTTCTCTGTCACGTTTCCTCACTGAAACAATAGGAGGGCGAGGAAAGTTGGTTTCTTTATTTTGTACCGACGAGGATTTTGTTTTCTAGCATTATTTGCCTGTCTTGGCATCATTGAATTCTTTTTTTTGAAAATTTGATCAGCATCCTTAATACCAACTAAGTTGTGCCTTTGAAATCCACCATCTGCTTTCGAAACGAAAATTTGAGGAGCACAATTATATGTAACTGTGTACATTCCCAAACACCGAGAATAATCAAGAAGCTCTGAATCGCGCTGAGTAAGTCTTTCTGTTATATACACTGGTTTCTTATATACAGGGTGCAAAAAATTTTGCAGTAACTTGATATCATTTATAACGAACGTGTTTTTGTTAACTGGAAAAAATGATCTATACACGTTTTGTTTGAAGTTTTCTGTTACTTTTTCTCCAATAGTAGCAAAGTGTTTATTGAAAACATCAATATCGAAGAAAGCAGTATTCACATTTTTTTAACCACAAAAATGTTTTACAGCATCAAAAATTCCGGACAAGTTCTTCTTCCTCGTTATCAAGTTATCATAGTACCGGTGTTTACTCACCCTTATAGCCTTAATAACATTGTTCCTACATGAGGTGAAATTATTTCTGTTTTCAATGGATGGTGTCTGAACCCACTTTTTGTGTAACAAATTTTGGTTTCATCATTTTTTTGATTTTCAGATTAATCCATGGGTGGTTGTTTTTATACTTTTTTCGGATTTTTTTAAGCAACACTTTGAAAACTCATCAATCAAGATTTGGGTCATTTCAATGATGTAAAGTTCAGGATCATCATCTTTAACTTTGTTCAATCAATTTTTTAGCAAAGATAAAAATTTTAAAAAATTATCATCATTCAGTAGTAAATCATACTTGAAATCCGAATGATATGAATCCACGTTTTGCTTTTCTGAAATAGTTTTTAGGTCACACATAAGTCCATAATGGTCACTAAAAGTACAATTTATTGTTGTTACCTGAGTTTCCTCAGCCGCAATTATATGGTCAATGCATGTACTTGATGATTTAGTTACTCTAGTTGGCTCGATATTTTGAACTCCTAAATCAAAAGAAAGCAGAAGATTTTTGTAGTAAAAAAGTTGCGCTGGTTACCTTTACAATCGACATTTAAATCAACCACCTACAAAATTTCACCGCTTAATGCTTTCAATTCAAGCAATAAATCTTCAAACAAATTCAAAAAAAAAGTTCTAGTTTGAGATTTGGTGGACGATATATTCTGCAAACATTTAGTGTAGTTTGATTAAAAAAAACACATTTTAATAACGATGTGCTACAAACTGACTGGTAATTTAAAATAACTATCCTTAAGGCCAGTTTTAAAGAAAGCTGCAACGTTCCCACCTCTAGCGTTTACGCGGTTTGCACAGACAATATTGTCATAACCTTCTAAGTTATATATGCCAATAGGATCATGTCTGAGAGCCATGTTTCAGTCAGCCCGATTAATGCAGGCTTGTTATCAAAGGATTCAATTAAAACTGATAATTTGTCATGATGGGCTCTTATGGGTTAAAAATTTAGGAAAAATGCTGTTTGCGTTGTTGTCAGGTCAGTCATATCTCGCAAAATGTTTTTTCTAATAAAACAAAAAAGATTTACGGCAAAAAACTGTAAATAGAGTTGAAATGCTTTTGCCACTAATCAGAATCGTTTTCATGATTATTATTTCCGTTGTTGACGAATTTGGACTGTGGAGAATCTCTTTGAAGTGATTCCACAATTTGCACCAATTTGACGGGATCCGAATCCCTACTGTACAATTCATCAATCAGATGACTTCTTTCCACTTTATTTGGGGTTATTTCTCTGTCACGTTTCCTCACTGAAACAATAGGAGGGCGAGGAAAGTTGTTTTCTTTATTTTGTACCAACGAGGATTTTGTTTTCTAGCATTATTTGCCTGTCTTGCCATCATTGAATTATTTTTTTTTGAAAATTTGATCAGCATCCTTAATACCAACTAAGTTGTGCCTTTGAAATCCACCATCTGCTTTCGAAACGAAAACTTGAGGAGCACAATTATATGTAACTGTGTACATTCCCAAACCCCGAGAATAATCAAGAAGCTCTGAATCGCGCTGAGTAAGTCTCTCTGTTATATACACTGGTTTCTTATATACAGGGTGCAAAAAAATTTTCAGTAACTTTTTCCTGCCATACATTCTGTTTTTTATATCAAAGTAGACAATTTTCACTATAACCACACATTTTTGGTTTTGACTCTAAGGGCTGAGGGGATGGCATGCCTTCAGGTCGTAGCTGTTCACCTCCACGCCCATAACTTCGTTAAAAACGCCAGGACAACTTGGGTAAAATTTTCGGATCGTAAAGGTAAATTTTCCAAAATAACACAATATTTTGAGCTATATCTTCTTTTTCATTATTTTTTTTCTCTATAAAATGCACCCAATTTTGCAATTCAACAATGATATCATCCTTACCTTTTACATTCTCAATTAGCCCTTGTAATAGGACTTTCAATTTAGGATCAAAATTTACTGTATCTTTTATTTCATCGAATAAAGTATTGAGATTCGCCATTGAATAAGTTTGCGATGTTTTCAATTCGTGGCAAGCAAAAAGAGCAGCTTAGAACCGACTGTTTCCCATTAAAGGTCGTTTTGATCCAGGAATTCAGTGACATCGAGTGTATCCAGGATTTCAATGACATCGAGTGTATCCAGGAATTCAGTGACATCGATTGTATCCAGGAATTCAGTGACATCGAGTGTATCCAGGAATTCAGTGACATCGAGTGTATCCAGGAATTCAGTGACATCGAGTGTATCCAGGAATTCAGTGACATCGAGTGTATCCAGGAATTCAGTGACATCGAGTGTATCCAGGAATTCAGCGACATCTAGTGTATCCATAATGTTCTGAACATCGAGAGTATCCAGTACAGTACGTTCACATCACCGTGCGTATCCGGGACGTCCATGATATCAGGTATATCCATTCAGAGTGAAGTTGGCCGAAAGTTGTCACAGTGCGCAGTTGGCACAGTTCACTTAGCCGAACTGACCGAAATTTGTCACAGTGCGGTTAGCATTTAACTACTATAAACCGCTCGAAATTAGGCAAAAAAACAACATAGTCAAACCGGTTTTTCTCGACACTGGGAAAATTTCCTAGAATTTTTTCAATGTTGTTGGAATAGCGACTAAAAGATTTTAATTTGATATATCGTTCGACCAACTCCGTTAATTATTTGTGGTAGATGATTTTGCGTCGAAAAGAAAATGAAGGAACAAAGTTTTCAATGGTCGAAACATCTAGGTTCTGGAGCCGCTTTTAGAAAAAAGGGAAAAAATTCACAAATGTTTTAGTAATAACTAAGAGAATGTATTGTCTCTTCACAGACAAATGGACACCTGAAGGGCTAAGTTTTGAGAAAATTGGAAACTGATTTTTTTTTGACAATGAAAACAGAGCCAAAAATATTGGACATCAAAGGCATCGAGCTCACTTTTTTAACTAAAAAAAAACATAATATAGTTGCATACGAGGCTCCACTAATTTATGGACTCAAATTGCGAAACAGTGTTGAAAGAAACTAAAGAGCCTCAATCTATCCCACAGAAAACAGAGCCAAAAATATTGGACATCGAAGACTTCTGCTCACTTTTTGGACATGAAAGACTTCTGCTCAATTTCTAGCGACTACTAATTCAATTGATAAAGGTGCCCACGGGAACGTATCCTGCTATTAATTTTTCGCGTGTCCGTAAAACTACTAGCCTGATTACATTCTAAAAAAGATCCGTTTTTTTTTCATGAGCACCTAGTGAGACAATAAAGCGTTCAATTTTTTCAGATTCAGTTCATAAATTGGTTCAAAAGTTAATTTAGTTCAATTCGCAAAAAAATTAGTCAAGTTCAAAACGTTTTGATGCAGAAAAATTTTAGATGATTTTAGGAGCGCTGGTACAAACTAGGAAAAGAACAAATCTTTATCGCCAATAGTTTGCTTAAAAAACTAGTTTTTAGCGAATCAATTTAGGCTATGAAAGCGACTGGAATTAGTTTAAAGATTTATTGCTCTTTAGCTTGATTGAATTCTAATTTCGGTAGCAGATACAAGCTATGAAAACATCTTTGATATTTGACTAAATGCTCGACGTTCTCAATAAAAAAAGTGAACATTCATTACGTGAATAACCTCAATTAAGAAAGCTATTTGCGAAAAAAAAACACAAAACAAGAAGTTTAAAAAATGGTCGTAATTGTTTTTTAATTTTTGTTTTGCCATCACATGGCACGTAAAAATGCATTTTCTTGCGATCACTGAAAAACAGTAAAAAAATCAGATGTGTGTGATACACGACATACAATGGTCAAAAAGTAGGAACAAGGATAGTTGGTTCCAGTGCAAGTAGCACAGTGTGCTCCGACCTTACTGTTAAAAAATACATAAAACGTTTTTTCATGTTTTTTTTTTCAAAATAATGTTATTTTTGCAGGTCGTGGGGTATATGCAACTAACAAAAATCTAGAAATTACGCATAATTGACAATCTGAGTTAAATAAATTGACACCTTCAAAAAAATTTTAAAAGAAAAGCTTTCTGCAAAATATGGAAAAAAAAATGAGAAAAACTTTTTGAACTTTTTTCACTTTTTTTTGTTTTTCCATTCGTTTTTTCAAAAAGACAGTTGTCCAATATAAATAACTTATCTTTGTTTTACTATAAACTAAGCCGAAGTTCTAAGCTTTTTTTCTAATCTCGTTATCCCACAGCGATTGAAAAACAAAAAATGAAAAACAAGAGATAATGGAATGTTTTTTTTTGAAGCTTTTATGCTCGTGGTCGGCTTTATTGAAGCAACTGACTACCCCAAATTAATGAAACTTTTCGATGGGGGGAAAGGATATCCGGTTGCTGTGCAAGTACAACAGAATGTTCAGACCATATTTCAAGAAAAATTAAAACTTTTTTCCAAATAGATCGTTTTTTGTTTTTGGTGTGTTATAGTCCAAAAAACGACGCAAAACAACCCAAAAAACAGTTTTTCAAATATGAGTTTGAAAAACCCCAAGGGCTATAGAACCATTTGACAGTTTTTAGACGATTTTTTTATTTGATTCAAATTGAATTTAAGCTATAAATGGCTGATGCTATGAACAATAAAAATAAACAAAATGAAACTTAAAACAGAGTTATTTGCCGAGAATAATTTAATTTTAACTCAACTGTTTGGATTGGATTATTTTTAGGTTTTTTCAGAGTTTGAGATTGGAGCGAACCTAATTTGGCGACCCACAAGGGACCATCGTCATCAATTTTTTGGTGAGTATACCAGCTTCGACACAAAAAGAGAAACAGAAATTTTTTACGACGAACGTCTGAGAAAAGCTGTTTCGCACAACATCGCGTTGATCTAGAACGTCCACATGATCAGGTGTATCCAGTACGTTCACGACATCAGTGTATCCAGGAATTCAGCGACATCATGTGTATCCAGTAATTCAGCAACATCGAGTGTATCCAGGAATTCAGTATAGTAAAGTTTAATTAAACCCACCAAGGATCATGCAAAAAGCTATGCAGCTTATCGATGCATGACCCTGAAAAAAACCTATGACAGAACTTGCGAGATAGTATCCGACTTGATGACTCAAAAAAATAAATCTAGAAGATCTTCATTATCTTTAAGAAACATTGAAAACAATTTTTTTAAGTACCCATTTAGTTGATGCTCAGTTAATTGATTTAGGTTATCTGGTATCAGCTCGTTTGATTTCAAAAAATTATAACTTTTAAGAGACACATTTTTCGATGAACGTTGCATTATTTGTGTTCTAGTTTTCATGCTTGGTAAATTTTTTGCCACAGAGGCCCGAGTAACCCGACGATTATTCAGAGATTCCAAATTAAAAGTTTCAAAGCGAGTTTTACCACGAAGTTGATTAAAAGTTTCTTTGAATATTTGTCTGAAATATAAGTCAAACACGGTGCCAATCTCAAACCAATGTAGAATATATGAGGCATGCTCAAATTTTCTCTTGAAACAAATAGTTTTAAAAATACGTTTTTGCATCACAAATACTTTTTCTAATAGGCTTTTGATGTTGCACCAAATGCAATAAACCTTAGGAAATGAGTGGCTTTGCATAGCAGTTATAAAATTAAACCAGCACATTTTTCGAGAAATAGTTTCTACCCTTGAATAAAAAAAAACCGTTAAATTTAGCTAATTTACCACAAACATTATTAATATGACATTCAAATTTGAGTCTGTTGTCCATTTGAATTCCTAAATACCCTAAATCAGAAACCTCGGCGAGTACATTATTACCAAAGAAAATTTTTGATTTAAGTTATACCGTCCAAACTTCATTATTTTGCACTTCTTTTGATTTATGAGCAGTTTGTTTTTATTGCACCAATTACATATTTTATTTAATTCTGTCTGGAACTTCGTTTTGTGCGCAAATTTTTGAATTTTTAAAAATTAGTTTTTCAAAAAGTTTACTTAACAAGACAACAAACTAATTGGACGGTAGTTATCGGGTTCAGTTTTGTCGCTATTTTTATACAATGGTAAATTTTTTGCAATTTTGAGAAAATTAGGAAAACACTCTTTTTCGAAGCAGATATTGAAAAAATGCACTAAATGGTCAGCCAGCACCGGAGCAGAAAGTTTTACCATTTTACTACATATCCCATCATGACCAGTAGACTTTTCATTGTTCAAGTTTTTAATTACCTTCAGTATTTCATATCAATTGGTATCATATATTACGAACGCACAGTCAATATTGTCATAACCTTCTAAGTTATATGTGCCAATCGGATCATTGTCTGAGAGCCATGTTTCAGTCAGCCCGATTAATGCAGGCTTGTTATCAAAGGATTCAATTAAAACTGATAATTGGTCATGATGGGCTCTTATGGATTGAACATTTAGGAAAAATGCTGTTTGCGTTGTTGTCAGGTCAGTCATATCTCGCAAAAGTTTTTTTCTATGAAACAAAAGATATTTACGGCAAAAAAAAGTAAAAAGAGTTGAAATGCTTTTGCCACTAATCAGAGTCGTTTTCATGATTATTATTTCCGTTGTTGACGAATTTGGACTGTGGAGAATCTCTTTGAAGTGATTCCACAAATTGCACCAATTTGACTGGATCCGAATCCCTACTGTACAATTCATCAATCAGATGACTTCTTTCCACTTTATTTGGGGTTATTTCTCTGTCACGTTTCCTCACTGAAACAATAGGAGGGCGAGGAAAGTTGTTTTCTTTATTTTGTACCGCACGAGGATTTTGTTTTCTAGCATTATTTGCCTGTCTTGCCATCATTGAATTCTTGTTTTTGAAAATTTGATCAGCATCCTTAATACCAACTAAGTTGTGCCTTTGAAATCCACCATCTGCTTTCGAAACGAAAACTTGAGGAGCACAATTATGTGTAACTGTGTACATTCCCAAACCCCGAGAATAATAAAGAAGCTCTGAATCGCGCTGAGTAAGTCTCTCTGTTATATACACTGGTTGTTTATATACAGGGTGCAAAAAATCTTTCAATTACTTTTTCCTGCCATAAATTCTGTTTTTTAAATCAAAGTAGACAAATTTCACTATAACCACACATTTTTGGTTTTGACTCACAGGACCGAGGGGATGGCATGCCTTCAGGTCGTAGCTGTTCACCTACACGCCCATAACTTTGTTGAAAAAGGCCAGGACATCTTGGGTAAAATTTTCGGATTGTAAAGGTAAATTTTGCAAAATAACACAATCTTTTGAGCTATATCTTTCTATTTCATAATTTTTTTCTCAAAAAAATGCACCCAATTTTGCAATTCAACAATGATATCATCCTTACCTTTTACATTCTTAATTAGCCCTTGTAATAGGCCGTTCAATTTAAGATCAATATTTACTGTATCTTTTATTTCATCGAATAAAGTATTGAGATTCGCCATTGAATATGTTTGTGATGTTTTAAATTCGTGGCAAGCATAAAGAGCAGTTTAGAACCGACTGTTTCCCATTGAAGGTCGTTTTGATCCAGGAATTCAGTGACATCGATTGTATCCAGGAACTCAGTGACATCGAGTGTATCCAGGAATTCAGTGACATCGAGTGTATCCAGGAATTCAGTGACATCGAGTGTAACCAAGAATTCAGTGACATCGAGTGTATCCAGGAATTCAGTGACATCGAGTGTATCCAGGAATTCAGTGACATCGAGTGTACCCAGGAATTCAGTGACATCGAGTGTATCCAGGAATTCAGTGACATCGAGTGTATCCAGGAATTCAGTGACATCGAGTGTATCCAGGAATTCAGTGACATCGAGTGTATCCAGGAATTCAGTGACATCGAGTGTATCCAGGAATTCAGTGACATCGAGTGTATCCAGGAATTCAGTGACATCGAGTGTATCCCGGAATTCAGCGACATCTAGTGTATCCAGGAATTCAGTGACATCGAGTGTATCCAGGAATTCAGTGACATCGAGTGTATCCAGGAATTCAGCGACATCGAGTGTATCCAGGAATTCATTGACATCGAGTGTATCCAGGAATTCAGTGACATCGAGTGTATCCAGGAATTCAGTGACATCGAGTGTATCCAGGAATTCAGTGACATCGAGTGTATCCAGGAATTCAGTGACATCGAGTGTATCCAGGAATTCAGTGACATCGAGTGTATCCAGGAATTCAGTGACATCGAGTGTATCCAGGAATTCAGTGACATCGAGTGTATCCAGGAATTCAGTGACATCGAGTGTATCCAGGAATTCAGTGACATCGAGTGTATCCAGGAATTCAGTGACATCGAGTGTATCCAGGAATTCAGCGACATCGAGTGTATCCAGGAATTCAGTGACATCGAGTGTATCCAGGAATTCAGTGACATCGAGTGTATCCAGGAATTCAGTGACATCGAGTGTATCCAGGAATTCAGTGACATCGAGTGTATCCAGGAATTCAGTGACATCGAGTGTATCCAGGAATTCAGTGACATCGAGTGTATCCAGGAATTCAGTGACATCGAGTGTATCCAGGAATTCAGTGACATCGAGTGTATCCAGGAATTCAGTGACATCGAGTGTATCCAGGAATTCAGCGACATCTAGTGTATCCAGTACAGTACGTTCACAAGATCGTGCGTATCCGGGACGTCCATGATATCGAGTATATCCATTCAGAGTGAAGTTGACCGAAAGTTGTCACAGTGCGTAGTTGGCACAGTTCACTTAGCCGAACTGACCGAAATTTGTCACAGTGCGGTTAGCATTAAACTACTATAAACCGCTCGAAACTTGGCAAAAAAACAACATATTCAAACCGGTTTTTCTCGACACTGGGAAAATTTCCTAGAATTTTTTCAATGTTGTTGGAATAACGACTAAAAGGTTTTCATTTGAATTATCGTTCGACCACCTCCGTTAATTATTTGTGGTAGATGATTTTGTGTCGAAAAGAAAATGAAGGAACAAAGTTTTCAATGGTCGAAACATCTAGGTTCTGGAGCCGCTTTTAGAAAAAAGGGAAAAAATTCACAAATGTTTTAGTAATAACTAAGAGAAGCTATTGTCTCTTCACAGAAAAATGAACACCTGAAGGGCTAAGTTTTGAGAAAATTGGAAACTGATTTTTTTTGACAATGAAAACAGAGCCAAAAATATTGGACATCAAAGACTTGTGCTCACTTTTTGAACTCTAAAAAATGTCACAACAACATAATATAGTTGCATACGAGGCTCCACTAATTTATGGGCTCAAATCGAGAAACAGTGTTGAAAGAAACTGAATAGCCTCAATCTATCCCACAGAAACCAGAGCCAAAAATATTGGACATCAAAGACTTCTGCTCACTTTTTGGACATGAAAGACTTCTGCTCAATTTCAAGCCACTACTAATTCAATTGATAAAGGTGCCCACGGGAACGTATCCTGCTATTAATTTTTCGCGTGTCCGTAAAACTACTAGCCTGATTACATTCTAAAAAAGATCCGTTTTTTTTCATGAGCTCCTAGTGAGACGATAAAGCATCCAATTTTTTCAGATTCAGTTCATAAATCGGTTCGAAAGTTAATTTAGTTCAATTCGCAAAAAAATCAGTCAAGTTCAAAACGTTTACTTACAGAAAAATTTTAGATGATTTTAGGAGTGCCGGTACAAACTAGGAAAAGAACAAATCTTGATCGCCAATAGTTTGCTTAAAAAACTAGTTTTTAGCGAATCAATTCAAGCTATGAAAACGTTTTATTGCTTTTTTGCTTAATTGAATCTAATTTTGCGAGCAGATTCAAGCTATGAAAACATCTCTGCCATTCAAACAGAGTGCTCGACGGTCTCAATTGAAAAAAGAAGCGTACATACGTGAAAAACAGCAATAAAAACGTTATCTGTGAAAAACACAAAACGTGAAGGCTAAAAAGGAGTGTCAGAACTATTTTTAAAGTTTCGAATTGACATGACATGGCACGTAACAATGCGTTTTCTTGCTTCTTGCGAGCACTGAAAATCAAAAAAAAATCAGATGTGTGTGATACACGACATACAATAGTAAAAATATAGGAACAAGGATAGTCGGTTCCAGTGCAAGTAGCACAGTATGCTCCGACCTTACTCTTAAAAAAACATAAAACGCTTTTTCATGTCTTTATTCTTGATTATTGTTATTTTTGCGGGTGGTGGGATTTATGCAACTGAAGTAAACCTATAAGTTACGCATAATTGACAGTCAGAGTTATATTAACTAATTAGGCAACGGTTTCAGTAGAAAAATGACGGAAAAAAATTAAAAATAAATTTCGTAACATTTCTTCTTTCATTTTTTTTCGCAGAAAATGCTTGAAAACTTTGAAAGTGTTTTGAAGGGGTTCAACTAAAACTGGGACACTTTCGACACTTGGAAAACGTTTTGAATAAATTTTAAGCTCATTCAAATCAGGGTTGAAAAAGCATTAGTTTTGTATATCACCCCACTCAATACGATGATTATTGGCAGTAAATAGTTTTGGTTAGCGAAAAAACAATATAAATCTGCTCGCTCACCTTTTTGCACAAAATTAGACCGTAAATCGAAAACTTCAAACTGTTTCTCTCGACAATGGTTCTTTTTTGATTTCGTTTGAATCACGACCAAAGAAACTTATTATAAATAATCACTCACCTTTCCGATGACTGTTCGCTGTACCTAATTTTGCTTATACAATTGAAAAAAAAAACTAAAACTTACCCGAATACAATTTGCACCCCATTTTTGAAGGTGGAAACAGAAACGGCAATAACGACACGGAAATTGGAGTCGGAGATCATTCAGGAAAAAAAAGAGTCTTAAAGGTTGTGCTGTTGCATTTGTCATTTTTTCTTTTTTAACGAATAGGGAAGGC
>NC_087062.1:98212593-98236447 GCF_963678635.1 Symsagittifera roscoffensis
GTATAGACAGAATTAGATGAACATTTGAGTTCATCGTCAGTGTTTTCCATTGCTCAATGAATTGATATTTTCAGGTTGATCTAAGTCTGATTGTATCAGTCCTCAATTATGTTTATAATAGAAGCGAGTGAAAGATATTGTGACCTTTATAAAAGATGACCTTGTCGTTGCACGAACAGCTAAGCCGCAAACAAGTTGCGGCGTATGCCAAAATCAGCTTCGATATGACTCTGACATCATTCAAATGTGCTCTGGATGATTTTGTTTTATACGATGCAATCGTTTGATATGTATTACTAGTGTTAGTTTTTCATAAAAATGCAATTGCAAAATTTGAATTCAAAATTTTTGCAAAATGTTTTAAATTCGTTGTGTTTCATTGTATTTTGAGAAGAATATGATAAGCTTCCTTTATTTTTGCGACTTTCGATACGAAAGTAACGGAATATTTGTGCTCAGGGTGGGTTTTTTTTCCTTCAGACAAATTTCGACTTTTTAACTAGCCAATTTTAACGGAATTTTTTAATATCATTCAAAAAGTATTGTTGTCATGAGCTTAAATTTGAAAAGATATTTCACCTGTGATCATTTTTTGTAAAATTTTGAGGGTTTAAAGATTGCCATTTTGGCCATTTTGACCAATTTGGGACAATTAACGCGCGATATAATTCGAGCTATTAACGCGTAAGCGGAGATTTAATCCGTCTTAGAAATCGTTCCAAATTGGTTGAGCGAAGCTTATTTGCCATAATTGGTTTGCTAAAAGGAACGAAGTCTATCCTTTTGTACTTTATATGGCGTGTGGGGTGATGATTTTCTTTAAAAAAAATTCAAATTTTGGAAAAAAAATTTCATTTTATTTTATTTCATTTAATTTTTTTATTGTTATTACTGCTCCATAAACCTTAAAAGGCACTCGGAACATTCAGGGCTTCGCCCTGATACGAGCAGTCTTATTGTCTTCGTGTTTGTCTCCTCTTTTTATCGATGTCTGTAACGAAACATTTCTTGGAAGGTCATCATGGTAAAAGTATGAAAACTGTATTGTTAACCCTTTTATTGCAAAAACTGAAACAAAGACTACTATACACAAATAAGAAACAAAGACTACTATACACAAATAGAAAATCATTGCTGGTACGTTCCGACTGCCCTTTAACGGGTCTCGACTAGTTTTTGGTATAACAAATACTAACAAAACAATATATTTTGACTGACAAGATTAAATTTTAAATTATAGAGTTTGAGTCATTTATAAAATTAATAGAGCTAATAAGCTTATTGCCTCAATTCAGTTTGAAATGATTTAGCAGTGCGGATTAACTCGCCGCGCATAAGCAATTCGCACCACAATTTTAACGATAAAATGAGCAGTTGCAGTGTGAGCACTACAGGCAGGTTAAGGTAGTGGTGTGCGCACTCAGAGGGACACGCAAAGATCCAGGTATCGATCCCCGAGAAAAGATGTTCTTTTGGATATTGGTCTTAAGAAAAAATCATCTTAGCATATATATATATATATATATATATATATATATATATATATATATATATATATTCCACTTTTTTCGTCGAAATTCGGGAAAAAAACAAAAGAACAGTAAAAATTTTAATGGTCTCCTAAAATGTTTACCACTTTTTGTTCCTATGCTTTTAAAAACCTCACATGGATTTACGAAGTTGATTTTTTAAATTTTTTTCGTTTTTTTTTCAAAATTAGTGTCCTGAAAATCTACAACTCAATTGAGAATGAAATTAGGCTAGATTGTGAGCTTATCAAATATGTGTTTCTAAAACCTGTTAAAATGGGAATATGGTTCTATGAGGGATAATCAGAGTTATAATTTCGAAAACTCAGCGTTTTCGATTTTTACGCTTCCATAACTCTGATCTTTTTTGTTCCTCTGAATTCAATGAAGCAATATATTTCTGCTTTAGGAGGCAAGAATAATTTTTTTAGGGTTGAATCAAGAAAGTTTAAAGCAAACTTCAACAGAAAACTGGTTTAACAACCTTTCAAATGTTTTTTTTTCATCAGAAATATTGTTAAACATTGCAAACTGCAACAAAAGTAGAAACAGTGGAGAGGTGAAGCAAATTAAATGAAAGATTAAATTTATTGATGACAAGACTTTCAACTGCGAAAATCCAAATACTAAGAACGCAAAATAAATATTCAAACAAAAATCAATATTTAAAACCAGCATGTTGCAACCACGAATGCGGAGTTTATTGACATTCTGGTTGCTCATCTGTTTGAAATTGAAGCAACTAATTTCAAAAACACTTACTGTGCGTTGACTTTAATAATGATAACAACGCTAGCATAGCGCAAAAGAAATAACTGATCGAACAGTTAAAACTGCTGTATATAAAATCGTAAACCAGTTTCGACTGATTCAATCTAGAAGATGGAAACACAAAAATCACAGTTGGTTGAATTCTTGCTTATTCGGTTGCAACGTTGAGGTTATTCAAATCAATCTTACTGATTATCTTGGTGTTTTAGTAAGAGAAAAACACCACCGGAAAATTAAAACATAGAACAGCATTGGTAAGAAAAAGAAACAGCAGGATTTTCAAATAACCACAAAACAGTTGAAATACGAACTGCACGAGTTGATAACTGAAGCAAACAAACTTGCTTAAAGTTTAACTGTGGATGATAACAGAATTTGGTTGAACGATCTTAAAAACATCACCTTGGATAAAATTCTGCCCGAGAAAAAATCAAATCGGAAAAAGCCAATTCAAACTGGGAATCTTCAATGGTAGTAAATGCACTTACAAAAAAAAACAAGAATAAATCAAATCATGGCTAACAAAGCTAACAAGCTAAGATAAATATGGCATTACAAAATATTTGATCAAAACTGTCAATCCGGTCAATGCAAAAAAAACGCGAAAAAAAAGCAGCTAATGATCTCAAAGAAATTTTTGTTTCGAGTGGTCCATCTGATGCGGCAGGTTTACAAGAATTACCTAGTTTTTTTGAAAGTAACTTGCCTAGAACCTTCAATGGTAGTAAATGCACTTAGAGAAAAATACGTTTTGATGAAAGTCGATATATGGCTAAGAAAAAACAAAAAAAATATGGCATTACAAATTATTTAACCAAAACTGTCATCCGGTAGTAGGTCAACCTTTATGTGACTTCTATAACGAAGTTTGGTCAATTTCAACATTTCCGCTCAAGTTTGCCGAAGTTATTTTTTTTAGAAAGGAAGCAGTAGAACAATTTGTTCCAATTAACGTCCTTTTCCGATTCATTCTAATCTGAGCACAGTTTGTGGAAAACTATTCAAAAAATTTTGACTTAGTTCCACAAGAAATCAGTCATCAAATTTAAGCAGTTTGGAAATCAATATAGAAGGTTTACTGTCGTAACAAATGAGTTTTTTGAAAGCCTGTCAGATTGCAAAAATAGTGAAGAGCCGATGCCTTGCACTGTATAGGATTAATTAAAAGCGTTCGATACGGTCAATCTTTTATAGTAACGTTACGATTACATCATGCGAGGTTAAGTTCAAGATTTGTTTAAACTTTATCTGTCTCTATCTGATCGAAAAAAAATGTTAAGTCTTCGACTGTCGATATTCCAATAATGAAATTTTTGAAGTTCGGAGTGGTTCTGTATTAGGGCCTAAAATTTTTCACATTATATTAGCAGTTTAATAGACACAGTTAAGAATACTAGCCTGATTTTACTTGCAAATGATGAAATTTTGGCTGGAAACAAAAACATAAAAACTTTTTCAAAAGAGGAACTTGTTGAAATTAAAAAATTTATGAACGCCAACAAAATGACATTGAACACTTTGAAAAACTCATTCCATGATAACCATTAGAAAATTAGGCTTTCCTACCATATATTAGGATGGACATCACTTAAATCACCACGGTTAAATATGTAGGTGTTAATACTGACAAAAAGCCGGAAGAAATCAAATAAGTTTATCTTAATTTTTTACTCCACAAGGAAACATCAGAGTCAAAAACTAACGATTAAAACCTTCGAAACTTTCTTCAGCAGCTGTACCAATATGCAAACCTTATCTATGAAACTGGAAAAAAACTATTCTGTTGCAGTTGCAGAGACAACAAACATCTTGTTGCGCTTTGTCAACAGATCCAGACACTTGCCAGAAATAAGAACAGTTACAAAAGATAAAAGACTTGCTTTTTTAGAGCTGCAAAATCACGAGTTAATAAAATTATTAGAAAAAGTTTAAGATCTGAACACACAAATGCTTTCGTAAATGGTTTCAGCTCCAAATCAATATTGAAAAAGTCTTTTAGTGTGGAAAACTGTATAGAAAAATTATCCAGTAAAGTTTGAGTAACTGCAGCAAACAAAAAAAATTATGATTACAGTGAAAATACTGTATAACGCAATTGCAAAATTGGATCCGTCGATTTAGAAAATTGAATCAAATTTGAAAAAGCAAAGTTTGCGAGTATATTCAAGATATGAAAGGTAATTACTTTATAGTTTTTGATGTGTTTACAGGGCTATTTTGGCGTTGGTTTTAAATAGAGACAAGTTTTCAATTAATCTATAGTATTTGGTAGTTCTTAGTCTTGAAATTTTCTATCATTAATTTTTGATAGTTTTTTTCTTCTAACTAAAATAGCATAGATGAATCCTTTGACAATTGGTTTGTAAGATAAAAATTTAAAAAACTGTCGTGTGCCGCTTTATAACAGGCTGTAAAGCCTTCAGCGAGCGTTCAATTTCGGTGCTCCTAAAATCCTGAAAAGCGAATTGTACTAAATTGTCAGTGAAAATAACCGTCATTGAGAACAGTTTAATATAGTTATGAGTAATAACGGACGATATGTGTCGCAATAGGGCTAGTTTTGTATACAAATTCCATGGATTATTGCGTTTAGACAGCACATCCTAATTTTCACCGGGAACTGATTCCTGAAGTTGAGTCCTGAAGTTGAGTCCTGGCAATCCCCAAAACTGCTTTTTATTAGTCTCATGGACCTTTTAGATTGCGGCGTTGTTTTACCATGTATACGCTTTGCCTCTGAAATAGAACAAGCTAATCTGAAAATGGAGTTGCGTTTCTTTCTCATCAAACCAACCACCCTCCTCGGGTGAATAAATGCAGCAAATGATTGAAACACTGGATGCATTTTATTGCTGAGCTCAAAGTCCTCCAATAAGAAATCGTCAAGGCTGGGTTATTGCACTTGACTTGTCGAGCGGAGTGTTCTTTATCCTCTTGCGTCTTTTCTTCTGTAAAACCTAAAAATTCGGTTAAAAGCCGATAAGGCAGACCTCCCAATAGCTTTATCGGCTTTTGACACTTTCAGACAGACCGTTTAACTGCTCTTTCTTGAATTTGTCTTAATGGACCTCAAAGAACGCTTCATTTGAGCAGCTTCTTCTTGTGTCCGTGTGTGCAAACTGCTGCCCGGTTGAATAATTGAGAAGGATGCAAAGAGGGAAGATTTTGATGACCTGGTCAAGTTATACGATGGCGTACTTTCAAATAATGAGTTCTCTATTAAGCTTGAAGCTTGGAACACATGTGGAGCTTCCTCTTGTACACCGAGATGCCAAAAGTTTTCACAAGTGCCTTCAGAGTGTGTCACAAAGCGACAATGCTAATAACTTTTGCTTTGCTCCAGATTGTTGTTAGCGCTTGAAATTACTAAAAAGTTACCTATGCTCCAGTTAGACGCTCGAGGATGTGACTGACAGATTTGCCGCAAAAAATCGAAGACTCAATTTGCGTAATTTTGTTTATTTTATGATTGTTTTTAATTCACTGTTTTTGACAAAAATTTTTTCAATATCTCCCCATCCCCCCTCCCTCTCTCCTCAAGAAAATCCTAGTTTCGCCCCTGATTCGAAACATGTTTGATTGATATTTTATAACTATCACACAGTTATTGCAATTCTTAATCCGCTGCTTTTGTTCATCGTTAAATATCTGAGTGATTCTTTTAATCGAATTGACAAATGATTCTGTCAGTTTTTGTTCCAACCATTGAAACTAGGGAGGAACTTTATTTTCAGGTGTTTCAGCTTTTTTTAAAACTTTTTGTTTTCCTCGCAAAATTAGCTACCACAAAGAATCATCTAACAGGGTTGAGTGATATATCATAATAAAGCCGTTTCAGTCTTGATTCAAACGACATTGAAAAATTTCTATTTTTTTTCACAGTGTTGAGAAAAACCGGTTGGAAATTTTTGATTTTGTCTCATTTCGAGTTAATTAGTTAGGTAGTTAGTGATTGCAATACCTTATTTAAGCTTATTTTAAGCCGGGGAAACTTATTTTTACAAAAGTGAAATTAGTTGTTGGAGTATTTCAGCGCACTTTTGGGACTCAAAAACTTGAAAATTCAAAAAATGTCCGCAAAAAAAATTGAAACATTTTTTGATATTTTTTTTCAAATTTTTAATTTGTTTTTTTAAGTCATTTTTCATCAAATACTGTTTTCCAGTTGACCTATTTTAGTATGACTCTCAAATATGCCTAAGTTCTACTATTTCGTTCAGATTTTTTTATCACAACATGCCGAAAAAAAACGACGCCAATTTGAGAAAACATTTTTTTGGACATACTGTGGTCGGAACATTCTGTGCTACTTGCTCAGTAACCGGCTATCCTTGTTGCAGTATGCATTTTGTGATAGAGTAGCAAATACATGTGCCTAACTGGCTCTAGAACATAAGATCGAAAACCGTCAGCACCCATTCGCTAACTTTCGCTATCATTTGCTAATTAGCTCATCTTTGCTTTTATTCTCACCTGCGTTTTTCCTCAGTTTTTTTCTTAATTATTAACGAGAGCCTATTATCAATCACTCCAAAGAGATCTTCATGTTGGAAGGAAACAAAAATAGCGAGGTAGCTCAGCAAACGCTTTTTCTTTTTCATTGTCTCCTTATACTCGAAATGATTCACTAGGTATGATGATAAATATTAGAAAACCAATTGTCTTCAGCTTACAAAAAATATTTGCAAGCAGTTTTTGTAAATTTATGAAGCTAATTAAAGCTACTAAAAGCTACAATATAGTCAAATTGGGATAGTAAAGCTACAGTTTAGTCAATTTGGGATAGTAAATGAGGTTTTTTGCGCTATTAAAGCGTAAGCTGCAGTTTTTTGGTACGAAAAAGTTCTGAATTGAAGTTAGACAAACAATTTAGTCCTTATAAGGCGCTAATACTCATATTGTACTATTATTGGCGTCGGATAGGGGATTACAAAAATTTTGTTTAAAATAAGAATTTCGTCTTGTACACATTAAGTTTTTTTCTTGATACGAGCAGCCCTATTTATAAAAATTATTTAGTGAGTTTAATTGAGCAAACATATGGTATAATATTTACCTGAAAAAAAATGCTGATTTATTTCGAGTTTTTTATTGCGACAACATCTCTTGGGAAATACTATGCTATCGCAAAAAAAGGGTCACGTGTGGTGTCATATTAAAGCCCTAATAATTGTGATTCGGCTCTAAAATCAAGAAAAAATTGTCTCGTTGTTGAGAAAAAATTGTCTTATTTTTTTTGTTTTCGAAACTAATTAAGATCGAGGCTGAAGGAGGAATTTGATCAGTAGTTGACGAAAAAAAATCTGCATCAATCTTAAAATTAACTCAACTTCTAATGTTTATCACTCATTTGCGCGTCTTTTAAGGTCTATGAAACATTAATCGCTTTTTAAAAAAATGACGATTTTTTCAAAAAAAAAAATTACGAACTTTTGGGTTTTTCCTAAATCATCCCCCCACCCGCCATATAAAGTACCAAGTGATGGAAGTCGCTCCTAGTAACGTAGAAATTATGACAAATAGCCTGTTTCAACCAATTTTGACTTACGCGTTAAATCTCTACTTACGCGTTAATAGCGCGAAATATATGGCGCGTTAATTGTCCCAAACTGGTCAAATTGTAAATCTTTACTTTATAATCTTGCAAAGAAAATTAACGAATAAAAATGTAATGCTTGCATTTTATAAACTGCATTTTTAATTTAATTTAATCTTTCATTCGCTTCGTTTGCACTTTGAATTGCGAAGCTAGAAAACAGCAGCATGGAAAAAATCAGCAGATACGAATTGCACCTGCAGGAGAATGATGGGACCTGCGCGGATCTAAGATTTACTCAAGAATGACCGGATTTTCAAAAAATGTAGATCTTTTATGGCGACCAAATTAGTTTTTCGAGTTTCCCAGAACACTAGGAGTCTATTTTGAGAAGATATTTTGAGCTGCGGGCAAAATGAGTGTCTTTTAAGGTCTATGAAACAGGAATCACTTGTTAAAAAAATGATGAATTTTTCAATAAAAAAACGAAAAAAAAAATTATAAGCATTTTCGGAACGTTTCGACTAATAAATAATTTTTTTTCAAGCGAGATCCCCTTCAAAATTACTATAAATTGACACAAAGGCTCCCTACGAAATATTTTATTCGGGCAGCTACAAATTGATATTATACAAAAGCAACAAGGGGAGACCCTTCGGACAGTGAGGGGTCGGATCTCTAAGGGGGCGTCCCCCACATAAATCAACCACTGTGATAAGTGAAACAAATCAAGCAAAATTGAAAGTAAAATATTGCACATTTTTACAAATTAGGTTTTATTCAACAGAAAATTATTCAATACTGAAATTTAAAAAGCCAAAATAAAACAAATTTTAGAGCATAGTTGTCAAAAAACTTAATAAACGGTTTTGCGAAATTGTGTAAATATTTTGTACACTTATTTTGGATTAGATAGAAAAGTAAGGGCATTTTTTTACAAATATTTCAATTCTTTTGCAAAAGTTTTAGAAAATTGGAATCTCTTTAGCCACCGTAGGAGTCAACATGTTGTTATCGACCGTATATAATATTTTGGGCGAATTGTATATTTGTCAGGGTTTTCAACGAGCTCATTCCTTTCGATTTTGCGAAAATCTCAAGATCCGTTAGAATAAAGTTTTTCAATTGTATAAAACTTTTCATTATAATAAAAGCTTGCATTTTATAATTTCTTGCAGAAAAATTAACAAATAAACTAGGAAAAACAAATCAAGTCTTGCAGGGATTGATTTCTTGGACCAGTCTGAGAGTCCGAGGCTGGATTTTAAAAATCTTGCGAAAAATCAGGCCGAGATTTTAATGGTTTCTTGGCCAAATTTTGAAAATAGAAAAACTTTAGAATGTGCCTAAGTTTAAAACTAACCAAGGGTTTTTTAATAAGAAAAGCAAAAATAAAACTGAGAAGATTTTTGCAGATAAGCTGCATTTGTGCGTTTGCCACGATGACTAAAATAATTTGTTTTTTGCATAGCTTTAGAATAAAATGTAGTCTTCCAAATGTCGATAGTTAGCTTCGTCTTCAAAAAACAAAGCGTGCGACCTTTTTCATCTCCTTCAGGCATATCTTACCATTTGAAAAATTCAAAAACAATCTTTGGCCCAACACGAAACAGTCAGTTTGATTTTTTGGTTCTTTTGTTCTTTTGTGTAAAAAAATTGAGTCTGGTCTACGTTTATACACAAAAAAAAAACAGCTCTTTCCCAGTCCCCCTTTCAAAATACCGAGTTTTATGTTTGTTTTTCGTGTCATTAAGGCTATCTGCGTGACGTTACGCTGTAAAGTATGAAGAACTAATCTGTTCAGAATTGTCGATTTGTTCACCACGCCAAATTTCATTGCATTAGGACAATGTTAAATAGATTTTTCAGTATTGAATTTGAAAGGGGGGAATTGGAAAAGAGCCAAAAAAACTATATATCATTTCATCATGAAAAATTGTTTTTTGAAAATTTTTGTTAGATCGTAAAATTGATTTTCTGGCGTCTAAAGTAAGAACCATTTATTTGTAATGAAAAACTACCAAATTCTTGTGTTTCCTGGAAATTTATCGAGCACATCTCTAGGCCGCGTTTTCAAAAAATGATGACTTTTTCAAAAAAAAAAACTAAAAAAATCTTATAGGCATTTTTGGAAGGTTTCGACTGATAAATCATTTTTTTCCAGTGAGATCCCATTCAAAATTACTATAAATTGACACAAAAGCTCCCTAGGAAATATTTTATTCGGCCAGCTAAAAATTGATTCATGAAAAATTGTTTTTTGAAAATTTTTGTTAGATCGTAAAATTGATTTTCTGGCGTCTAAAGTAGGAACCATTTATTTGTAATGAAAAATTACCAACTTCCTGGGTTTCCTGGAAAATTATCGAGCACATCTCTAGGCCGCGTTTTCAAAAAATGATGACTTTTTCAAAAAAAAAAAACGAAAAAAAAATTTATAGGCATTTTTTGGAAGGTTTCGACTGATAAATTATTTTTTTCCAGTGAGATCCCATTCAAAATTACTATAAATTGACACAAAAGCTCCCTAGGAAATATTTTATTCGGCCAGTTAAAAATTGATGTTATACAAAAGCAACAAGGGGAGACCCTCCGGGTAGAGAGAGGTCGGATCTCTAAGGGGGCGTCTCCCACATAAATCAACCACTGTGATAAGTGAAACAAATCAAGCAAAATTGAAAGTAAAATATTGCACATTTTTACAAATTAGGTTTTATTCAACAGAAAATTATTCAATACTGAAATTTAAAAAGCCAAAATAAAACAAATTTTAGAGCATAGTTGTCAAAAAACTTAATAAACGGTTTTGCGAAATTGTGTAAATATTTTGTACACTTATTTTGGATTAGATAGAAAAGTAAGGGCATTTTTTTACAAATATTTCAATTCTTTTGCAAAAGTCTTAGAAAATTGGAATCTCTTTAGCCACCGTAGGAGTCAACATGTTGTTATCGACCGTATATAATATTTTGGGCGAATTGTATATTTGTCAGGGTTTTCAACGAGCTCAGTCCTTTCGATTTTGCGAAAATCTCAAGATCCGTTAGAATAAAGTTTTTCAATTGTATAAAAGTTTTCATTATAATAAAAGCTTGCATTTTATAATTTCTTGCAGAAAAATTAACAAATAAACTAGGAAAAACAAATCAAGTCTTGCAGGGATTGATTTCTTGGACCAGTCTGAGAGTCCGAGGCTGGATTTTAAAAATCTTGCGAAAAATCAGGCCGAGATTTTCATGGTTTCTTGGCCAAATTTTGAAAATAGAAAAACTTTAGAATGTGCCTAAGTTTAAAACTAACCAAGGGTTTTTTAATAAGAAAAGCAAAAAGAAAACTGAGAAGATTTTTGCAGATAAGCTGCATTTGTGCGTTTGCCACGATGACTAAAATAATTTGTTTTTTGCATAGCTTTAGAATAAAATGTAGTCTTCCAAATGTCGATAGTTAGCTTCGTCTTCAAAAAACAAAGCGTGCGACCTTTTTCATCTCCTTCAGGCATATCTTACCATTTGAAAAATTCAAAAACAATCTTTGGCCCAACACGAAACAGTCAGTTTGATTTTTTGGTTCTTTTGTTCTTTTGTGTAAAAAAATTGAGTCTGGTCTACGTTTATACACAAAAAAAACAGCTCTTTCCCAGTCCCCCTTTCAAAATACCGAGTTTTATGTTTGTTTTTCGTGTCATTAAGGCTATCTGCGTGACGTTACGCTGTAAAGTATGGAGAACTAATCTGTTCAGAATTGTCGATTTGTTCACCACGCCAAATTTCATTGCATTAGGACAATGTTAAATAGATTTTTCAGTATTGAATTTGAAAGGGGGGAATTGGAAAAGAGCCAAAAAAACTATATATCATTTCATCATGAAAAATTGTTTTTTGAAAATTTTTGTTAGATCGTAAAATTGATTTTCTGGCGTCTAAAGTAAGAACCATTTATTTGTAATGAAAAACTACCAACTTCTTGGGTTTCCTGGAAATTTATCTCTAGGCCGCGTTTTCAAAAAATGATGACTTTTTCAAAAAAAAAACGAAAAAAAAATTTATAGGCATTTTTGGAAGGTTTCGACTAATAAATCATTTTTTTCCAGTGAGATCCCATTCAAAATTACTATAAATTGACACAAAAGCTCCCTAGGAAATATTTTATTCGGCCAGCTAAAAATTGATTCATGAAAAATTGTTTTTTGAAAATTTTTGTTAGATCGTAAAATTGATTTTCTGGCGTCTAAAGTAGGAACCATTTATTTGTAATGAAAAATTACCAACTTCCTGGGTTTCCTGGAAAATTATCGAGCACATCTCTAGGCCGCGTTTTCAAAAAATGATGACTTTTTCAAAAAAAAAAACGAAAAAAAAATTTATAGGCATTTTTTGGAAGGTTTCGACTGATAAATCATTTTTTTCCAGTGAGATCCCATTCAAAATTACTATAAATTGACACAAAAGCTCCCTAGGAAATATTTCATTCGGCCAGTTAAAAATTGATGTTATACAAAAGCAACAAGGGGAGACCCTCCGGGCAGAGAGAGGTCGGATCTCTAAGGGGGCGTCTCCCACATAAATCAACCACTGTGATAAGTGAAACAAATCAAGCAAAATTGAAAGTAAAATATTGCACATTTTTACAAATTAGGTTTTATTCAACAGAAAATTATTCAATACTGAAATTTAAAAAGCCAAAATAAAACAAATTTTAGAGCATAGTTGTCAAAAAACTTAATAAACGGTTTTGCGAAATTGTGTAAATATTTTGTACACTTATTTTGGATTAGATAGAAAAGTAGGGCATTTTTTTACAAACATTTCAATTCTTTTGCAAAAAGTTTTAGAAAATTGGAATCTCTTTAGCCACCGTAGGAGTCAACATGTTGTTATCGACCGTATATAATATTTGGGCGAATTGTATATTTGTCAGGGTTTTCAACGAGCTCAGTCCTTTCGATTTTGCGAAAATCTCAAGATCCGTTAGAATAAAATTTTTCAATTGTATAAAAGTTTTCATTATAATAAAAGCTTGCATTTTATAATTTCTTGCAGAAAAATTAACAAATAAACTAGGAAAAACAAATCAAGTCTTGCAGGGATTGATTTCTTGGACCAGTCTGAGAGTCCGAGGCTGGATTTTAAAAATCTTGCGAAAAATCAGGCCTAGATTTTCATGGTTTCTTGGCCAAATTTTGAAAATAGAAAAACTTTAGAATGTGCCTAAGTTTAAAACTAACCAAGGGTTTTTTAATAAGAAAAGCAAAAAGAAAACTGAGAAGAATTTTGCAGATAAGCTGCATTTGTACGTTTGCCATGATAAATAAAATAATTTGTTTTTTGCATAGCTTTAGAATAAAATGTAGTCTTCCAAATGTCGATAGTTAGCTTCGTCTTCAAAAAACAAAGCGTGCGACCTTTTTCATCTCCTTCAGGCATATCTTACCATTTGAAAAATTCAAAAACAATCTTTGGCCCAACACGAAACAGTCAGTTTGATTTTTTGGTTTTGTTCTTTTGTGTAAAAAAATTGAGTCTGGTCTACGTTTATACACAAAAAAACAGCTCTTTCCCAGTCCCCCTTTCAAAATACCGAGTTTTATGTTTGTTTTTTGGTGTTATTAAGGCTATCTGCGTGACGTTACGCTGTAAAGTATGAAGAACTAATCTGTTCAGAATTGTCGATTTGTTCACCACGCCAAATTTCATTGCATTAGGACAATGTTAAATAGATTTTTCAGTATTGAATTTGAAAGGGGGGAATTGGAAAAGAGCCAAAAAAACTATATATCATTTCATCATGAAAAATTGTTTTTTGAAAATTTTTGTTAGATCGTAAAATTGATTTTCTGGCGTCTAAAGTAAGAACCATTTATTTGTAATGAAAAACTACCAACTTCTTGGGTTTCCTGGAAATTTATCGAGCACATCTCTAGGCCGCGTTTTCAAAAAATGATGACTTTTTCAAAAAAAAACGAAAAAAAAATTTATAGGCATTTTTTGGAAGGTTTCGACTGATAAATCATTTTTTTCCAGTGAGATCCCATTGAAAATTACTATAAATTGACACAAAAGCTCCCTAGAAAATATCTTATTCGGCCAGCTAAAATTTGATGTTATACAAAAGCAACAAGGGGAGACCCTCCGGGCAGAGAGAGGTCGGATCTCTAAGGGGGCGTCTCCCACATAAAACCACTGTGATAAGTGAAATAAATCGAGCAAAATTGAAAGTAAAATGCACATTTTTACAAATTAGGTTTTATTCAATAGAAAATTATTCGATACTGAAATTTAAAAAGTCAAAATAAAACAAATTATAGAGCATAGTTGTCAAAAAACTGGATAAACAGTTTCGAGAAATTGTGTAAACATTATGTATACTTATTTTGGATTAGATAGAAAAGTAAGGCTCTTTTTTTACAAACAGTTCATTTCTTTTGCAAAAGTTTTAGAAATTTGGAATCTCTTTAGCCACTGTAAGAGTGAACATGTTGTTATCGACAGTATATTGTATATTCTTCGGCGAATTGTGTATTCTTCAGGGTTTTCAACGAGCTCAGTCCTTTCGATTTTGCGAAAATCTGAAGAACTGTTAGAACAAAGTTTTTCAGTTGTACAAAAGTTTTTGTTTTAATAAAAGCTTGCATTTTTTATTTTCTTGCAAAAAAATAACAAATAAATTGGTGAAAAACAAATCAAGTCTTGCAGGTATTGATTTCTTGGAGCTCGTTGAGAGTCCAATTTCCGAGAGTCCGAGGCTGGCTTTTGAAAAATTTTGCGAAAAATCAGGCCTATATTTTCATGGTTTCTTGGCTATGTTTTGAAAATTGAAAAACTTTAGAACCTGCCTCAGTTCAAAACTAACCAAAGGTTTTTAATAAGAAAAACAAAAAGAAAACTGAGAAGACTTTTGCAGAGAAGCTGCATGAGTAGATTGGCCATGATAAATACAATTTGAACTTTGCATAGCTCTAGGATAAAATGTAGTTTTTCAAATGTCGATAGTTTGCTACTACTTCAAAAAACTGTGCTCAAAAGCGTGCGACCTTTTTTGTCTCTTTCAGGCTTTTCTTACGATCTTACGAATCTTTGGTTCTTTTGTGTTGAAAATTGAGTCTGGTCTACGTTATACCCAAAAAACTATCTATCATTTTATCATGAAAAATTGTTTTTTAGTTGGATCATAAAATTGATTTTCTGGCGTCTAAAGCAAGAACCATATATTTGTAATTGAAAATTACTGACTTCTTGGGTTTCCTGGAAAGATATCTAGCACGTGTTCAGTTCGCGTTTTCAAAAGACTTTAAAGTTTAAAGACTAGCAGAAAATTTAACGTTTTTCTATGGCTATGTAATCCGGGATTGAGTATTTGTTGGCTTATTTTGAGAACAGATTTCCGAGTCACTTTTGAATCTACGTTGAGTTGTGCGCAAAGTTTCAAAGAAACATCTACTTAAAAACAAACAAAAAAGAATAGTGAAAAACAATAATACACATAGCAATCTTTAAAAAAACCGCAACGGCTTCATTCTGAGACAAACTTGTTGTTGTTCCGACTTTCGATACAACAAAGTCGGAACAATTTTTTGTGCTCGGGGTGGGTTTTTTTTCTTCAGACAAATTTCGACTTTTTAACTAGCCATTTTTGACGGAATTTTTGTATATCATTCGAAAGCAATTGTTGTCCTGAACTTAAATTTGAAAAGATATTTCACCTGTGATCATTTTTCATAAAGTTATGAGGGTTTAAAGATTGCCATTTCGGCCATTTTGACCAATATGGGACATTTAACGCGCGATATAATTCGCGCTATTAACGCGTAAGCAGAGGTTTAATCCGTCTTATAAATCGTTCCAAATTGGTTGAACGAAGCTTATTTGCCATAATTGATTTGTTACAAGGAACGAAATCTAAATTTTTTGCTCTTTACATGGCGTGTGGGGGGATGATTTCCATAAAAAATTTCAAATTTTGGAGAAAAAAAATTTTCATTTTATTTTATTTCATTAAATTTTTTATGTTATTACTGCTGCTCCATAAACCTTAAAACACAGTCGGAACATTCAGGGCTTTGCCCTGATACGAGCAGTCTTGTTTCAATTTTAATGTTTCAATTTTTGTCTGAAATTAGACAATGAGATTCAAACGAGGAGTAAAATTGTTTTGCTTGTATTTTTAGGCATATTCAAAAATGGATAAAGTGATTCTCTTCAATTTTTTTTTTCGAAAAACCGATGCATTTCGAATCATTCATTGGAATTAAACCAGGACAAATCAGTCTAATAAAATCAGTACTGCTCGTATATCAAATAAATTTTTGGTTTTTCGACTGCCCTTTAATCGACATCGAATTGTATTTTTAATAAAATACAATTTTATTAAAAATAAAAATTACGTACCTAATAATTTTTCTCAAGTTTTCCTCAAAATCCAGAGTTCAGCCAAATTGGCAATTTTCAAAACGTCTGAGTTCTACAAAATATTTTTGCTGGTAATTCATTTATTTATTTCAAAATTTGAACTCAAAGAGTCAGTATATTCAATGAGCTATAATTTTTTTTGGTAAAATATACAATTTCGATCGCCATAAATTGACTTAATAAAAGCGATCAGTTCAAATGACAATTTTGCGCATTTTTTAAAATATCGGAGCAAAAAAAGGTGGTTTATTTCGACCTGGCAATCCTTTTGTCTTGAGAATGGACTTAAGAACATGAGCGGACAACTTTTATTATTAACTCAAGTATGATTTTTTGATTACTGCTGAACAAATTGAAGAATTAAATTTTGAAACTTTGGTAACTAAGTAAAGTCTTCAATATCTCCTAAGTTTTGGGTAAAACTTTTCCAATGGTGTAATAAATGGAAAAAATAGCTAGAAATTTGTTCTAGATTCTGTCATGTTTGTAATATTTGATTTCTACCCCGATGATTTCAAAGAGTTTTTTCGAAGAGTATGAAAAAAGCCATATTTGTTCAAAATGTTGGCTGAGATTGAAACAAAGCATCAACGAAGAGTCTAGACGCATATAACTTGAACATTACAAATATATCGTTTTTTTTTTGCTGTGTAAGATACTCAACTGAATGTGAACACAGAAATTTTCAATGAGATGATTCAAACGCATCATCGTCATTTTTAACTGCAGCTTTAAATATACTATATCAGTAGAAAAATATGTTTTTTTTTCGTAACGTTTTATTTTTCAAACAAGCTATTTTTCTCCAAAGCGTGGTTGTTTAACTACAAGTTTTTAAAAACAATACTTTCGTTAATACAAAATCTCGGCTTCGTTTAAATCATATACGGTAACCGTCAACAAAAATTGTTACAGTTTGTAAAGCAAAAGCCAAAAATCATGCTTCGAACCTATTTCATTTCTTTTATCTTCCTTTTCGCCCAGTTTTTGCTTCGGGCCAGCTCGAATGACGTGCTTTACGAGCGTTGCACTTCGGTTTCTGCTGAACCACGGGAGGAAACTTCTGACTCCGTCTGTTATGATACAAACGGCACCGACACTCGCTTCTGTTCAGGTTAGCTTCTCCTAAATTATGAGCTTATCCGGGGTGGTCTTCTCAAAAAGTAACTTCGGATAAGGTACACCGTCTGCTCGTCACGCTATCTTATTTTTGACCGGATAGGTTCGTGCGACTTCTTAACCTAATACCAATCTTATTGTTAGTCTTATATCTCCTTGTCTCAATAGATCTAGTATACACTGGTATTCTTGCGAGGTTAGAGGAGGGAAAGAGGCAACGGATGTCTAACATGCATTAATTTTTCTGGCTCAAACTAAGAATGGTTTCAGCTGTACAACTTATCGTAAGTTTTAGTAATGGATCATGATTGGTTAGTTTTGAATATTTTACAGTGATAAATATCGAGGTATCTAATAAATATTTTCAATACTATCTTTGAACACGTTCCATCCATCTGTTGCTTAGGACGTTTTTTGAATCAGAGTTTTTCTAATAAAGGATGATTGGTTGGTCTTCTAGATTCTCTGAGCAGAGTAAAGATTGTTTGTGTCAGCGAAATACATGTGATAAGACTGATTGGGATTAAGAGATTATTGGGAATCCAAAAAAAGACAAAGAGACAAATGGTTGACTTATCTGAGTGAAGTGCCAAGTGACATGGATAAGTATGTTTGAGTTTAAACATCGAGTTCACCATTGTTCTTTTCCAATGGATGCTTTTGCTGCGATTTCGGCTATAAACTTTATATCCTGTGAGGGTTGTGACTGCGGCAAGCAAGATTTGCCATTCAATAGTCGAAATGTCGTCGAGATTTCTTCTCTCTTTTGCTTCTCGTTTCTCTTGCTTTATGGATTTTTTTATATATCTGGATTTGTAGTCATTCAGTTTTAGTTAAGATTTTATTGGTTATTCTCGCCAAAGCTTTCTAATTAGGTCGGTTATTTTGAAGAAATTATCAATCTAGAGCCACTCTTAGTAAGAAAAAGTGTGTGAGTTGAGTCTCAGCCTGTTTTCTAGCAATGCAGAGCATGCTCAGGACGTTCTTGTTCAGGATGACAGGTGGACGATGCTATTGGGAGTATACCTGTGAGTGTCTCTTTGAGTAGAGTCTTTTCTTGATTATAACTTTTTCTTTCTTTTGTGTCAGGCGTTTTCTCTTTTATTTTTGTGATTGTGTCTTTAAGTAAATTCATGTGGTCTTAATAAAAAGTTAATTTGTGTTTTAAAAGAATTTTTCATCCAATTTTAATCTGGTTTGGGTTTAGTTGGACTTTCCTGTGCTTGTTAATAGTACATTTATTCACTGAAATCCATTTTTTTTTACCTCAATTGTCATGCGAAATTTTCAAGACTCTCAAAGAGAATTTACGAAATGTTGGCGATACCAAGGGGCGAGTTAGAGAGCTTACAATATTGCGCACGCATAAGAATGTTATTTTTATCATTACTTTGTTACTCATTTATCAGTTTATTACCTTGTATGACAATTTCTTTGC
Organism: Symsagittifera roscoffensis; assembly: GCF_963678635.1. Classification (NCBI taxonomy): domain Eukaryota; kingdom Metazoa; phylum Xenacoelomorpha; order Acoela; family Convolutidae; genus Symsagittifera; species Symsagittifera roscoffensis. Next base: position 98,231,392 of record NC_087062.1, read on the forward strand.
ATTAAAACTAATATTTTACGACGTTTTTATAGTTTTTTTCACCTTTAGAAAACACTGAAATCGGGTAGCATTATTAATTGAAAAACTTTAGATTCGTTTTTTTTTTCGTTTTTTTTCGATCTTAAAAACTATTGATGAATTCTAAAAGAAAGATGGTTGTCAATATTCTTTTATTAAAATGGTTAATGAATGTTCATTCATATGTAAAATTGGGGTCAGAGAATACTCCATTGGAAAAGTTTGTTTCTATGATTGGTGATTGTGTTCTAATGCGTAGTAGTGGCCAAAGAAGCTCCAATGCCTTGATGATCTTGGGTTCTTCTGTAGTAACATTAAAATCGTGGTGAGTATCCTGGATTAGATTATTTAATTTCGTGCCATGAATTTTTTCCAATAGTGAGATAACAGTGGTGTGGGTTACGTGACAGTGAGATTTTTTTATACAAAAGTTTTTTGGATGAAACGATAATAGGTATGTGTTTGGGTTACTTTTGCACTTAACCTGACTTCTGTGAACAATAAATGACGCGTTTTTTTGAGATGAGCAAATTAAATGTTAATCAGAAACTATCAAAGAGACGAAAGTCTGATTCAATTGCTTTGATGTTTTTAGCGCATACTCAATTTTATGGTTTATTTTTTATTAGGCAAATCGAAAAGATAATTAGTTTTCATAATTTTTTTTGGTGATATCTGTGTCGTATGGTGAATCTTCCATGTAGCCGATGACAGTGTGATCGAAGTGTGCGATGAGAAGTGGCTGGGTTTGCGTGCTATGAAACGATTGAGGACTTGTGATAAGCTAGTGTTAGTAAAAATGTTTAGTTGTGTAGCATTAGTGAGTTGGTGAATAAAAACCATCGTCTTCTAATATAGAGAGTGATACCTGGAGTGGGTTTTTGAAATTGTAAAAACAAAAACAAGAGAGTGTGGGAATTAGTTTGTGTTCGTCAACATAAGAATCATGTTGGCTTTGGAGTTCGTGGTTGTAACAGCAAAGTTATGAGAAAAATAGGATTGTAACACATAAAAAATTGTGTATGTTAGTATGTCTAGAGTAGTGGCTGCGGAGGCTGGACAAAAAACATGTAGTTACCTCGTAGATCAATTTCCGCAAACTCATTTACAAGTAAGGGTTAGTTCAACACCTGATTCGAATTTGTGGCTTTCTGATCAGATGATCGCGACCGCAGTTTGGTATTTCCAGACAGTCGCGACCAAAATTGGGTTTTTCTAGACCACGGCAACCGAAATTGTATACCTCCACACAGCCGCGACCAAAATATAATATTTCCAGTTTTTGAACACCGAGGTATTGTATCCGCGACAGGTGCGACCAAAAACAATACCTGGGTTGATATACCAATCAAAATTTGCTCAAGATTTTAGTGGCTTGAGGAGTTTTCCGACAAGATTAGCCCATTTTGAGCATTTTTGTTTCGTTGAATTTTTGACCATCGTGACCGAGATAAAAATTTTTTTCCAAAAACTGTCTGCGACTTAAAACCTTGTTCACACTACAAGTTTTTGGTCGAGAAAGAAACAAAGTCGAAAAATTTGTCGTGGAACATGACCCGGGCATAAAGAAAAATTCATTGCCCGAATCAGGAAAACCTTGCATGTTCTAACTGTTATGTACGAAAGTTGTTTGCATGAAACGATAATAGGTATGTGTGTGGGTTACTTTTGCATTTAACATGACTTCTGTGAACAGTTAATGACGCGTTTTTTGAGATGAGCAAAATAAATTTTAATCAGAAATCGAAAAGATAATTAGTTTCCATGAGTTTTTTGGTGATATATGTGTCGTATGGTGAGTTTTCCCTCTAGCGGATGACAGTGTGATCGTAGTGTGCGATGGGAAGTGGCTGGGTTTGCGTGCTAAGAAACGATTGAGGACTTGTGATAAGCCAATGTTAGTAAAAAGGTTGCTGTTGTTGTTCTAGCCACAGAGCCGTTGTTTCGTTTCGTTTCTCTCGAACTATTCTCCATTAATCAGTATTCTCCAATAATCGGTAAGTGCGAGCCGAAAAAACGCAATTTTTCAAAATGTTTCAAGAAGTGCCTAAAAACGCTTTTTTCTAAATTTCTCCTTTTTTTGACAAAATTTTGCGGCGCAGAAAAATTTTGACAAAATAGGGTTCGTATAGTATTTTCGGAGAGCTCGGAAAATGAAATTGTTCGATCTAAAAAAAACATCGGCAAAATTTTCAAAGTTTTTCGAAAAACCACCTTCCCTCAAAAAAATTCTGCGCACGCCACTGGCAGCCTCACTTTGAGTTAGAAAAATTACAGAGCCAGATTCAATCTATAAAAGCTCGTTATAGAGGGCGTTAATTATCCCCAATTGGCTACAATAGAAATTATCATTCCCCCATAGGTTCACAAAAATGATACCCAGGTTCTAGAAGCGTACCAATGAGGCTGCATTCCCGGATGGCCGAAAAAGCTAAATTACTTCCTTTTTAAATTTAAAATAAACTTGTTACTGAAGACTCTTTAGTCTTTAGTCATGAATCTACCATGTACATTGTCCCATGCAACAAAATAACTCTTTGTTTCAAATTCTACGATTTACTGAAACAAGGTTGTTTTAAAATAATTCATCTATTCCCAAAGTGGACTAATTGCATCCACAATGCAGTTGGTCCAAAATGCATAAGCTTCATCAACAATGCAGTTGTTTAAACCCCCCTGATTGAAGCCGAAAACAATTCTACCAGAATGGGCAAAAAAGCCCCTTGAAAAACAGTTTCTAGCTGTATATGATGCGAAAAACAGGGTCACATTCAAGCGCTGATCTATGATTTTTCCGAGGGGGGATTTTAGGAAAAACAGTAGCAAAAATTGAATTCAAAAGTCGACAAAATTTAAACAAGTTTTTACAAAATTGAGTCTGCGATTTTTTGCGGCAAATCTGTCTATGACATCATGAAGCTTTATTTCTACTTCTTTGGATATATATTAAAGCTAAGCTCGATTTCCGATCTTCTTCCATATTAGATCGAAGGTAGTTCTATAGCAGTTTCATACTGGAGAAAGAGCGTTCGGCAGTGCAAACTGTTACTGGAAGGGCTGCTCCAATTTGGAGCAGGGCGTACACAACTGGCATTGTTGGCATATGACAGATTTTTAGGACATCAGTGAAAATTTCCGGTATTTCGCTGTAAGGGGGGAAGCGCCGCATATTCCTACATACTTGGAACTTTTTCCCAAAGTCGCCATCCGGCAGTACGTTCTGATACAGATCGACCAAGTCATCAAAATCTTCTTTAATGTATCTTTGTCCGAAATCCACCGAGGAAATAGCTTGCACATTTTGGAGCAAGACACGGCAGGTGCCAAGACCTTTCCAGCATGTCTAACAGCACGAAGTCGATAAAAGGCAGGTATACAGTCTGACGGAAATTATCGTAGGCTGATGTCGCTGCAGGAGGCCGTCCTCTCCGACCCTCTTGTTGGACATCACTAATTTTGACAGCGTCAGCATGGATCCTTTGATAGCAACCACTGCCTTCACCGACCCGCCACTGCTGGAAGAGAAGACACAAGTTCTCTATGTGTTCAACAGCTTGGGGAAGTTCCAAAGCTGGGACTTGGAGAGTAACACTGGTGGTTTTTGTAGCAGTTAGAACATGCTTCATGCTCATCAGTACAATTATAAACTCTGATCGTAAGGTTCCAGCAAGGTACCTGCCTCGAGTCTAAAAAGAATCTGATTTGAGGTCTCAAAATTGGACTAACTTTCACACCTAAAAATTTTCACACCTCTAGTACTTTCACACCTCTACTAAAAATGGAAAAAAAACCAAAGGTAGACCCTTTGGGTTGCATCGGTGTTAAATTCTTGAGGGGAAGGGGTGTCCGCCCCCCCTAAATCCGCCCGCTACTGATCACCTTTATTAGGTTGATAAAAAGAAAAAGCTTGTTTTTTGTGAAACCATTATATTTCATATCTGGGACCGAAAGAGGTCTCAACTTTTTAGATGAGGAAAAGAGTAGAGTTTTTGAGTAAGACTTATTTATGTCCTGTTTTGGCCTCACATGCTTGTCAATGGGCTGAGTTTGAAATTATCAACGGAAACAACTGCCAATTGATAAAAGTTAACAGAAAGCTTCGAAAGAAATAACTTTTTTTCACTTAAGTGATTGGAAAGACTTTTTCAATTACCCATTTGGGATTGATTTTGGTGGGGAGTCATATTTTCAAACACCCAATTGTTGCGAAGGCTGGAATAACTGTTGAAAAATTGTCTGGTAACAAAACTTCGATTTCACTCAGAATTAAAAAAAAAACTAAAAAGTTAAGAGTACCTCGGGCACCAAGAAAAAATTTCAAATCGCGTCAAGACTTATCAAAAGAAAAAATTGCGCCAAGCAAACAACGAAATATCTGCAATCAGACTGAGTAAAAATTAATGAGATACTTTAAATAAAAACTGATCTGCTGTCTTAACTGAATGCGCTTTGCAAGCATATATTTCTTATATAGATTTTTCGTTATGTCTTCGACATAATAATAGTTTTAGTTTAAACTTTTACAAGAAGCTTATAAGTGCTAAAATAACTTTCTTCTAGAACTGATTTTATACCGACAATTATGAAACTTATGATTTTATTGGCACTTAAATTAAACGAAAGATAAAACATCAGATAAATTAATAATGATTGTTTTGAAATTTTTCATTTATATAATTGAATTAAGTAAACACGGCTTTATATTATGATATTGTCATCCGTATAATGACTAACTTAGAAATCACATGAAAGATACCGATCATTAAAAACACTGATGTGCAGCGGACTAGAAATACTTGAGCCAAATACTTGAAAAAAGTATGTTAAAAACTCAATTAGACTCCATTTTGCTCTTTTTTTTCAGGGATCACGAATTGGGCATCTTGCCTGAGGGAAGCCACAAAACATCTGGAAAGACCGGCTGCAAAGATAGCCAGGCCAGCGCCACAACACTTCACCTATGACAAACGAACGCGTACTTTTTGCTACCAACCTCAGCTAGAGTAAGTTTGTTTTGTGGGTTCTTTTCCACTCCCCT